>NC_089752.1:27604716-27911383 GCF_040412425.1 Macrobrachium rosenbergii
GGCGCTGAAAATTGCAGACTTCCGATTAGCAGTGCTGATAATTGGGTACTGTTGCCGTTATTTACCTAACAGAGGTGCTGATAACTGAAAATTGGCACTCTTCGGTGCCAATAAGCCCAGAAAAACGCTGAAAAAACGCCAAAAATTGCTGATTTTCGGTTAGCGGCGATTTTTGGTTATCATCACACCCTCAGAACAGAACCGCTGCCGATAACTGGGGACTGCCTGTATATATATATATATATATATATATATATATATATATATATATATATATATATATATATATATATATATATATATATATATATGTATGTATGTATGTATGTTACACACCCACATACAGTACATACACACAAAATATACATAAATTTATATACTGTATATATATATATATATGTATGTATGTATATATATATATATATATATATATATATATATATATATATATATATATAGTGTGTGTGTGTGTGTGTGTGTGTGTGTGTGTGTATGTATATATGTATATATACATTATATGTATATATAGTATATATAAGTATATATATGTGTATATATATGTATACAGGTTTATGTATATATATTTGTGTATATATATATACAGTATATGTATGTATATATATGTATATTTGTATATACTGTATATATATATATATTATATATTTATACAATATATATGTATATGTATATATGTGTATATATGTATGTACGTATGTGCGTGTGTGTGTAGAAGAATAGTTGAATGAATGCACGCAAACACAAAAAAATTTGGCCAATTTTTCCCCCGAAAAAATATCGACAATCTTGAAAAACTGCTTATAATTTTATAGTTGGGGGGCCATGGTCCCTTGGCTGTGCCACTGGGCTTATTGAAAACAGCAACCCCAAATAAAGATAAACTGAAATAAAGTACATGTGCATGTCTATACGTTCATGAACATATGTTTGAAATTTGAAATCATTGCTTAATGAAGGAACTGGATTACAGGTAGGTGGAGTGAAGGTCTTCCTGTAGGAATAATAGATCCTAAAGGCATGTCTCCTTGACTGCCGTTGGTAAGTCAGTTTTAAAGTCTGCTGAGGCAGTTCAGGTTTAAAGATAAGATACAGTTATATGCATATGATTTCCTGATTTCCTGTAGCAACTCACTGAAACTGCTGATCATTTGCTCTTTCCTTAGACTCAAAGTTTTTTGTCTTTTACACTGAAATACTTGTTTGCACTTTACAGGAACTTTTGTCAAAAGAAAGAGTGGTGTGGGAAGGATGGCAAACACATGCTGTATACCAGCTTATTTTTGCTTCAGGAGTCATAACAACTTTCACCATCAATCCTATGACTGGAGATCTAACTAAAATAGTGTTTGACAAATTTCTTGTTGGAAAACTTCTATCAGAGCATCTTGCAGATGGTAAGCTTACTTTGCTTGCATACTTAGTATTATTTTGCAGAAAAGTTTGCTTGCTTGCATGTTATTGTAATATAAATTATGTATTTGTTAAGTGTATGTTAATTCATTCATAAACACTGCTAACATTAGTTTGTAAGAGGAATAAGATGTCAGAAGTCAACACAAGAAATTAATCAACTAGATAGTGCACGGATTAGAACCTTTTAGCTTCACTTAGTTGAGATGTTACCTGAGCAAAATAAGTTTTAAGTATGCATTGTCTCATATATAGAAGTCAGAATGTTATTGAGTGTTTAAATGATCACCTTGAGAGTATTATTGAGAGGAGAATTGTTAAAAAATGCTGAAGTTTTATCTTGAAGATAAACCATGTTTATTGCTGCATTTAAGCTTGTCTATCATGAAAAAGGAAGCTTGTCATTTATGGAGACAATTGACTGGACTTTTTATGGTGTAATTTCATTGTGCTTAGAAGTCAAGCTCAGGTGGTATGAGAAAGCTGAGAGAGCTTATAATGAGGGGTGAAAGAGATCTTGCTCTTCATTGGTGATGACCATAAGTGGTGGCTTACTCTTAGGTCATCAGTCTGTGGAATTGATTCAAGCCTGCCTTCCTGTGTAGGAGCTGATGGAACTGCCATATATTGCCCTAAACAGAAGCCAGAACTTTTGGCTCAAGTTTTTGTAAGCAAACAGTGTGGGGAGTCGGTGGTGTTGCTTCAGTCATGTTTTCCAGAGGCTAAGTTGCGTTCAGTGGTCTTCAAGTCTAAAGAAGTCAAAACTTTGCTGTTGGGGCTCACAGTTTTGGCGGCATAAGCCTTAATGGGATCTTTTCCATCTATCTTAAAAAGAATGTTGATTTCATTGATCCAGAGAGTACTACTATTTTCAGATTAGTTGGACTTTCAAGTTTTGCTTCATCTTTGTAGATTTTGAAGATAATAATCTGCTACCAGCATTACAATTTAGGTTTCCTGAGGGCTGTGGTACTTGTAATTCACTCTTGTCAATGCTTGCTATCTGGCAGAATGCTTTCAATGAGTGTGCTAAGGCACCCATGGTCAGTCTAGATTTTATTGCAGCCTTTGACCATGTGAATCATGATGCATTTATGTGCAAGCTAAGATAATTGGAAATTGTTGGATTTCCTATTTATATTTTAAATGATTTTTTAATAGGCAGAACCCAAAGGGTCTGTTTTGATGGCCAGTATAGTAGGTAATAGTAACATCACTTCAGGTGTTCCTCAAGTTAGTGTTTTCTGTAACCTTTGCTATTTATTATCTATACTAGTGACATGTGGTAAGGTCTGGAGAACAAACTGATTGCTTGTGCTGATGATGCTACTCTTCTAGCTGTTGTTCCTTCTCCATGCCTTAGGCCAGTGGTTGCTGAATCCTTGAATAAAGATCTGGCAAGTATTCATGAGTGGAGTAGGCTCTGGGGCATAAAGCTTAACTCTTCTAAAACTCAGAATATGGTGGTTAGTCAATCCAAAACACTTCTGCCTTTGCATCCTGATTTACATTTAAATGGTACAGTTTTATATGTCAGTGACTTTTAAGATTTTAGATGTAACTTTTGATAAGAAATTGACTTTTGAGAAGTCTGTATGTAATATTGCTTCCGGTTTCTCAAAAAGTTGGTATACTATATTGCAGAAATGTTTTCAAATGTTTCATGATGAAGCTGTTATATCTAAGTTTTTTCATTCTTTTCTTCTCCCTTGTTTGGAGTACTGCTCTCCAGTGTGGCCATTGGGTACTGACTCTCATCTCAAACTCTTGAATAGAGTCATCAGTCAAGTTTATCTTGCCAACCCTTAATGTTGACTTTTGGCATGGGTGTAAAGTGAGTGTATTATATTTGTTGTATAAAATTTGCTACAAAGACAACATCCTTTATACTGTATTCTTCTTTACCTGACCTAGCTGTTTTTGCTTGCAACACTAGGCAGGCTGCTGCAGCAAAGTGCATCATTTTCTAGCATCAGGTTTAATACAACTAATTTTCCTTGGATTTTTATCTGGGCAATAACTAAAATGTGGAATAGTTTGCCTAGTGCAATTGTGGAGCATTCTGATCTGCAGATGTTTAAGTGATGAACACATTAATTCATCCTTTCTGCTGTGTCTCCTAAATGCAGGTGTATTAGTTTTATTTTCTATTCCTTCATATTTAATTATTCATCACCTCCTGTAATTTATCACTTAATGCAGGCTGATTTCCCTTTGGAGCCTTCTTGGGTATTTAGTCTTGATGCTGTCCATTAGGGTTGTCAGCTGAAGATTTAAAGAAAGAAAAGCACATTCTCTTATTGCACATTTTTTCTACTTGCAACCTGCTCATTTCATGTTTATTTGCAACTGTGAACAACATACACAAAATGATACTTTATAAAAAAGTTAAAAAGTTAAGTTCATAAATGAAACAGAAAAGTTACGGATAAGTAAACTAGAATTAACCCATAACATCCACTAAGACAATGAATATTATCAAGTCATTAGAATCTTGGAAAAAAAAGATTGTAGAGGTCTGTGAATTAGTTTTCACTTAATCCTGCAAAGAAACACACAGACAGACAAGCTGAACCTGATATATAACTTCCTTGCTAGAGTTAAAACTCCCAAATTTAATGTTAAAACTTACACTTAGATAACTGGTCATTGAGCACTTAAATAACTGGTCATTGAGAACATAACCAAATCGTCATTTGATATCCTCTGGTTATTTCCTGTGGTGGGATGTGTAATTCTTTGCAGCATTTTTTTTATCCCCAATTGCATTGTCTTGTGTATTTACTTCTCTTTTCCCTTCTGTCTTTATGTGTGCCTGTTCAGCCTTTTTAACTTATTATATTTCCAATATACATTTTATATTCAAGAAAATCATTTTGAGCAAGACTTATGAATGTTTAGAAATGTCAGCCCTGTTTGACCATGTGATCATTGCACTTCCAGCCATAGGCTTAGGAGTAAGCCAAGTCTAGTTGTACATAGTAGCTTCTTGCTTCAGAAGCATTGGGCGAACATAGAATAAGGGCATAATGTTGGCAGTAAAACCAGTATTCTTGAGCTGATACTATATATCAAGAAGAATTAGGTTACAGAATAGCTCAAAAGAAGACCCTCTTTCAAAGAAACTTTATTGATAAGAATGGCTGTCTGGATACTGTTGAGTTTATATTGCAGTTCCTCATTCTCCCAAATGAGTTTCTTTGTAGCAGCAGGTAAATTATATAACAGCTGTCCAAAGTTCATTTATTCCTTAACCCTTAAAGGACGGACTAAATATTTATTGAACACACCCCCACCGGGCAAACTTTAAGGTTGGCCAGTTTAAGAAAAAACATATTAATGGAAAGAGGATGATATGCAAATGCACATGGTGTAAGAAAAAAATTCTAAAAATTTTTCCCCTACATTCCATGGGAAGTTGAAAGTGACTATTTACAAGACACATAAAAATATGGTAATTTTACCAAGTTATACATGTTTTTTACAATGATTTATTTTATTTTATTTTGTAAAATTATAATTATAGCTCACAACAGTATCATAACAGATAAGAACTAAAATCAATAACAAACTCTCAGTACTGTATATTTGTTGTAAAATATTTACGAGATGTACTGAGATGGCCAGATGCAGTAGCTTTTTGTGAGGTACAGTATACATGATTTTTCTAATGTTTCTTTGCAGTTTTCTTTGCAAAATTACAATTATAGCTGACACACTATCCTGAAAGATAAGAACTAAAACCCACAGCAATCCCTGGGTATATTTATGACCAAATAATTAAAAAGATGTCCTGGAGCTACAGAGAGACAGTACATCTCCCCATGAAATCTCAAGGCATACTGAGCCCCCTCTGCCACGCGCTGAGATACTGCAATTGCCATAAATCAATTATCGACGGTTGAAGTGATATGAACCTCTTTCCTGCTGAATGCTTCCAAATCGTATGGCGTGTAATATTAATACTCATACGAGTTAGCCCTTCCATTACTCAAAACCTGTTATAGCGATAGAGCTTTCTATCGCTTACAAAAAGGCGAATGAAGCTAGGGTTACAATCATGCCATATTTATACCCACAAGCGGATTTCAGAGATTTTAGGTGTTTTTTGATTAACTGGCGAAACAAGTGGGGAGGCGGCTATTCCTGTTGGCCGGGAGCAGGATGATTCATCCAGGAGAGTCTGGTTGAGCACCAAAGGCACTGATCAGCTGGCACCAGGTCCCAGGAGCTCTGCTTGTAGGGTGCATTGCCTTAAGTAGTAGGTGGCTGAGGGTAATCTCAGTTTTGCCTTGCGGCCCTCCTGATGGAGGTAAGGAGAAGAATCATCTGCAGGGTTATGTTCAGCGACGTTTCCATTGGAGGATGATAAGGGCCTCCATGGGGGCCACCGCTGCATTCCCTTATGTGGTGCTGGTGAATTTCCTCTTCATTTAGGTGGATGGTGATCCTCTTGGAGAGGTGAGTTGTCATTCCTATGTAGGAATGGTAATATCCTTCCTCAGGGCATGATATTTGTTCAACTACTCTTGGCCTCTTTATGGGATCATTGCTGGCAAAGGGGCTGTTCCTCATGAGGTACTGGGCAGCTTCTGATCCTTATAGTGAATTGTAGGGTAAGCATTTCTGTCTGAATTGATGGGTTTTACATGAGCACCAGTGATGTTCACTGCTGCCTCGTCTTTCTTTTATACATCATTGGTGACCATGTAAAATCCACTGACGCAGACAGAAAAGTTAACCTTAAGCTCCACTGTAAGGATCAGGTAACTACCCAGTACCTTATGAGGAACAGCCTCATCACTATCATTGATCCCATAAAGAGAAGAGTAGTTTATCAAACATCATTCCCTGAGAATGGATGCTGCCATTCCTACATGGGTATGACTATAACTCTCACCATACACCTACATGAAGGGGTAATCTGTCAGAACTATGTGGGAGAACACATCAGACCGCTGTCCTCCCTACTGCCATCAGGAGAGCACCAAGGTAGCGCTCCCTACTAACTGAACTTCTGGGACCTGGCACCAGCCAGTCAGTGCCTTCGGTGCTCAGCCAAACTCTCCCCGATGAATCATCCTCAACTAGCCAATAAGAAGAGCTCCCCCCCCTCCCAGTTTTGATAGCCAGTTAAAAAACTCATAGAATCTATGTAAGCCTGCTTGCAGGTATAAGTATGATATGATTGTACCCCTGGCTTCATTCACCTGTTTGTAATTGGTCCAAAGAACTATCGGAATGTTAAGAAACAAACTTTGGACACCTGTTGTATAATTTACTGGCAGCCACAAAGAGACAAATTCGTGAGATTAAGAAACTTCAATAGAAACTCAGCAGCATCCAGGCAGTCATTGTAATGAAGTTCCGGAATTGCTTTATAATCCAATTGGTTTTGTTCAGAGGCTCAGCTGACACATTATGAACCCCCCCAAATCATTATAAACTTGGCTGTTTTTTTATTGTAAATCATGGAAGATAGCTTGAAAAAATATTGAAGCAGTAACTGTTTACCTATTGAGTACCTAAAATTGAGACTCACTGAGCTGCTTAAGCTACTTAAGCTACTTAATAGTAATAGAATCATGTTGTGCAGATCATAACTAGAGGACAGAAATGTTTGATGTGTAGTTTTTGGTGATATTTCATGTTATAGGCTCTTAAATTATTTTACTAGCTCAGGAAGTACTTAAATCCAAATGATGAGAAGGTTCTACTGCATAGGACAAAGTACCCTATGCATAACTGCCGAGCCAATCGCTAGTCTGTCTTGTAGTGGAATGGTTTGAAGACCCAAAACAGTAAAGGTATCAAATTTCTTACAGTTTTTCATTTCATAATAAATGGGATAGAAAATATTTCTTTGTAGAAGAAATCCCCTTAGGATTCTCAGTAGTCCAAGACTGATGGGATTTCAGGTGGATGGGTCGCCCATTGGTTTTTGTGTAATGCTTCTGAGGATTTTAGGCTTTTAGATGCTAATAGACAAATTAGGTCTACAGTCGACCCCCGCCTATTCATGGTTCCAGATTCGTGGACTTAGCAATTCGCAGACTCACTGATTCGCGGATTTCTCTGTGGAAGATATGTACATATTATTCATGGAAAATTGCCTATTTTTGGTATTTTTCACTGAGAAATATTCTCTAATTACTGTATTTTCATATAATTTTCATGACTAAATGCACTTTTTGTGATAAAACTGAAAGTACTAAGTTATAAGTGTTTTTAGAGTTTTTTTTTTTGTGTTTGAACTATCAAAATAGGCAGTTCTAAGCATTTTTAGAGGGGTTTTAAGTATTCGTGGATTTTGTCTATTCGGCGGGGATTGTGGTACACATCCCCTGTGAATACTCAGGGGTTGACTGTATACAAATTCCTTTGAAAAAGACCTAAATAAGTTTAAGAATAGTAATACATAGCTGAATTACTGGTGGCAAGACACCTGCTGCAGTAGTTTGATATATATTACTGAAATTATTTTAGGAATATTAGATAGTTTTTAACAATTGAAAGTCGTTCCTGAAATATCTATTATTTTTTCATTTTTTCCCCAGTTATAATAACAAAACATCACATACTCTTTTCCTATAATGAGTGCCGTATTTCAATGGTTCATCTAACTCGAATACCGTCAGAAGGCCAGGCATTGGAACGGCTTTCACACACTGACCCAAGACTGCAAACTTGTGAAGTAGCTGGACCATCAGGCCGAAGATTTGAGAGAAAATTGTCAGCAAATATAAGTGGTGATATGGTAAGAAAAAGAGATTTTTGTATTACATGGCTGTGGTAATTCCTCTGTTTCTACATGGTACTCAGATTTTTAGATATTTTAAGCCCTCTTTCTTGTAACTCCACCAAACCTTTTAATGTTCAATAGCTTTGCATGGTAGAATTATTTGATATTACCATTACCAGAATTTCTAGTTGATGCAGGTTCTATTTCCCAATAGCTACAATGATAAGAGTAACTGATTATATTTTGTACTCTTTCTCATGCTGCATCAGCATTTTAGAAAACAAAATAAGGGGCCATGAAGTACATTATAATGCAACTATAAGTTATAGTATTATATCATTGAAGAACAAAAATTAAAAGAGTTCAGTGACCAAGATATATCTTCGAACTTCAGAAATTTCTTTGCTGTGTCACTACAGAATTTCCATCTGTCATTTACTTTTTATCTGTTCCTTTGGCTCTGTACAAACGAAGCTGTTCAACTTCATTAGCTGTACCATGGTCCAATCTTGCCATCATTTGATAAGGCCTTTGTCTGAAAAAAGCTATTATATTGATAATGGTTGAACAGCAGTAATGTATTAATATATATGGCAAACTCAAGTGCTGTACCCATGATTAAGATATCCATAATGTTGCATTTTCTGGAGAGACAGTAGACAACATGAAGAATAGTAAAGGGAAGTGTGGTAATTTCAAGCAGTAAATGACGTTCTCAGAGAAGGCATGGTGATTGGCAGTGTAGAAACATTGTGTTGGTGACAAAACTAGGTGTGAATGAAAGGCCCACAGATGACCAACCTCTGTTATGCATGATGTTGCTTGATAATACATGCAACTCACTCACACACCTTGAAGATGCAAAGGCCAGTGAGGAAGAAAATGTAGCATACATGCCTCACTCAGTGGTTGCATGAGGTCCATGTAAGGCTTCAAAAGCCAAGGAGACGTCCACTGACAGTGGCTGGATCACCCCACTAGTGGATGTTCTTGAAATGATGGAGGAGTGCCCTGATTGAAAGGGCTGCTCTGTAGCTTTTGATTGAAGATAATACCAACTTCTGAGACACCGATGTGTAGTAGAGGTTGATAGTTGAAGGTTGGTAGAAATGAACAATGGCTTCAGGTGTGAAAGCAAAGACATCCTGGTTTACCTGAAACTAGTGGACATGGGACTGCATCAGGCCCAGTAGTGACAGCAGAAGCAGTTGAAGCTGTTATTAGTGCAGGCAGTATCTTCAGAACAACCACTGGTGTAGGAGGGAAAGTGGAGGAAGTAGGCACAACTGGCAGCATTGGAGCAGTCAGTGCCTTTGGAAAAGTAGTTGCAAGTGTAGCCGGTAAAGCAGCAGATTGAAAAATATATAAGGAAAAAACAGTGACTTGGGAAAGATGGCCAGACATTGAGGCTAGGCAAAGGTATGCCTGGAACTAAATCTGCCTTGGGAAGTGAGAACACATGTAGACAATATTTCCATGAAAGTAAGGTAAGAAAAAGACAGCATAGATGCTCCTCTACTTACGAAAGCGTTGCGTTCCAAACGGTTGTTGAAGTTCATTTTGTTAGTAAGTTGAACTGCGTATATGCAAAGTCAGTACGTACAGTACTGTTTAGGTTTTTTCATACTAAAACCCAATACTAGTACTGTTACTGTATTGTATAGAATATTTTATTAATACAAATGATATATAAGACCTAACATTAAACAAATTATGGTAATGCAGTAAATGTAGAGTACATGTACAGTTTTCTTACCTTTGAAACTGGTGTCTTAGGCTTGTCATGATGGATGATGAGAGGGGGAGGGCAGTGGGGAATTAATACAGGGGTGGCGGGTCGTCAACATCTTCGTTTTCGCTTTCTTCGGCAAGGATTTTTTCATCACTTTCCTCTTCATTTGGGGAGGAAGCAGTCATTGGAGGTGGGGAGGCTCTTGAGGTCAAAGACACTGGTTTAAAGAATTTGTCTGTGGAAGTTTGCTTTGTTTTTCTTTTCTTTTCATTGTGTATGATACGATAACACTGGAAAGCATCATTGACTGTTATTTATACTTTTGAGAACCTCTCAACATTGGAGCCCTGACTCTTAAAAGTAGTCAACAATTTATTTTTAAAGAGAAAACCCCTTGCCCATCAATTTTGTTTCAAACTTCTGTGCAGGAACAAGTTGTTGTTCTCCATTTTCTTCTGTTTTTTGCTGTTCTTCCAGTTCCATCAAATCCTCATTCATCAGCTCCTCTGAATGACTCAAACAGCTCTTGAAAGTCCTCTTCCCCTATGTCAAGGTTTAACTTTTCACTTACGTCAGTGAGACTGTTAACAATTCCCTTTTCCTCCTCTTCTTGATTAAACCCTCTGAAGTCATAACAAACTGTGGGCATAAGGCCTTCCATATTCCATTCATGTTGATCTCATTACTTCTCGCCATCTCACTTACTTCTCGCCATGCAGCATCAATGTTCTTTACACAATTGTAAATGTTGTAACCCTTCCAGAAGTCATGTAAGGTCACATCTGCATCATTTATCTCCTTTAATGCTTGCTTATACATACAGTGAGTGTAGTATTCTTTGAAATTTGCTATTATGCCCTGACCCATTGGCTGAATGGGTGATCTATTGGCTGAATGAGTGAAGTTGTATTAGGTGGTAAATAAACAACTTGAACATCCAGATGGAAATCATCTAAGTGTGGTGAGTGACCAGGGCCATTGTCCAAAATTAAGAGAATCTTAAATGGAATGTTATTCTCTGTGCAGTGCAGCTGGACTTTGAGGATAAAGTGATGGAAAAACCAGTCCTCAAACACAGCAAGAAGCACCCAGGCTTTCTTATTGGCCATCCAGATTACAGGTAGAGAACTTTTTGTCATATTTTTCACTGCCCATGGATTTGCTGCCCAATACACAAGGGGAGGTTTCAGCTTCATGTCTCCTGAACAATTGCCACCCAGCAGTAACGTTAGCCTGTCCTTCGCCACCTTAAATCCTGGCATTGTCTTCTCTTCACAGCTAATATATGTTTTGTTTGGCATTTTTTTCAAGAAAAGGCCTGTCTCGTCTATATTAAAAATTGGCTGAGGGGTATAACCTACTTTATTATTTCCTTGAGCTTCTCGGGAAATTTTTCAGCTGCTGCTTTGTCGGTGCTCGCTGCTTCACCGCTTACAGACGTGATGCAAGTTGGCTCGTTTTTTGAAGCAATGAAACCATCCATGACTTGCAGCAAGTGTTTCATCTTTAGCACTTTTGCCATCCTTAGCCTTCAAGTCAATGAAAAGGCTAAAATCAGCATGAGGCTAAGCGGTACAGACCTTTGTCTCAGGTGTTCCATCCAGATAACCAGAAGTTTTTCCATTTCTTCTACCACCCTCCCTCTTCTCATACGCATAATTGTTGACTGCATTGGCACAGCACTTTTCACGTGCTCCATAAGTGTGTCTTTGTTCTTCAAAATTGTGCCAGTGGTCGAGCGAGTCATCTTATAATGGCTTGCTATGGCAACCATCTATTCAACACTTTCTAACTTCTTTATTATAGCCACTTTAGTTTCCACTGAGATGGTGTGCCGCTTTTTAACACTACCACCTTCATCAGTGGCCTTGCGCTTGCCATTAGCAATAATATATTAATGGATGCAGTAAATATTTCATGATAAAAGCACACGAATGAATCGCCACTAACGTAGGTTCAGAGAAACTGGGATGCGTAGTGGCGTCAGGTACGTTGCTGTCCAGTGTGGGTAGCAGCAGAAATTATAACTAAGTCAAGGCAGGCCCTTGCAACAAAATTTGGACTTGCAGGTCACGGCTCAGAGCTCTCCGAACAAAAATTGAATTTATGAGCACTGATGTTCATATCTTTGAAAGTTTGTAAGTAGAGGAGTGTCTGTATTTGATTGAAGAAAAATATTGGGAATGAACAAAAGAAGAAGAAATAAAGACAATTGTAAAAAATGAAGAAAAAGATTTTATTGTATGGCATTTGGACAGATTTTTTCTCATATAAAAGGATGAAATAAAAGCAGTTTTAAAAATTATTTCTCTCTCTCTCTCTCTCTCTCTCTCTCTCTCTCTCTCTCTCTCTCATTTACGTCATCTTCAGTATACAGTCATACCCCGAAGTTACACAAGGTTAGGTTCCAGAACTCCTTGCACAAGGTGAATTTTCTCGTAAGTTTGGCACGGTCTCTAAAAATGCTACTAAATGCTTATTTCGAAAGTTTAAACACTAAATATGACCTTAATCATGCTCCCAAATTATTAAGCTAACTTTTAAATGAAATTAAAGTTACTGTAATTTCATTTAAAAGTTAGCTTAATACATTACCCTTAAAAAAAGAAATAAATGGTTGACATAAAAATAGCGAGTTGGAAGAGAATTTCTTTCTCTCTCCCCTTCCGACCAATCTATTTTTAGAAGTCTCTCAACCTTTTTTTAATGAACAAATAGTTTTTTATTTGGACTAACACAACTCTTGGTTATTATGTCTCTATGTTTTAGATCGTATTTGCCATACATGTACACTTCGTAGACAGGACGGGCAAAATTAGATCCATTTAAACTATCTACTGTATGGAGAGAGAGAGAGAGAGAGAGAGAGAGAGAGAGAGAGAGAGAGAGAGAGAGAGAGAGAGATTGTCCTTACTTAAGAGAGTGAAATTATTTATCAGTTATTACGGAGACAGGAAGAATAACGAGAGGGAGAGAGAGAGAGAGAGAGATATTGTCCTTACTTGAAATATCAAGTTGAATTATTTATGAATTATTACGGAGACAGAGAGAATAACATGAGAGATAGAGAGAGAATTTATTCTTATGTTAGATATCAAAAGAAGGAAATTCAGTATTAAACTAACTTTTAAATGAAATTAAAGTTACTGTAATTTCATTTAAAAGTTAGCTTAATTCATAACCCTTAAAAAAAGAAATAAATGCTTGACGTAAAATTATAGGAGAGTGTGAAGATTAGTATACTATTTCTCTTTCTCCCCATTCCACTGATCTATTTTTAGAAGTCTTCTCAACCTCGTTTTTAAAAACTTCTTTATTCTGTCTCTTTCTCTTTGCTCTGAAATGCTCTGTCTCTGTTTTAAAACAGCACATTTACAGTTTGTAGATGGTACAGGTAAAATTAGATCAATTTAAAATTATCTACTGTACAGTTAAAGACATACAGAGAAACAGTAGTACGTAGGTTGCACTAACTATGAACAAGAGAGAGAGAGAGAGAGAGAGAGAGAGAGAGAGAGAGAGAGAGAGAGAGAGAGAGAGAGAGAGAGAGAGAGAGAGAGAGAGAGAGAGAGAGAAACCTTTGACCCGCTAATCAGCAACACTCTCCTTTCTTGTCATGTTAAATCGACATGTTTGACAGCTTTGCCTTTGAGCTTCAAACAAAAGATGAGGGAAAGATATGTTTGTTTAAAATAGATATCACATACGAATTTTGTAATTATTATTATTATTATTATTATTATTATTAATCTTAATATTTGAAAATCAGTATTTATTATTAGGTAAAAAATTTGTTTATCATACAAAGAAGTATACCTTAGTTTAACCAGACCACTGAGCTGATTAACAGCTCTCCTAGGGCTGGCCCGAAGGATCAGACTTATTTTACGTGGCTAAGAACCAATTGGTTACCTAGCAGTGGGACCTACACCTTATTGTGGAATCCGAACCACATTATATCAAGAAATGAATTTCTATCACTAGAAATAAATTCCTCTAATTCTTCATTGGCCGGTCGGAGATTCGAATGCGGGCCCAGCAGAGTGCTAGCCGAGAACGGTACCGACCAGCCCAACAAAACAAATAAACTTACACGTACCATAAAAATTCTCTCATCTCAGTAAAAGAGAGAGAGAGAAAAAAAATTATTACTTTTATTACTAAATGTTATTTAATTTACACATAAAAGCTTGGAAACTTATAATTTACATAAAAAATTAAACACTTTTGCAGGGTTTCTCAGTATTCACAACTGTTCACATGTCTGTGAAAAACTCGTGTATGACAATTAGGTTCCAATGAAAGTTCGCTTGTCTGTGAATTCACACAACTCAAATTGTGCAAGTTTGGGGTATTACTGTAATTTGTAAGAAAAATAATTTAAATGAATCTTCACCATTTTGTTCAATTCTGTCGAATGAAGAGCTTTGATAGAAGTACTGTGGGCTTCTAGAAAGGTGACAACCCATGTGCGAGTGCAACAACAGTACATCTGTGCAATGCCTTTCGTTCACTTACGTGTTTTTAGCTTGATCATCTGGTAACGGCCAATGGAGGTTACCATAGTAACGGCAACGGATGTTACCTTGCCATCCACATACAAGCAAAAGGGATCATTCTGCCAACTATTTCTATGTCCTTCATAACATAAGTTGATGGAGTCTTATCGGTAGCAGTCAGCCTCCGCCTTCAGTAAACATCCACTTCACTGAACGAACGGCCAGGAAATTCAGATGAATGGATCATTCTCCCAGACGTTTCCGATGTAAGTTACGACCTTCATCGGTCATTTTCATCATAGTATCCAACATCCTTTTCACAACACCTACAACTGAATGATTGAATTCATTCTATCAGACCCATACAGCCGTCATTGTGGTAATTGACCGTCTTTTTATTGTGTTCAGCCAGAAATTTGGCATTTTTCAGGTAGAAAGAAATTCCATTTCTTGTGAGCCAAGGTAGTTACAGTTCATCAATACAGATTTCTTCGGATTCCTGTTCAAATTCAACTGCAGGTTGGTTTCATTTACAGTGAAGTTCTGTAGAACCATACTGACCTACGCTTCCGAAACAGGATGCAATCAATACTGATCATGCAAGGTTTTTTCCTTGTGCAATCAGAATTATTTTCTAGCTCCGTAGATCTATGGATCAGGCCTACTCCTCAGTACAACATCCTCTGTTCTCTTCTGCAATACTCTTCCTAGTGCAAGTATGAAGACTAATTCTTGAAGATGGAAAAGGAGGTCAGTCTCTGACAAGGTCTCCCCATTCCTTCCCATCCTCTCTCAGAGAGGTGAGAGAACTTAGCCTAATGGTGAGATGACAACTATCCCCTTGGGGTGGTTGTGTACACTTCCCCTCCAGAGATACTCTATGCTGCAAACATCCACCAAAGGGCATTCACCTACACTTCAGGAGGTTAGGTTGGGTTCGGATTAAGTTGGGTACTTAACCTAACTTAGCTCAGCTTAACTAGTTCTAGTCTAACCCACCAGACCTGCATTTCAGTATCCTGGAACTACTTGTCTGATGGCATCAACCAGGAGGTAGTTCCCTGCTCTACAAGGGACTAAGTTGGGATAGGTTTGGTTGGGTACTTAGCCTGGCATAACCTTACCAATCCTGCACTTCAGTATCCTGGGACTTCTTGTTTCATGGCTTCAGCCAGAAGGTGGTTGCTCGTTCTTCAAGGGTCTAGGTTGGGTTAGGCTATTTTGGGTACTTATCCCAACCTGGCCTAGCCTAAACTAGACCTAGCCTAGCCTGACCTAATCCACACTTCAATAACCTGGATCATCTTAGATATCCAAGCCTTAGGATCCGAGGATAGGTGTTCCGTAGTGTTGTTAAGGAACGATACCAGGGTAGTTCCTTAGTTAACAAGAGGGGGTGCCACTGGTGTCCTATCATTCTCCTCAGTTGACGGTGTGGGTGCATGGGTTTGCAGTAGTACACTCAGCACCGCGGTCAACTAGACACATTCCTTTGGCAGTGCGGGTGCAACCTCAATTGACGGTGTGGGTGCACAGGTTTGCATTAGCACACTCAGAAGGGTGGTCAACCAGACGCATTCTCAGCAGACAGGCAAGTAGCAGGGGTTTGGTCTGCAGAGGAACGAGAACTCCATATCAGTCAGTTAGAGATGTTGACAGTGTGGAAGCCCCATCTAGCATTGGAGGATCTGGTAGGACAGAAAGATAGCACTCTTTTCAGACAACTCAACAGCACTGGCATGTATGAGCAATCAAGGAGACACGAAGTCAGAAGCTTTGTTCCTCCTTTTAAGTTGCATTCTCACTTGGTCAGAAGAAAGGGAGATCCTTCTCCTACCCCACTTTGTGCCAGGGAAAATGAACATTGTGGTAGACCAACTGAGCAGAAAGGACCAGATTCTGTCTTCTGAATGGACCTTGCTTCCACAAGCCTGCAAAGACCTGTTGAAGCTGTGGGGCACTCCTCTATGGACCTGTTTGCCACCACGTTCAACAGTCGCCTGCTAATGTACTGCTCTCCAGTTCAGGATCCTCAGGCTTGGGCAGCCGACACAATGCTATTAGACTGGTCTTATCTAGACCTCTATGTTCCCCCCCCCCCTTTGTTATAATAAAAAGAGTACTAGCAAAATTCTATATGGCTGTGAATTCATGCATGACTTGAGTTGCCTCTTGGTGGCCACAGAGAATTGTTCCCAGACCTCCTGCCTCTGTTAGTAGACTGCCCAGTTCAGGGCTTCTAGCACCAAGGAGAGATCATCTCAAACAGCCAGGATGTATGAGGTTTCACCAAAACCTCTCCATGCTTCAGCTGACCGCTTGGAGACACTCGACTGTCTTACGAGCAAGGGGTTTTTCGAAGGAATGCAGAAGGCTTATCCTTAATTCCGGAAGGGAGTCGACTAATGCATTGTATCAGTGACAGTGGTCAGTATACTGTATAGGGCTTGGTGCTCTGCTAGAAGGCTTTCCTGCACCGGTACCTCTGTGAATAACATCATTAAATTCTTACTTTACTTATACTACAAGAGACGTGTCACTTCCTGCCATTAAAGCGTATCAATCCATGTTAGCTTCTTTATTGAGGCATACTGGCCTAGATATTTTGTCTAACATGGATATTAAGGAGGCCATCTGCTCCTTCCAAATTGAGATGCCTAAGTCTCCAAATAAACCCCTGGGCTGGAATTTGGATGTGGTGCTTAAGTATTTGAATATGGCCCCATTTGAGCCCTTGAGCAAGCCTCCTTTAAGAATTTGACAGTGAAGACTGTTTTTGTTATCCTTGGCCTCAACAAAACGATTCAGTGAGCTTCAGGGTTTCTCATGCTGTGTAGGCTTTACTACCCAAGAAGCAGTCCTTTCTTTTCTACCTCTTTTCAGGGCCAAGAATGACTTTTGAGTCTCGTCGTTTGCCTCGCTCTTTCATGATCCCCAGTCTGTCTTCTTTGATACCAGATGGGAAAGAAACTTCCCTATGTCCAGTCAGAGTGCTCTCTATATATAATATTTGCAAGCAACTAGGGAAATCAGGTGAAATGTCAACAACCTTTTTTGCAGCCCTAGGAGACCTGACTTACCCTTGTCAAAGAATGCCATGTATTGTCTGTTCAAGGCTCTAGTCAGACATGCACATGCAAATGTAGACTCTACTTTTTTTATTTCTGCTTAAAGTAAGATTTCACGATGTGTGAGTGTTAGCGACCACTTTCAGTTTCCTTAAGATTCTTTCCCTGGGGAAAGTTGTCATTGCGGCACAGTGGAGATGTAACTCCATTTTTGCCTCACACCATCTGCGAGATGTGGAAATTCATTATGAATCATGCAGAGCTCTTTTGCCCCTCATTACGGCGGGGAACTCATATCCTGAACAATTAGTGTAGTTTTGCTCTAACCTTTCCTATTTAGTTAAGAAATTGTTGAGTTGTGGAGTATGAAGGTACCTATGTTGTGTTAGGTAAGAGCCTTCATTTTTTTTACCATCGTTGCTCTGCTTGCCTAGGCACAACACCTTGTATTCCACTTCCATCAGGGTGAGAGTGGTATCCCTAGCAAGGAACCTCCAGTTTCGTTCAGAGGTCTTGCTACCTAATGAATTAGTTCTCGCTTGGTGGCAGTACCAGCAGATGGATTCTGATCATTAGGTAAGTAGCATCACATTCCTGGTGGAATTTTATGGTTTTCTTTGGGGTTATTTATTTTGTCCTCGCACCTTTCCCCCCTACCTTAGTTAAATGTGGGAATCAGCTATCATAATACAGGCAGTCCACAGGTTACGTCGGCCTCAGCTTATGTCGTTCTGAGCTTACAGTGCTTTTCAAACATATTTATGAGGAAATCTGTTCCGGGTTACAGTGGATGTTCTGAGGTTATGTCGTTTCACTCTTAAGTGATTGAAGAATATTTGCACATTTTTGGAGGAAATTCTAAGGTCATGGATGCACACCTTACCAGAAGCAAGGTAAATCAATTGGGGAGTTTTCAAGACAACCAAATGATTAACGGTAAGGCTTTCATCACTTCTCTCACTTTTAGCAATTTTTTTGATACGGTGTTCTGGCTCACGTCATTTTCCGGCTTATGTCGCGCTTCAGGAACAGAACCCCCGACATAATCTGGGGACTGGCAGTAGAGAGGTAAGATTCATTTAAAAAACAGAAATTTTTGTAATAAAATTGATTTTTTAAATACTTACCTCTCTATTATGTATCACCCCCTCACCTCCCCACTCATATGGACAGAAGAAAAAACTGAATGGAAAACTATAGACATTCAAACCACCCGAAAGGAATGGGTGAATAAACGGTTCAAACTAAATGGTCCTATTATTTTCCTTTACTTTTCACACACTATCGTCCTCCTACCGGATGCAGGAAATACAGTAGTCATAATAGAGTTAGTATTAATAAATTACATAAAAATTTTTATTTTACTTGAAAAGTGTTAATTACAATTCCTTGATTTTGATACCAGTTGTATTTACATCATCTTTATTGTAAGCCCTCTTCAGTATACTTTGTAAAATAAATTTTTTCTTGAAATGTAGTAATTAAGATTACTTGTTTTTATACCATTTGCAATGTTTTTGTACATGCAACTTACCCGTCAGATATATACTTAGCTATAGTCTCCGACGTTCCAGACAGAATTTCAAATCTCGCAGCACACGCGGCAGGTAGGTCAGGTGATCTACCTTACCCGCCGCTGGGTGGCGGGAATAGGAACCATTCCCGTTTTCTAATCAGATTTTCTCTGTCGCTGGTTCCGGCAACATCTGTTGTTGGTTCCTCCTGCTTTGATTTTTGTTTCTCGCTTGCTGAGGATCTTTTTGGCCAGATTTTGGTGATGTATTGGATCTTTGGCTTGGCATACGCTATTGTGGACTGTTTTTTGGATTTGCTTTTGGATTTTTTCTATCAAGATGTCTGATATTAACGTTGCACCTGTGTTTCGTGTGTGTTAGGCAAGAGTGTAAGGTGAGGTTGCCGAAAGCTTCGGTAGACCCTCACACGGTTTGCATGAGGTGTAGGGGGAATGATTGCTCTTTTGACAATAGGTGTAAGGAATGCGAGAATCTGTCTGAGAAGGAATGGAAGACTTTGACTTCTTATGTAAAGAAACTGGAGAAAGATAGAGCTAGGAAGGCTTCCTCTAGAAGCTCTAGTAGGTCTCGCTCTAATGAGCTTGAAGTAGTTAATAATAACACTGTAGACTCTCCTAATACTCTGGTTTCAGCCCCTTCTCCCTTCACCAAACCTGCGGATTCGTCTTCTGAAATGGCTGCAATGAAGGCGGAGATCCTTAGGATGAAATCGCAACTGCGTGCGATGAAAGAAGGTAAGAGTGACAGTGATGTGTGCAGTGTCCCCAGTGCAGTGGAGGGGGCGTCTGATCGGCTCTGCATTGCTCCTAGGCCTAGACCTCTTCCAAACTCCCAGGACCAGTGGAGGAGGAATGTCGAAAGCCGCAAGGAGGGTGTAGAGCATCCCCAACGGTCAGGCGTCCCTTCGGCAGACCCTGTTGTTGCGTCCCAGGCTGTCTTGGATCGCCATAGGAAAGGCATCTTGAGGAAGTGTTTTTCCGCGTCTGACTCGTCTTCTCCGAGGCGCGGTTGGAGTTCGGCTGAGGAGTCGCGCCCTCTGAAGAGGTCCTGGAAGGCTCCCAGGGGGGAAGCATTAGATTCGAGCCCTGAGCGCTTCCCAGAGGATTCTCCTATTATCAAGAAGAGAGCCCGAAGATCCCCCTCGTCCTCTCCAGTAGGAGTCAAGGAGTCGACCAAGCAGATTTTGGTCGGTCTCCAAGCGCAGTTGTCAGCTCTTGTGGGATCTCTTGCCAAGGATTCTTCTCGTAGGAAGGATGATTTTCTTCCTATCAAGAGCTCTAGTAAGCGTCCTTCTTCAAGCTGACGCTCTTCTCCCGTCAAGCGCCCTTCCAGCAGCAACCTTTTTTCTTCTAGGAGGCGCTCTTCTCCAAGCAGGCGCTCTTCTCCCATCAGGCGCGTTTCTTCCAGGCGCTCTTCTTCGGAAGGAAGCGCCTCTCCTTCCAGACGCTCTTCTCCTCACAGACGCTCTTCTCCTATTGACAGGCGCTCTTCTTCTGCCAAGCGCCTCTCTTGTGATAAGCTCCCCTCTTCTAGCAAGCACCATTCTCCTGCCAGGCGCTCTTCTGATTTTAGGCGCTTTTCTCCTAGCAGGCGCTCTTTGTTGGACAAGAGCCCCTCTCCTGTCAGGCGCCAGTCTGGCAGCAAGCGCCCTACTCCTGGCAGGCGCTCTTCGATGGACAGGAGTGCTTCTCCATCCAGACTCACTTCTCCTGATAGGCGCTCCTCTTCCTTCAAGCCTTCTTCTCCGGCTGCTCCTTTGGAGGAAGTTTCAGAGGATGAATCCCCCAAAGACGCTGGTATATCAGACTATAAGAGGCTGGCTGCTTTACTGGTTCAGGAGTTTGGAGACACTCTTAGTCATGCTGCCCCTCCTTCTCCTGGGTCCTTATGGGCTAGCACCAAGTCTTCGAAACCCTCCTCTTTCGTGAAGATGCGCCTTACGATATCTATGAAGAAGGCTTTTAAGGGCGTTGGGGAGTGGATGCAGTCGAAGAAGGAAGCAGGCAAGACTGTTTTCTCTTTTCCTCCTTCTAGACTTTCGGGAAACTGATGGGGTTGGGTCTCCCCTCATCAGCAGATTCAGATTTTTCTTCTCTGGTGGACTCCTCCAGAAGGCTCTCTCTCCTTGCAGCTAAGACGACTTGGGGAATGTGTGAGCTGGACCATCTCCTCAAGGGCCTTTTTCATGTTATGGAGGTTTTCAACTTTATGGATTGGTCTCTTGGGGCATTGGCCAGGAGGACGCAGGACCCCGAATTCCTCAACATGGATGAATTCGTCAGCGTTTTGTCTTGTTTAGACAAAGCGGTGAGGGACGGATCTTCTGAAGTCGCTGCCTTGTTTGGAGCTGGAATACTTAAGAAGAGATCGGTATTCAGCTCCTTCCTCACTAAATCTGTGTCTCCTCTCCAGAGCTCCTCTCTGTTGTTTGCTCCTCTGTCGTCTCATCTTTTTCCCCAAGAAACTGTTAAGGAGATTTCTCGCTCCTTATCGGAGAAGGCGACCCAGGATCTTCTGGCTCAGTCTTCCAAGAGGATGAGGATGAGGCCTGCTGTTCCGTTCACCAAGAAGGAGAAGGTACCCTTTCAGGAGCCCTTTTGAGGGGGCCCTTCGTCAAGAGCCACGGTCAGGAGTCGAAGACCAGAGAGAAGAGGAAGGTCTTCCTCACGTCCTATTAAAAAGACCAAATGAGATTCAAGTACTCCAGACAACAGTGGGTGCCAGACTACTGAGATTTCCCGAAGTCTGGGCACAGAGAGGGGCGGACGACTGGTCCCTCTCTATTCTAAGGAAGGGTTATCTCATCCCCTTCAAGGAGAGACCTCCCTTGACAACAACTCCAAGGGAGTTATCGGCCAGGTACAAGGATCCTGTCAGGAACCAGGCCCTTCTACAAGCAGTAGATCAAATGCTGGAGAAGGAAGCCATAGAGCCGGTTCAAGAGCTCCATTCCCCAGGTTTTTACAATCGGCTGTTTTTGGTGCCGAAATCTTCGGGGGGGGTGGAGGCTGGTTCTGGATGTAAGCGCCCTGAATTTCTTCGTTATCAAGATGAACTTCACCATGGAGACGACCTCTTTGGTTCTTTCTGCTCTTCGTCCAGGGGATTGGATGGTCTCCCTGGATCTTCAGGACACTTATTTCCACATACCCATTCATCCCTCTTCAAGGAAATACCTAAGGTTCGAGGTTCAGGGAAGAGTCTTCCAGTTCAGGGCCCTGTGCTTCGGACTTTCGACGGCCCCCCAAGTGTTCACGGGCATTTTAAGGAATGTAGCACGCTGGCTACATCTAGAGGGAGTAAGGATCTCTATGTATCTAGACGACTGGCTGATTCGAGCACAATCGAAGGATCTTTGTCTGGAGTACTTGTCTATCAATCTAAATTTGACCCAGTCCCTAGGACTGTTAGTAAACCTCGAGAAGTCCCAGGTGATTCCGCAGCAGAGCATTGTCTACCTGGGGATTCGGATGGATTCTCGGGATTTTCTAGCGTTTCCATCCCGGGAAAGAAGAGATCGCTGCCTGGAGAAGTTGACTGTCTTCCTAGAGAAAGAACATTGTTCCGCGAGGGAATGGATGAGTCTTCTGGGGACCCTTTCCTCTCTGGAACAGTTCGTTTCTTTAGGAAGACTTCACCTAAGACCCCTTCAATTCTACCTGAAGGAGAGATGGGATCAGAAGTCTCAGGACTTAGCGGCGTCGTTCCAGATATCGGACAGGGTAAAGGAGGATCTCCGTTGGTGGTTGGACCCTCAGAAGTTAAACCGAGGATTGCCTCTTCAGTTGCCGAGCCCTCACCTAGTGTTGTTTTCAGACGCCTCAGAGTCGGGATGGGGAGCAACACTTGGCTCGAGAGAAGTGTCAGGCACCTGGAAGGGGGAACAGGTGAGCTGGCACATCAGCAAGAAAGAACTGTCCGCGGTGCATCTAGCTCTCATCCAGTTCAAGCCACTAGGCACAGGATATGTGATTCAGGTAAACTCGGACAACACTACAGCCCTGGCTTACATCAGGAAACAGGGAGGAACACATTCCTTCTCCCTTTACGAAACAGCGAGGACGTTGTTGTTGTGGGCGGAGGAGAGAAAGATCAGACTCCTCACCAGGTTCGTGCAAGGGGAAAGGAATGTGAGGGCCGATCTGCTAAGCAGAAAAGATCAAGTCCTACCCACGGAGTGGACTCTCCACTCAGAGGTTTGCAAAAAGCTGTGGAGCCTTTGGGGAAGGCCGAATAGCGACCTCTTTGCCACTCATTGGAACGCAAGATTGGAGAACTACTGCTCTCCGATCTTAGACCCGAGGGCAGTTGCCATAGACGGTCTTCTCTTAGATTGGTCCAGAATAGACGGATATGCTTTTCCCCCATTCAAGATCTTGGGGGAAGCAGTAAGAAAGTTCGCTTCTTCGGAAGGCGCAAAACTGACCCTGATAGCCCTGTTTTTGCCAGCTCAAGATTGGTTCACAGAGGTACTGGAATGGATGATGGATTTTCCCAGATCGCTTCCACACAGGAACGATCTTCTCAGACAGCCCCACTTCGACAGATTCCACAAGAATCTCCCCGCTCTCAATCTGACTGCCTTCAGACTATCGAAGGACTGGTCAGAGCGAAGGGATTTTCGTGCAAGGCTGCAAAGGCTATTGCCAGAGCCAGGAGAACCTCAACCTTGCGAGTCTACCAGTCTAAGTGGGAGGTTTTTAGAAGATGGTGCAAGACCCAGAAGATATCCTCTTCCAGTACCTCTGTGACAGACATCGCTGACTTCCTGCTTTACTTGAGGGAGCAGTGCAACCTCGCTGTAACGACGATTAAGGGTTACAGAAGTATGTTGGCTTCAGTATTCAGACACAGAGGTCTGAATATCTCTGAAGACAAAGACCTACACGATCTCATTAGGTCTTTTGAAACGTCTAAAACCAAGACCTCGAAGCTTCCCAGTTGGAATTTAGATGTGGTTTTAAAATATTTAATGTCCAAGAAATTTGAACCTCCTCAAAAGCTTCCTTCAGGGATCTGACCAGGAAGTCACTGTTTCTCTTTGCTCTAGCTTCTGCTAAGAGAATAAGTTTAACTACAAGCTTTGGAAGGTAGGGTTGGGTTTAAGAAAGACTCAGCTATTTGCTCCTTCAAACCCTTCTTCTTGTCGAAGAATGAGAACCCTTCTAAACCATGGCCAAGAAGCTTTGAGATAAAAGGCCTTTCATCAGTGACAGGGCAAGAGATGGAGAGGACTCTGTGTCCGGTTAGGAGCCTCAAATTCTACCTTGATAAGAAGAAACAGCTGGGAGGTACAGTCGAGAGTCTCTGGTGCTCAGTCAGGGATCCTCGTAGACCCATTTCGAAGAATGCACAAGCTTTTTTCATTAAGGACGTCATCAAAGAAGTGCATCTGTCTTGTGAGGATGAGCACTAAAGCTCCATAGAGTGAAAGCACATGAGGTGAGAGCCATTGCAACATCTTTGGCTTTTCACAAAACGTTGTCTCTCCAGGCACTTATAGAGGCGACTTATTGGAGATGTAACTCAACTTTTGCATCTCATTATTTGAGGGATGTTAGAGTTACTTATGATAAGTGCTTCTCTCTAGGAGCGTACGTATCTTCGGATTCAGTGCTGGGACAGGGAGCTGAGACTAATCCTTTATAGTTTAGTTATTTTAGTTGATTTTAATGCTTTGTGATGTGTGTTTTAAGGTTGATTGGAAGAGGGTGTGGGAGTATAGCCCCCCCTTTCAATTCGTAACACTAACAAGGTTAGGCTTGGTCAGGTGGTCGGGATTGGTTGTTGCGCTCCTTGTTGTTTTATTGATACCTAAGCTCTGTCATGTAAGAGGGATAGCCCCCATTGATATGATTCAGGTAAAGGCTCTGTCATGTAAGTGGGTCAACCCCCATTGACAAGATCCAGAAAGGCTGTCAGTCATAGGTCGCAACCTCGCTGAAGCTCTTGAGGCAAGCAGACTCATAGACAGTATCCATGAAGTCGTCTGCCCAATCAGGTAAGAACCATGGTTTTTTATATCCTACAACATATGTTGTTTCCTGTTTTTTAGATATTAGCTGTCTCTTACCCTCCTCCAAGGGTGCCAATCAGCTAAGTATATATCTGACAGGTAAGTTGCATATACAAAAATATTTTTATGATAAAATAAAGTTTTGTACATACTTACCCAGCAGATATATACGATGAATGGCCCGCCCAGCCTCCCCTCATGAGACAGGTGGAAGAGAAAATCTGATTAGAAAACAGGAATGGTTCCTATTCCCGCCACCCAGTGGCGGGTAAGGTAGATCACCTGACCTACCTGCCGCGTGTGCCGCGAGATTTGAAATTCTGTCGGGAACGTCGGAGACTATAGGTAAGTATATATCTGCCGGGTAAGTATGTACAAAACTTTATTTTATCATAAAAATATCATTTTTATACCATTTGTAGAAATTTTTATTAAACCCAGAAATGAAAGTGTAAAAACTCTCTCTCTCTCTCTCTCTCTCTCTCTCTCTCTCTCTCTCTCTCTCTCTCTCTCTCATCCCCTTATTTCACTTGTCAAGTTGCAAATGCTTCTTTTTATTATGAAAATGCTAGTTTTTTTTAAGGTGTGTTTAGTAACTAGTGTTGCATATATATTTACTGCATATAAAGGGACTACAGGGTAATGTAGTTTTATTGTATGATTTTTGGGGTGTTTTACAATTATCCATGTCTTTTAATTATCGTAGGGACTAAAGATGAATGATTGTGAATCATTTTTACTGTACAGTCAATGAATATTTTCATGATGTCAAGAGCTAATCTATTTATTTACAGTATTTGAAAGCCAAAACTTTTTGTCTAGTGATACTGTTTATATTAGATATACATTTGTATATTAAGAAACATTAACATTGTTTTGCACATCATCAGTTTTTTGTTGTCTTACATGATTTCAAGGTTAAATATGCTTTTTGGTCTTAGGTGGTTGTCTGGTGGAAAACAAGTGAAGACGAAGTATATCCTTGGAGTCCATTAGCAAGAGATCGAGATCGAGCAAATGTTCTTGTTTATGGCCTCAATGGAACTTCAATGCACCTTTTGTGCTATTGTAGAACAGAAATGGCCCCTCTCAGTGTCTCCTTCAGTAAGGTTCAGCCCAATGTGTTACTGACAGTTGAACAAGGATTTGGAAAAAAAGGCGGTGTGACTGTGTTGAGTTGTGTGTATGAGGTAATGTTCTTGCAAAGCATTTTTTATTGTAATGCAAAGGAATATCCAAATAACAGACAAACCACTTACTTTACTTTCTGAAATACCAGAAAGGTACTATTTGCCAATAGTGTTCATTCTGTTTAGTGTAGTAGGTTAAGGAATCTTTAATACATCTTCTCAAGTAAGAACACTCCAGCAGGGGAAAGCCAACTTTAACAATGACCCAGACATCATTTAGTTAGGCATGGACAGGTTGTATAGTTCTGTAAGTTTTTCTTCATCCTTTTCATTATTGATATAAACTGGTAGGAAATTAATTTTATTAATAGAATTAAAATCGTAGAAAACTTATTTACAACATTTCAAGTATGTGATTTGAAATTTCCTCAGTGTTTGCTGTGCCGTACTGTGATATTATAACTCATCTCGCCTCATTCACCGTCACTATACAGTCCTGGTGTGTAATGTTTACAAAGGTATTTGCTTGCTTCTCTATTTTTTTCACCTGTTATTTTTAAACAGCATACTGTGTTTTATATAGGACCTGACTTCTTAAGTATGAAATGGTTCAGTCAAGCCTCAGGTCTCAAATAGTTTGAGTAGACACAGCCAGTCAGATTCATGGCTAAGCTAAGCTAACAATCATCTTCTTCAGTAGCTGTTCTGTGTGTTTTGAAGTAAAGTTTAGTAAAACTTTAAAGATCTAAATTTTGGGTAGATCTGGACACTGAATTGTTTTAGAAGCCAGAGACATGCAGGGAAAAGATTATTATCAAGGAATGTATGGTATAAAATAAAACTTAATGAACAATTCGGTATAAATTTGGTTTGAATTTCCATCAAAATTTAAAGCATTAAGTTTAAGAATAAAAAAATGTTAAAAACACTTACATGATAAGGAAGAGTGGTTATTCTTATAAAGTGAAAAATATCTAAATTTTAACAGAAAATTTACGCAGTTGTATAGTAATTTTACCACAGTAACTTTATTGGTAGATAACAAAGTGCAGAGGTGTATTTTTAAAGTAATGGTAGCTGAAAGAACCTAAGGAAGAATTGATACATAAAGTCAGACTTTTAATAAACAATTCATTGTAAATTTTGGGCTGGAAATTTAGTGAAAATTTCAGGTATTAATGTTAAAACAAAGTAGAAACAAGTTAAAACATTTAGATAATAGATAAAAATAGTTACAGGCAGTCCCTGGTTATCGGCGGGGTTCCGTTCCCGATGGCGTGACGACAACCGAAAATCACTGCTAACCGAAAATCGGCGATAATAGCACTGATCCTTGGTTAGCGGTGCCAATAACCGGTTAGTGGCGCCAATAACTGGTGATCAGCGCCGCCGATAAGAGGCGATCAGTGCCGATAACCACTTATCAGCGACGAAAACCTGGTTATCGTCGTCACTAGACAAGTGCTGTAAAACCGGATCGCCAGTAACCGAGGCTGCCAATAATCGGGGACTGCCTGTTTTCAAAAAATATTTTCTTCTAATGGTAAAATATAGTGACTTCACAGAAACTGAGAGAATGAGAAAAGAAATCAGCAGAAAATAGATTCTCTCTCTCTCTCTCTCTCTCTCTCTCTCTCTCTCTCTCTCTCTCTCTCTCTCTCTCTCTCTCTCTCTCTCTCTCTCTCTCAGGTTTTTGAGTTACTTTTGAATAAAATTATGTAGCCTGCTTAATTAAAAGCTATTTTTTGATAAATGGGTTTTGATAACAAAGAGCATGTCTTGAGATAGTGGCTTGTATCAGTGGAACATAATTTCTTAAAAACATTTTCCATAGGAACCCTTTTCTTATACACTTGTGTGCAATAGTTAATCCCTGTGCTTCAGCCCATGTTTAAGTGAGAGAGAACAGCAATTAGCCAGTACCGAGCTGAATCATCAGCAGGTGGAGTCATTCTTTGGGTTGTCTGATCCATAATCTACAAATTATGGGAAGATAAAAGGCTTGTGTGAACAAGTGAACTCAGGATTTATAAAATTATTTGTCACCACATAATATTTTCAGTGATCCCAAATCACAGTTAGTTTTGACTTTAACCATGTGCTTAAAAGCTCTCTTGAGATTGAACATATTATCAGAACGTATATCTGTCAAGGACACATTAAGTTGTGTTTGAGACAGAAACCCTGACAAGTAAAAGTAACTTTTAAGAGGTTGAAATTGGCTATTGAGTGGCTCAGTCAACTCCTGAAAGAAGTAGGAGTGACTCTGGCTGGGGTTCAGGGCAATTAGAATAACTGTGATTGGAGGAAGCCTCATTAAGGTGAGGCCTGTAGTAGTCCCCTTAAACTGATCCATCTTATATGATGTCCTTAACCATGATTCCTGCTAAGACCTATGTCTGATATACCAAAATTATTCAGAAAATAAATTCGGTCTTCAGACAGACACATCTAAAGGGTTGGTTTTAATTGAAATCTTGCAACGAAACACTTGATTCAGCTGTTACTAGTATAAAATATAGTAAAACAGTTTTGATGTCAAAGTGTAACAAAGAGAAAGCAAGTCATATCAGTTACAGTAATACCATAAATTTGCTTCAAAATCTTATGTAGAAGAGAAAGATGACTGAGCAAGTTAAGTCAAACACAATTAAGCACATGATATTTTAAGAATGAATACAATCCATACCTTTATCTACATGCCTTGCTTGAGTTGCAGGCTGACAAAGATCAGCATTGAAAAGTAAAATAACAGAATAGCAAATAAAATAACAGAATGGCCAATACAGGAAAACTTTCTGTAATGCAAACCAGAAAAGTGAGCCTGCAAAATGTACATGACTTTACTTACAATGAGCTAGCTTTGAAAAATGACAAATTTTTATCAAATTGTATTTTTCATAACTAACAAATCTTTGGTCTTAACGTAAAGGGAAAATTCTGTAGCGCCTGCTGGAGTCACGTTAAAAACAGTATACTGTAAACAGTACAAGGATTTTGGTGGCAACGAGAGTCAGCCATTTTGGGAGTAGAAGGAGGGAGCAGCACAACCTCCCTTACCCCAGCTACCAGCTTCCTTCCAGCCCAGGTAAGAGGATGAGGTGTGCAACAGAGAAGATTTTGGTAAAGAGGAGGTGGAACAAGAAGGAAATGATATGCCTGCTGCCATGGGGGTGTGAAAAGCCTTCCCAAGATGGAGCTGCCAGTTTCCTCTTATACTTCCAGTTTATCAAAGTTCTTCCACTGCTCAGGAGGCCAATTCCCAGCACCTTACTCCGTGTCGTCCTTGTCCGTGTCACATCTGACTTCCATCCCTGGGCAGTCTACGTCTGCTCCCTCTGACTTGTGTAGATAAAAAATCAAGAATTAGCAGACTACCAAAAATAAAAGTGATATTAATTTTGAGTGAAAAAGCAGTTATGAAATTACCATGAAGAGTAGGAGGCAAAAACTTACTCAGTGCCAAATACATTATTAAGGTAAATAAACTAGTGTTGGTAAGGCAGAATTGCTGACTAGGCAAGAAATGATTGAAAGCAACTTGAATTTACAAACTAATGTATTGCTTTCTACTTGGCTAGCATTTGTGCCAAAATGGACAACTTTCCCAGTTAATGTACAGGTAGTGGAACATGCAGTCCTTGCATAATAGTCATAGCTTATCTCAACAAAAGAGGCGATATATTCGCTATATAAATTCTTAGTAAACTGCTTTAAGCAAACCAATTGTGTATCCATTGTCAGCTAGACCTAACCTCCTCCATCTTTAAAGAACAAGAAAAATTCAAACTATGTCACCCACAGCTCATTTCCTCTGTTACATAAGCAAAAACATGCCAAGAAAGTCAAACTAAAGTAAAGAATAAATATTCAGACTGTCACCCACAGCTCATTTCCTCAGTTACATAAGCAAAAACACACCAGGAAAGTCATATTAAAGTAAAGAATAAACAATCTCAGAAATAATGGACTTGATCACACATACCCATAATTGGCTAACTGTTGCTTTCTGTGCATTTAAGGAAATTAGGGATCTGGACTATTTGTGAAATGTAAAAGGGCTAATTTGTTATTTTTCATTAAGTTACAACAAATAGCACCAGGGAGGTTACTTTACAGTGTTACTTGATTTGTTTCAGGTCGACAGAAATGCATTGCATAGAATATCAGTGACGACCATCCCTTTAGAAGCTCCATTAATGACGCATTCCCACAACCCAGCTGAGGATAGATTACTACTTGCCTGCAATAATGGAGTGTTAGCACTTCATTGTGATTCACGAGGCATGACACACGTTACCAAGGCTGGGCTCATCCCATCTAATATTGCATGGCTAGATTCAGGCAACATTGTGGTTATAAGCAATGAAAGGGGACAGATACAGTGTTTTGATTTGGCACTGTCCCTCTTAAGGATGCAGCTAATAATGGAAGAACCTAACCCTCAGAGGATCTTAGATTTCTCTGAGCATTTTTGCCATCAACAGTCCCTTTCTAAGATGTCGTGGGCACCATTCACAAAAGAGGAGGGACTTCAGTCAACTCTTATACCTCACTTGTTGCTCCTGCATTATACGCGTGGTCCTATTGCTTGTATCCGTATTGATGTAAGTGCGGTTAGTAACAATGGTCTTACAGCTATAGCACTTGTCTGTCAGTATATCAAGCACCGCCAGTTGGATGAAGCTGTAAATCTTCTTGTGTCCTTAAACTGGGACCAAGAGGGACCAATGGCTATGCGTTGTTTAACTGCAATAGCAAATCATCTGCTACGATTGCCAGTAACACCACAAAGGGAAACACAAATGGAAGGGGCTTTAGGAAGTTTTCATGTTCCTGTCCAACCACTGAGTCAAGCAGTTGAAGAGGAGTTTGGCCCCGCTGTCAGAGCTTTAACTCGTCGATTCTTTTTTCATGTTCTAAGGTAAGACATCAGGTTTAAATGTTGCATTGACATAATGGTCTTTGTTTTGTAAAATGTAGGCTATTTACAGAGTTTTTTTTTTATTTTATCGTGGAATATTGCTACATTTTCAAAGAGTTAAAATATTTGAAATCTAGTAGCTATATTGGTATGCAATGAATTTCAAATGAATAGGTAAGCAAACTGAGAAGTGTGAAAGCTTGTTACAACATGCTGTCATTTGTTTCCTTGATATTGGTTTATGATGTTAATTGTGAGGAGGCTTGGTCATATCTCACTTTTAAGTACATTCATTCTATGATATGCTGAGATTTCTGTGAAAATGTGTATGAACTTTTTAAAGTTTGTGTATATTATACATTGGTACCTCAACTTATCGACTTTAACCTACCAGATTGCTAAATACAGTATTACTTAGTATCAAACTTAAGACATGCCGAACGTATAATTAACAATGCTATAATAGAAGTAGACACATGGCCTTTTCTGTTATGTTTTCCATAAAAAAGACCAAAGCAGTTTTGTTTTATAAACAAAGTAAGTGTTTAGTTTACCTTAATGTGAGAAGTATGTACAGTATATATGTTAGCACAGTGCTTGTGTAGTTCTTCATAACTTGATGCTCATGTATGTGTAGACATGCCAAACATATAATTATCAATACTACAATAAAAGTAGACATGGCAGCCTTTTTTGTTGTGTTCTCCATAAAATATACCAAAGCAGTTATGTTTTATAAACAAAGTAAGTGTTTAGTTTACCTTAATGTGATACTACATATATACGTACACACAGTACTTGTGTAATTTTTCATAGCTTGATGCTCATGTATGTGTAGACAGGTTGTGGTGACTTAGGAGAATATAGTTTGAGTCAGAATTGCTGAACTCCAGTGGTATCTAATGGAGTAAACAGATGTTTCAGACTCATGGGGTGTGGAGGTGCAGTTGCTCTTCTTTTAACCACAAATCAGAATTTTATATAGGTGACTTACCAAGCAATTACATAGCTATAGTTCTAACTAGCGTGGCAGCTTAAATTCAGAATTCGCAGTAGCACGTCGATTGTTTAGTGTAGGTGACCGGTCCTGCCCACAAACGGGAATACTAGGAATGACACCCACACACACAGAGTGATTACGTGATCAAATCTGGGGTGTCTCTCTCAGACCTCACGTTTGTGTACCGGGATTAAGCACAGTTTGTCCCTTACTACATTCCTGCCCGTACACTTTTCCAGTTCTGCAAAGGAAAGTGTGATAAGCTGATGTTTAATCTTGATTGCAAATTCGCTACAGTAGCGAAAAAATTGATGAACTTGACTTAACTTAAAAAAAACAAAAATGAGAAAAAATTGATCCTGAAAGCTTTCAGCTTAACCCTTAAACGCCTATTGACGTATCATACGCCGACTAAAATTGTCTGTTGTGCCGAGTGGACGCATCCGCACGTCGACTACAAAAAATTTCAACCTTCGTCAACATTGGCTCAACCGAAATGGTCAAAAACGCAATTTTAAGCTAAAACTCTTACATTCTAGTAATATTCAATCATGTACCTTCATTTTGCAACAAATTGGAAGTCTCTAGCACAATATTTCGATTTATGGTGAATTTTTGAAAAAACTTTTTCTTACGCACGGTATGGTAACTCAGCCGAAAAATTTCATAAATTCTTTCGTCATTTTGTCGTAATTTTTGCACTGTTCTATATTAGCCGTTACATAAAGTTTTATATATGAAAAATGTGCGCAATTTCATGTACAATACAGCAAAATACAACCCATGGTTGTAGCTTTTATCAGTTTTGAAATATTTTCATATAAACCACGATAACTGCCAAAATTTCAACCTTCAGTCAACTTTGACTCGACCGAAATGGTCAAAAACGCAATTTTAAGCTAAAACTCTTATGATCTAGTAATATTCAATCATTTACCTTCATTTTGCAACCAATTGGAAGTCTCTAGCACAATATTTCGATTTATGGTGAATTTTTGAAAAAAACTTTTTACTTACGTCTGCACCAGAAATTCTTTCGTCACGTTGTCGTAATGTTTGCACTGTTTTATATTAGTCGTTACATAAAGTTTTATGTATGGAAATGTGTCCAATTTCATGTAGAATACAACAGAAAATAACTCATGGTTGTAGCTTTTATCAGTTTTGAAATATTTTCATATAAATCACGATAACTGCCAAAATTTCAACCTTGGTCAACTTTAACTCGACCGAAATGGTAAAAATGCAATTATAAGCTAAAACTCTTACATTCTAGTAATATTCAATCATGTACCTTCATTTTGCAACAAACTGGAAGTCTCTAGCACAATATTTTGATTTATGGTGAATTTCTGAAAAAAAAAAATTTTTCCTTACGTCTGTGCGCGGTAACTCGGCCGAACATCTCAGAAATTCTTTCGTCATGTTGTCGTAATGTTTGCATCGTTTTACATTAGTTGTTACGTAAACTTTTATACATGAAAATGTGTGCAATTTCATGTAGAATACAACAGAAAATAGCTCATGGTTGTAGCTTTTATCAGTTTTGAAATATTTTCACATAAATCACGATAACTGCCAAAATTTCAACCTTCGGTCAACTTTAACTCGACTGAAATGGTAAAAAAACGCAATTGTAAGCTAAAACTCTTACATTCTAGTAATATTCAATCATTTACCTTCAATTTGCAATAAATTGGAAGTCTCTAGCACAATATTTCGATTTATGGTGAATTTTAAAAAAAAACATTTTCCTTACGTCTGCGCGGTAACTCGGCCGAACATCTCAGAAATTCTTTCGTCTCGTTGTCGTAATATTTGCACCGCTTTATATTAGTCGTTACATAAACTTTTATATATGAAAATGTGTGCAATTTCATGTACAATACAACAAAAAATAACTCATGGTTGTAGCTTTTATCACTTTTGAAATATTTCCATATAAATCAGGATAAATAGAAAAAATTCGACTTTCGGTCAACTTTAACTCGACCAAAATGGTCAAAAACTGCAATTGTAAGCTAAAACACTTACATTCTAGTAATATTCAATCAATTAGCTTCATTTTTCAACAATCAGGAAGTCTCTAGGACAATATTTCGATTTATGGTGAATTTTTTAAAAAAACATTTTTTTACGTCCGCACATTACGTATTTATGCATCATTTTGTGATAATATTTTCTCTGTGTTGCTTTGATCGTTTTACAATTTGTTATATACCAAAATCATCGCAATTTAGTGTAAAATACAACTAAAAAAAATTGACTCATTAGCTTTAACCGTTTTGCTTACAGCGCGATTTGTATACAATTATACACGAGTTTTTTTTTCCTGTTATATATTTCAATATTTATATATGATGATAATTTTTTTCATTTCTGATGGTTGCATACTAAACTTCAGGCAATGACAAAAAAAATGAGCCTAAAATGAACTCTTAATCTTAAAAACTAAGCGTGCTGTGATTTTTTGAAAAAAACATTTTTTCCGCTTCAGCGCTAACTCACCGAACGCCGCCAGCATACGGGAGACGTTTTTGTAAATAGGGCTTCGGCGTTAAAGGGTTAAAGGCTTCTCAAGAAAAGCAGTAATACTTCACCAAAATCCAGTTATACAACCAGAAAATAATGAACAAAGCTGCTGTAAGTATTTGATGTTTACATCAAGCACGGCAGAAACAGAATGAGGTTGTCTGCTAAGTCGTTCCTAGTATTCCCATTTGTGGGCGGGACTGGTTGCTTCCACTAAACAATCAAAGTGCTACTGCGAATTTTGAATTTAAGTAGCCACGCTAGTTAGAAACTATAGCTATGTAATTACTTGGTAAGTTACTTATATAAAATTCTGGTGTGTGGTTAAAAGAAGAACAACTGCACCTCCACACCCCGAGTCTGAAACATCTCTGTTTACTCCATTAGATACCATTGGAATTACATTAAACACAGCAGAAACAGAATGGGGTTGTCTGTTAAGTCGTTCCTAGTATCCCCGTTAGTGGGCGGGACTGGTCACCTACACTAAACAATCGAAGTGCTACTGCGAATTTTGAATTGAAGCTGCTGCACTAGTTAGAAACTATAGCTGTGTAGTTACTTGGTAAGTACATATAAAACTTTTATTATATTATAAAAATGTCATTTTCAGAGTACTGTACATGCTCTTACAATGAAACAAAGAAGCATGACACAACCACTTTAAAAAAATCATGTAAGGAATTGCTTTTATACCTAGAATTAACAGTCGCTTCCTATTATGTAGAACACATGCGGGGCAGTTATGCTTCTTTTAACAGATCTTAGAATCTCAGGACACAAGTTCACACAATGAAACAAAATTGCTAGAAAAAATTCATGGAAGGAGCTATATTGCAATACACCCCCTGAACACCTGAATTAGCCATGGTCACTGACCAGCCCGAACTACATCCCCATAATTTCTTTACCCATTAAGTGGGTAATTAACTGTCAGCGCTACCAACGCTTACAGGAAAATCTTGTCAAATGAGTTACCAGAAGTACCATTGGCAACGCTGCTGCAAGTCCCGGCCGAGTGAGGCCGAGATCCCCAGTTGCTTTTTGTTTGCCGTGCTGCTTGGATGTTTCCTGCATCAGGCGAACTTTTTGGTCTTTAGCCCGACCCCCATATAAATATTTTTGGTTTTTTGATAACGACTTGGGCCGTATTTTTGCCCTTTCTCCTGGATTGTACTATTTCGTCTGGTTTTGGATCTTCTCTCCCATCTTGGACTTTGGCTTGAATTTTTGACTTGGAAATGGATAAATTAGACAGGAAGATGCCCCCATTGGATAGCGCTGCCGCTTCCACTTCTGCTACAGCCGTTACGACCTAGCTTTCTACTGCTGGGGATGCTGCAGCTCATCGATCATGCACAGCTTGCAAGCGTAAGATGAGTACCCTCAAGCATGACAGACATTCTCTTTGCATAGCATGTAGAAAGGTTCAATGTAATGTCACTCTAAGATGTGACGAATGTAGGTCATGGTCGGTAGAGCAAATGAAAGATTATGGAAAGCATAGGAAATCTTTAGCTTCCAAGAGTAAGCATAGGTCAGAACCAGCAGTAGAGGCACAGGTTTTTGATAAGGAAGCTATAGAATCTGAATTGTTCAGAAAATTAGGGGATAAATTATCAGCTAGTATGTCTAGCTTATTTTCTAGCTTCATGACAAAATTAACTTAAATGAAGGATCAGAATAGTAGTTCTAGGGAAATAGAATCTAATTGTTCTCTTTCAGCTCCCCTGCCTGTTCCATAACCAGACCTAATGGGTGCCAGGGTTCATGGAGAACCACAAACCTCGAAGGTAGGATCTGCCGGCCCGCCCGCCGCGGAGCAGGGAGTGTTAGCAGCAGATTTCCCCCTTTCCTCTAAAGGCGTAAGTTCAAAGGTGAATTTAGAATTAGGCATGACACAGACAAGTAGGGATAGTGCTTTAGGAAGTAGTCAGGAAGAGAAGTTGAAGGTGCAGTCTTCTTCGGGTTCGGGTGTGGTTAAGGTTTTGGCATCTTCGTTAGATCCAGTGGCGGTTTTATTTCCGGCGGCAGGCTTTCTGCAACAAAAGGTTGCTAGATCCGTGGAGGATGGTTCAGATTTGGTTGCTAGTTTGTCAGGTTCAGAAATTTTGGAGAATACTTCTTCTTCGAAGGTTCCTTTTCCTTCGGGGGCGAACTTTTTTCGTCTTACGGTGATAGTAATTCTGTTGATCGGGTTCTAAATATTGCAGAATATAATGCTGATTTGTTAGGTCTCTCTAAGGGTTACAGGTCATTAGTTAGACATTGTTTTAATCTTGGGTTTTCTAATATCTATGATCATGTCTTAAAGAACTTTCCTGAATTTGCAACTGATGTCTTTCAAGATTATCGGGAGGAAGAACCATAAAAGAGTTTAGAGGTCTGGTTAAACAAATCATTTATAACTAACAGAATCTGTCTTTTTTCTTTCCTTAAAATCTATGGCCTCTTCTGTGACTTCAGAGTTTTCCCTTTCCCCCATTGCTTCCAAACCTTCTTCCATTGCTCTTTCTCAACCTTTTTTGGGGCACTCTTCGGGGAACTCTGGGTTCTTTGGTTGCTCATCCGGTTTCGTTGCCTTTAGCGGATTTGTCTTCTGTGCCATCTTCGGCGATTCCTGTAGTTTCTCAGGCTTCTGATCTAGTTACTGTGGCAGTTGGCGGTGCGCCTGCCCCAGCGTTCAATGTTTCGGTACCGATAGTTTCCGCAATCGCTCCGTTAGCTAGGATGGCTGGTATTTTGTCTTCCTCTGTTACCTTGGGTTCGGTACCTGGTAACTTCCCCTTCGAAACTCCTTTGAGTTCTGGTCCAGTTGGTACGTTCTCCACCTGTCCAACGTCTCGTCAGGGGCTCTGATGGTTACTCCAAGTGTGGCTTCTTCCTTCTTCCCTCCTTCGGTTTCTTCAACTTTTCTTGCAGGTTTCCTCTGTTCCTCCAGCTAAGGCGGGCAATGTATGTTCGGGGTTGATTCTGGGTCATCAAGGACCTTTTCCCCTGTCTTCCTTATCCAGACGATCTTCTGTTCCGGATTCCCATTCTCATGCGGCTCTGATGCATCCGGGTTTGCGTGGTTTGGGTGTTGCAGCCTCTTTGCTCTCAGGAGTGGGCATTGTCCGTCCAGGTGTGGCCGGCCCAGGTGTTGCGCCATCGTCGTTGGAGGGTGCAGGGTTTGCGCAGCCTATTTTGGTTGTCTCCAATATGTTCGCGACTGTTTCTTCAGGTGTCCGTCTCGCGCACCCATGTGTATCGTGTTCCGGATTGTCGAGTTCGGCGTTTGCTAGGGGCCAGCCTGTCTCATTTCCTGTTCCGGTTCGGTCGGACCAGTCTGACAAGGATTGTTCATGTGAAGAAGAGGATCCGGTACCATACGTTAGTTTTCCTTCAGCCAATGAGACCGAGTACATGCGGATGGTGGACTTCATCCATACTCTTTATCCTCAATCCAAGGCTCCGGAGGAGCCTACACAACCGAATCAAGCGATGTTCGAGTCGCTATTTGTGACAAAACCAGTAGTTGCTCATTCATCAAAGAGTCTAGTCTGGTTTGCCATGTCGAGCAGGCATTGAGGGAGGCAGACGATAGGTTAGTGGCTTTGATAGGGTCGGTTAGGCAGGATTCAACCCTGCTTCCTATTCGGAAGGGGTTTTATAGGGTTGCGGGTAACCCTTCTGCGAGTGTCGGTTCCTCTCAACTCGAGTTCCGTCTTTGAATCACCTGGTATCTGTTACTGCTAGAGAGGCATGTATCTTAGAGGACACTTTCCGCAGCCAGTCGGAGGCCTTGTCCCACTCTATGTGGATGTTGTCCGGATTGATGGGGTTCCTTAAGCAGGATGGGTACACTCCTTTGGATCTGACCTTATTTGATAACCTCATCACTTTGGTGTCGATGGGTTTGGCTTACCAGGTGAACATTTCCGTGGGCTGTACAACGTTCTTTGGGAAGAAGTGGAGGGATTTCTTTTTGAATCATCTGCCTCCCCATTATCCGGATATCCACAAGAGGGTTCTGTTGTGGGCTCCCTTTGCGCTCAGCAACAATCTGTTTAGGGAGGAAGATGTTTCTGCCATGGTGAACTTTGTTTCTTCAACATCGGCAGTTGAGTCGCAGCAGGCCATGATTCGAGTAGCAGCTCAGAGTGTCAGATCTCATAAGGGGTCCAGAATGTCATCACTGACTAAGCGTCCGCGTTCCAAGTCTCCGGTAAGATCTCCGAAGAAGGTCCGCTTTTCCTCCAAAAGTCCTGCTTCTGCCTCGGATCTGAAACCTGCTTACAAGAAGGGTTTTTGGAAATAGGAGATATTCCCTTTGCCTGCTCCTGTAGGAGGTTGCCGTGCTCCTTTCTGGAACATCTGGAAGGAGTGGGGCACAGAGAGTTGGGTAGTGGAGGTGTTAAGGGAAGGGTACAGAGTTCCTTTTCACTCTCGTCCTCCTCAATCCGGCTCACCGGTTCATCTTCCCATCCGCTCACCAGTTCATCTTCCCATCCGCCATCAGGGGGTAGCTTTGGCAGCAGAAATCCAAGCCCATTTAGAGAAGGGAGCATTAGAGCCCACTCCCCCTTCTCCGGGGTTTTACAGCCGTATCTTCATGGCCCCAAAAGCGGGAGGATCTTGGAGACCCATTATAGATCTCTCGGATCTCAACTTGTTGGTCGTCTCGACAAAGTTTCATATGGAAACTTCGTAGTTGGTGCTGTGGTCAGTTTGGAGAGATGATTGGATGATTTCAGTGGACCTCAAGGATGCATATCTCCAGGTTCCGATTCATTAGGAATCTCGAAAGTTCCTTCGTTTCTCGGGTCCAACTGGAACATTCCAGTTCAAAGTCCTCTGCTTCAGTCTGACCACAGCACCTCAGGTATTCACAAAGGTAATGTCCCCTGTTTCAGGCATAATGCATCGTCAGGGTTTCCGGGTGAGGAAATATCTCGACAGATTGGTTGGTTCAGGCTTCGTCGGCAAATGAGGTGCTGCAGGCAAGGGATTTCTCACTGGACCCCTGTCAAGAGTTAGGAATTCGGTTTGATTTAGACAAGAGCTCATTAATGCCAGCACAAATAAAGACATATTTGGGGATGATGATTCAGACGCTTCTTTTGAGGGCTTTCCCGACAGAGGAGCGGGTTCTGGTGATTCTAAGCCAACTGGAGGTATTCCTGTCAGACAGAGCTCAACCTGTGAGCCTGTGGAAAAGCTTGCTCGCTTCTAGTTCCAGGGTCTCATCCCCAGATGCGTTTCTGCAGGTGTGTCTCAGGAATCGCAGGAACTTTCGGGAAGAGAACGTGTTCATAGTCTGGGGAGATTCTTGCCTGAAGGATCTTCGGTGGTGGTCAGAAGAACTTCATCTGACCACTGGCATAAGATTGGATTCCCCTCTTCTAGACGTTCATCTGTACACAGATGTCTCAGATTGGGGTTGGGGTTCAACCCTGGAGGAATTTCAGGCTCAGGGCCTTTGGAGGGATCTGGATCGGGAGGGGTCCATAAACTGCAGAGAGTTAAGAGCAGTCGAGGAGGCTCTTAAGTTGCTTCTCAGAGCAGGTAAGCAACAAGACAGTAGCGCTGTTTTGCGATAACGTTACTGCGGTGTCATATCTCCAGGAGGGGGGAACGAGATCACAGGCATTAAACAGCTTAGCACAGAGAGTTCTCCATTGGTGCGAGGACCGCAGAGTTTTGCTCATTCCCCAATTCATGTCAGGGAAACTCATTGTATTGGCTGACGCTGTGAGTCATTCGCAGGAAGTTCTTGGGGAAGAATGGACCCTAGTTCAGGAGGAGGTGCAACTTCTGTTGAGGAGATGGCCAGCGACGATAGACCTCTTCGCCACCAGGTTGAATTTTCGTCTCCCAGTCTACTTCTCCCCAGTAGCGGACCCCATGTCCCGCGGGACAGATAGACTCTTTCGTTGGGTGAGTCGGTAGAGCTGCGGACTGTCACTCGATGGGCCGGAGTTCAATTCCCGGCCGGCGGATGAAAAGTTAGAGGAATTTATTTCTGGTGATGATAGAAATTCATTTCTCGCTATAATGTGGTTCGGATTCCACAATAAGCTGTAGGTCCCGTTGCTAAGTAACCAATTGGTTCTTAGCCACGTAAAATAAGTCTAATCCTTCGGGCCAGCCCTAGGAGAGCTGTTAATCAGCTCAGTGGTCTGGTAAAACTAAGGTATACTTAACTTTTTGCGGGACAGATGCACTGCTACATTCCTGGGACAACATGCACGTGTATGCATTCCCTCCGTTATGGATGATCCAGGAAGTGCTGGCAAAGCTCAGAAACTGCGACAACACGCAGATCACTTTGGTATGCCCCTTCTGGCCCAAAAACCTTGGTTTCCGGACCTTCTGGACTTACTGACGGAAGTCCCAGTATTCTTCCCAGAGAGGAAAGATCTTCTCAGACAGCTGCATTTCCATTACAGTACTTCCATCAGAACCTCCGCATACTGAAGCTAGCTGTGTGGAGACTGTCCAGCGAGTGGCACGTCATTCAGGACTCTCTAAGGCAGTTGCTCAACAACTGTCATTCTGTCTGAGAAGTTCAACTATAAAACTGTACCAGGCCAGGTGGGCGATGTACCGTAGTTGGTGCCGGAAACAGGGGCATAATATTTCACGTCCGTCAGTGGTGAAGGTAGCAGACTTCCTCCTGTTCCTGAGAAAGGAAAAGGGATTATCCTATTCTACGATTGCTGGTTATAGGTCGATGCTCAGTAGCATGTTCCGATTTCATCTCCCGGAGCTTTCGACCAGCAGAATTTTACATGATCTTCTTAGGTCTTTTAAAATAGAACGTCCAATTCTTCCACTTTGGGCCCCCTCATGGGATTTAGCGGCTGTGTTAGGTTTCTTAAGATCTGCAGCATTTGAACCATTAGAGTCACTGTCCCTAAGGCAGTTAACTAAGAAGGGATTATTGTTATTTGCGCTGGCTACAGCCAAAAGAATCGGAGAAATTCGGGCGGTGTCAAAGATGGTATCCTTTTTGGGGAAAGATATTTTTCTTTGCTACCTGCCGGAATTCATTGTGAAATCCGAATCAGAAATGAATCCTCTTCCCAGAGTGTTCAAGGTCACATCCTTGGAAGATTTCGTAGGAGGCGATACCTCTGAAACCCTGCTATGTCCGGTTAGGGCTCTGAAAGTTTATTTGTCTCGTATCGAAAAACTGTTGCCTTGCCCAAGAACATTATTCTTTTCCCCTAATTGTCCATCGCATTCTATTTCTAAGAATGCAATTAGTTTCTTCCTATGAGAGGTTATTCAGCAAGCATCGGAGGGCTCTTCATCGCTTTCGGAGCCTTCGAGTTCCTTTTCACGTCCAAGGGCGCATTGAGTTTCCTTCGGAGAAGGATTACTTGCTAGGTCCCTTTGTGGCGGCCAACTCGATTTTATAATTACGTAGTAACATCATGGGGGGACCTTAGGTAATGAATGTAGTCTAGGAACTTAGGATTCTCTGTTGGTCAGGATTCTTAGTGAGAGTATTAAGTTTGGCGTTAGTACTGTGAAGTTAGGGAGATCCAAAGGACAGTTTTGGTTTCTTCAGCCTCTCCTGCGCAGACATTGGCGGCAATGGGCGGCGAAGAACTCGAAGATACTGCACACTCAACCTCTCCATACATGAGAGGCTACAATAGCCACATGGGAGGTTCATCGTACTCCTCCATACATGAGAGGCTATGAATAGCCACATGGGAGGTTTGTCTTTCTCCCCTCCGTACATGGGAGGGTTTGAATACCACATGGGAGGTAGCTTGACTGAGACAGCACCTAGACATAAGACTGACGTCAGGGGTATTCTCTCTACAGGCATTCTCACCTCCTGAGTGGGATAACCAGGTGAGGATACATTCACTTATACAGAGTAGGCGAATGATGAGTTACCTGCTTTCCCTGTTGGCAGGTCAGGCTAAATTAGATTGATCCCACCTCCTTTAAAATTTTGTTAACCGGGCTAATTCAGGTGTTCAGGGAGTGTATTGCAATATGAGGTTTTCATAATAAAACTAATATTGTAATACTTACCTGAATGATTCCCACCCTCCTCCCCACTTCAGTTTGAATAATGAATGACTCAGTTGGGGATCTCGGCCTCACTTGGCCGGGACTTGCAGCAGCATTGCCAACGGTACTTCAGGTAACTCATTTGACAAGATTTTCCTGTAAGCATTGGTAACGCTGACAGTTAATTACCCACTAGTGGGTAAAGAAATTATGGGGATGTAGTTTGGGCTGGTCAGTGACCAGGGTTAATTCAGGTGTTCAGGTAAATATTACAATAGTTGTATAATGAAAATTTAATTTTTATACTTTTAATAATGATTTGCTTTAGTGTGATTACCTCTTCTGAAATATAAGTACAAACATATGCATATGCAGTTTCACTTTATTTAACCAAATACAGGCAGTCCTCGGTTATCGGCGGGGGTTCTGTTCTGGGGGTGTGATGATAACCGAAAATTGCCACTAACCGGAAATCGGTGATTTTTGGGGCTTATCGGCGCCGAAAAGTGCCGATTTTTGGTTATCGACGCCTCTGTTAGATATGTATCGGCGCCAATACCCAATTATCGGCGCCGATAAGCAGAAATCGGCAAATTTTGGTGCCAAAAATTGCCGATTTTTATTGCTAGACAAGCCCCGTAAAACCGGATCGCCATTAACCGAGCTTGCCATTAACCGGGGACTGCTTGTATTTGAGAATTTCTGAGCACATAGAGTGACACTTTCACTTTTAAAAAGTTACTTGTTAAGCATAAATTTAAGAGTGCAGAAGAAACATTACATTATGTAACTATATTGAACACCGTATAGTTAATACTTTTAACCCATGAGACAAAATATCCACATATGCTTTGCTTGCAAAACCAAAACCACAGAAGTACTGCACATCCAGTAAGTTACAAAATGTGATGTGGAGATTTGGATAAAAGGTTAAATAAATTTTTAATGTGAATGTATCTAAATGAAGCACAAATTGTTGCCTCTTGAGCAGTTTAAAATCAGCAGACAAATGCCCATGCTCACTCACATGCAGTGTATATGGTACATATTTTATTATTCCTACCTGTATTGTTGAATTCATTCCAGAATTTAATAGCTTACAAGACCCTCCTCAAAACTTAGTAGGAAATAATGGTGTGTAACAAGTGAGGGAAGAAAGAGTGAGATAGATTTTCATACAGTTGCTATAATGGCTCTTGGGTGTCGTGTAGACTTTACTGCTGGGTCTTGGGGTCTTTGTTACTTGACAGATTTCACTACTTACCAGGAGACCAGACCCCCAAACTGTCAGTTAAGTTGAGGCACCAGTGTATATGAATTCTTATATCACAACCCAGTTATTTATGGTTCTTATGATATTAAGAATTTTAATTTTTGGAATATATGTTGAGTTTTTACACAGCATCAAGGTTTCATAATACAGCATACAAAATAAATTATATGAATCCTCTTACTACACTCTTGGTTGAAGTTATTCCAAGTGAGTGAAGGTACAGTAGTTGTATAAGCTTTTGTAAACTTATGGATTTATGCTAAGAATTGGTGAAATTTTATTAAAATTTCCTTATTTTGCAGAGCTGGGCGACTTGAGAAGGCGTTCCGCTTGGCTCTTGATCTGAAAGATCATGATACCTTTATGGCTGTTCACTCTGTAGCTAAAAGGCGAAATGACCACCAAATAGCTGCTTCATCACTAGAGAATGCCCGTGCTCTTGAATCTTCCTGTGGATCCAGTGATTCCTGTAGCTCAGTGTTGTATGGTGATTCAGGTCCAAGCTCTGCCTCAGAATCTTGCAGTGAATCGTGTTCAACTTGCTTTTCAGATAGCGGGTCAGTTAGTGGATCAGAATCAAGTGGTCAGGCATTAAGAGGTAAGACATTGCTTAAAGAATTAGAATTTTTTCTATACAAACCCATCATTTATATATATACATACTTACATTTGTGCTCCCAATTGTCCCAGGATGATCTCTCTAACAGACAAAGTATAATGTAGTGATTCATGTGCCACCTGGACCCCACAGGTATATATCGCTCAGTCACTTCATATTTTGTGTAGTTTAGGAATGAGGCTACTAGATTCATGGGGTTGAGAGGAAGGACCTCGCCGCACAATTGATAGGTTTACATGAAGAAACTAGATTTGTGTAACATAAACTCAGTTTGCCTTATCACAACCATCCCCTTCCACAGGGGTCACAATACACTTCCTTCAGCAACAGAATTTGCCCCCCCTGGGCCTCTGTATAAAGTTCATGTCTGTACATACTTGTTATCCAAAAATGGTGCCTGTGCCCTTAAACACCATAAGCAACATAAAGGGCCATAATTTGCAATCAGTATACTATAGAAGGATCCAAATGTTCCTCTGGTGTAGGATTTGCTACAGTACCTTTAAGGGATCCTAGACCCAGTATGATTAGGCAATTATGACCCCATACACAAAAATTAGAATATGCTCTCATAAGGTACTATGGTTATTTTTCAACTGGTTTTTATGTATTTTGGCATGTTTGTGTGTTGCTCAAGTTTAAATACCACTGGCACTTAAATGCCTATTGACTCAAAGTGACACCTGTCAAAAGATGGATGACTGGAAATTTTTTTTCAGATTTTTCTTTGATTTTTTTCAATACAGTCATACCCTGAACTTATGTGAGGTTAGGTTCCAGAACTCCTCGTGCAAAACAAATTTTTGTGTAAGTTTGGCACGGTCTCTAAAAATGCTAATAAATGCTTATGTCTAGAGTTTAAACACTAAATATGACCCTAATCATGCTCCCAAAGTATTAAGATAACTTTTAAATGGAATTAAAGTTACTGTAATTTCATTTAAAATTTAGCTTAATATATTACCCTGAAAAAAAGAAGTAAATGGTTGACATAAAAATATAGGAGTGTGAAGATTAATATAGTATTTCTCTTTCTTGCCCTTTTGACCAGTCTATTTTTAGAAGTCTTCTCAACCTCGTTTTTAAGAACTACTTTATATCTCTTTGACCTGAAATGATTTTTTCATGAACAATCAGTGTTTTTTATTCGGACTAATGCAACTCTTAGTCGTCTCTATGTTTTAGAACGTAATATTTGCCACACTAGTGTATTTACAGTTCGTAGACGGGACAGGTAAAGTTAGATCAATTTTAAATTTTGTATTGTATAGGTAAAGACATATAGAGAAATAGTAATCAGTTGCAAAATATGTGTGAGGACTAACTATGAATGAGAGAGAGAGAGAGAGATAATTGGTGTCCTTATGTTAAGAGAGTGAAATTGTTTATGAATTATTACAGAGAGAGAGAGAGAGAGAGAGAGAGAGAGAGAGAGAATTGTTGCCCTTACGTTAAGAGAGTGAAATTGTTAATGAATTATTACAGAGAGAGAGAGAGATACTACTTAGGAATCCTTTGACCTGCTATTGGCAACACTCCCCCATCCTGTCACATAAATTGGACATATTTGACAGCTTTGCCCTTGAGCAGGTTCACAAAAGATACAGGAATGATATTTGTGTTTAAAATATGTATCACATACATAGTATAAATTTTGTAATTAGTTATATTATTATTATATCATTATTATTATTATTATGTAATCTTATTAACCCTTAAACGCCTACTGGACGTATCATACGTCGACTAAAATTGTCTGTTGGGTGCCAAGTGGACATACTGTACGTCGACTACAAAAAATTTCAACCTTCAGTCAACTTCGACTCTACTGAAATGGTCGAAAAACGTAATTGTAAGCTAAAACTTTTACATTCTAGTAATATTCAATCATGTACCTTCATTTTGCAACAAATTGGAAGTCTCTAGCACAATATTTCGATTTATGGTGAATTTTTGAAAAAAACTTTTTTCCTTACGCCCATGTGGTAACTCGCCGAAAATTCCAGAAATTCTTTCGTCATTTTGTCGTAATTTTTGCACTGTTTTATATTAGCCATTACATAAAGTTTTATATATGAAAATGTGCGCAATTTCATGTAAAATACAGCAAAATACAACCCATGGTTGTAGCTTTTATCAGTTTGGAAATATTTTCATATAAACCACGATAACTGCCAAAATTTCAACCTTCGGTCAACTTTGACTCGATCGAAATGGTAAAAAAACGCAATTGTAAGCTAAAACTCTTACATTCTAGTAATATTCAATCATTTACCTTCATTTTGCAACAAATTGGAAGTCTCTAGCACAATATTTCGATATATGGTGAATTTTTGAAAAAAAACTTTTTCCTTACGTCCGCGCCAGAAATTCTTTTGTCACGTTGTCGTAATGTTTGCACCGTTTTATATTAGTCGTTACATAAAGTTTTATATATGGAAATGTGCGCAATTTCATGTAGCATACAACTGAAAATAACTCATGGTTGTAGCTTTTATCAGTTTTGAAATATTTTCATATAAATTACGATAACTGCCAAAATTTCAACCTTCGGTCAACTTTAACTCGACCGAAATGGTAAAAAAATGCAATTATAAGCTAAAACTCTTACATTTTAGTAATATTCAATCATGTACCTTCATTTTGCAATAAACTGGAAGTCTCTAGCACAATATTTCGATTTATGGTGAATTTCTGAAAAAAACTTTTTTCCTTACGTCTGCGCGCGTAACTCGGCCGAACATCTCAGAAATTCTTTCATCACGTTGTCGTAATGTTTGCATCGTTTTACATTAGTCGTTACATAAAGTTTTATATATGAAAATGTGCGCAATTTCATTGTAGAATACAACAGAAAATAGCTCATGGTTGTAGCTTTTATCAGTTTTGAAATATTTTCACATAAATCACGATAACTGCCAAAATTTCAACCTTCGGTTAACTTTAACTCGACCGAAATGGTCGAAAAACGCAATTATAAGCTAAAACTCTTACATTTTAGTAATATTCAATCATGTACCTTCATTTTGCAATAAACTGGAAGTCTCTAGCACAATATTTCGATTTATGGTGAATTTCTGAAAAAAAAACTTTTTCCTTACGGCTGCGCGCGGTAACTCAGCCGAACATCTCAGAAATTCTTTCGTCACGTTGTCGTAATGTTTGCATCGTTTTACATTAGTCGTTACATAAACTTTTATATATGAAAATGTGCGCAATTTCATGTAGAATACAACAGAAAATAGCTCATGGTTGTAGCTTTTATCAGTTTTGAAATATTTTCACATAAATCACGATAACTGCCAAAATTTCAACCTTCAGTCAACTTTAACTCGACCGAAATGGTTGAAAAACGCAATTGTAAGCTAAAACTCTTACATTCTAGTAATATTCAATCATTTACCTTCATTTTGCAATAAATTGGAAGTCTCTAGCACAATATTTCGATTTATGGTGAATTTTTGAACAAAACATTTTCCTTACGTCCGCGCGGTAACTCAGCCGAACATCTCAGAAATTCTTTCGTCACATTGTCGTAATGTTTGCACCGTTTTATATTAGTCGTTACATAAACTTTTATATATGAAAATGTGCGCAATTTCATATAGAATACAACAGAAAATAACTCATGGTTGTATCTTTTATCAGTTTTGAAATATTTTCATATAAATCACGATAAATAGAAAAAATTAGACTTTCGGTCAACTTTAACTCGACCGAAATGGTCGAAAACTGCAATTGTAAGCTAAAACAGTTACAGTCTAGTAATATTCAATCAATTAGCTTCATTTTTCAACAAACAGGAAGTCTCTAGCACAATATTTCGATTTATGGTGAATTTTTGAAAAAAACATTTTTTACGTCCGTTACATTTAATTCATGCATCATTTTGTGATAATATTTTCTCAGTGTTTTACAATTTGTTATATACCAAAATCATCGCAATTTAGTGTACAATACAAAGAAAAAAAAATAACCCGTTAGCTTTAACCGTTTTGCTTACAGCGCGATTTGTATAAAATTATATATGAAAAATTTTTTTTGCTCTGTCATATATTTCAATATTTATATATGATAATGATATTTTTTTTCATTTCTGATGGTTGCATACTAAACTTCAGGCAATGACAAAAAAAGGAGCCAAAAATGAACCCTTAATCTTGAAAACTAAGTTTGCTGTGATTTTTTGAAAAAAATTTTTTTTTCCGCTTCGGCGCTAACTCCCGAACGCCGCCGGCATATGGGAGACGTTTTTGTAAATAGAGGCTCGGCGTTTAAGGGTTATATTTGAAAATTAGTACTTATTATTAGATAAATAATTAATTTATCATGCAAAACTCAGTAAGAGAAAGAGAGAGAATGATTATTTTTATTATTTATTGTATTTTAATTTACAAGTAAAAGCTTGAAAACTTATAAAATAAATTACATAAAAATTAAACATAAACACTTGCAGGGTTTCTCAGTATTCGCAAATGTTTGCGTGAAAAACTCGCGTATGACAAATAGTTAAGTTCCAATGAAAAGCTCATGTGTCTGTGAATTCGCGCAACTCGAATCGCACAAGTTTGGGGTATTATTGTACTTTTGTTTGAGAGACTAACCCTGCTGCAGGGCATTTGTCTTTGAAATGTTTCATACCCATTTTCTGTGATCAGCAATTCATCTCTATTCAGTGATGTTACAATATTTTATTTACATTTGGCTGGATGGAACTTGTCCCATAAAAAAAGTTATTTCTTGATTTTCCTTGCTGTTATTGCTGAGAATATTATAAATACAAGTATTGTTGAGTATGGCACTGTGAATATGCAAAGACCAAAAAGCGACTAAAAAATAACCGTAAAGTGGCTTATATATGAGGCCAGGTCAAAAAGGACAAGCTAGAAGCTGAAGCTAAATGAAATCATCCAGTGGAAAGGCAGAGATAAAAAAAAAAACTAAAAAATAACCATAAAGTGGCTTATATAGGAGGCCAGGCCAACAAGGACAAGCTAGAAGCTGAAGCTAAACGAAGATCATCCAGTGGAAATTCTGCTAAAAAACAGCCTTCAGCTATTCGTAAATCTTTTCATTGTAGACAGTGTGAAAATTTTGTATTGCCAAATAAGAGAAACTAGTAAATATCCTCCCTATGATGCTAGAGCTGGATAATTAACCAGAAGTGTCTCCAAATACAGCCAAAACTTTGCCAAAAAACCATCTTGACCGTAGGTGTCTTTTTCTCAAAAGTAAAGTTGTACAACTTCAGATTTCTAAGGCTCTGTTGGTTTTGAACCTAGAGGCTTAATTCTTTTTATTATTTGTTTCTGAAAGGTTCTAGTTTCTTTTTTAGCTTAATTAAAGCTATGTTTTCTTTACATATTTTTTAATGAATTTTCAGTATTTAATTTTCAATTTTTTCTAAGTGTATAATAGTCCATTTAATCAATTAGTACCAACAGCTAAAAATATACGAGTAATTGAATAATTTAATCCATTTTACAAACTTGAATGTGTATAGTTTTCAATGTTACTTACAAAAATGAGATTGATTTTAAAATAAAACATCCTTGGCAGTTTAAAAATTTATAATTTTTGTGATTTTTTCTAATTTTTATTTTATACAAAATTAAGATTTTAACATGCTTTTATTTAACTTGACTTCTGTGTCTGTCTGTCCTCAAATCTTGTAATTCAATTTTCGACCTGTTCCCTTTGTTCAATGGACTTGAATTTTGCATGGTTACTCAATCCCATGACAATATAGCCTTACATGATCAGTAGGTCAGTAGTGACCTCTCCCAGTATCTTAGGATTAGTCTGAAACTTTTTGGATTTATCACAACTTCTCTATAACCCCTTGCCCTTCTCTCTTCCATCCCCTTCCCCCTTCCCTTTTCCATCCCCCTCCCCCTCCCCTCCCCTAGCAGATGATCAAGTGTTAATTTAGCTGTCTCTTCCCTCTCCCCTTCCCACTTCCCTCCCCCTTCCCTCTTTCATCCCCTTCCTCCACCCATCCCCTCCTTCTCCCCAAGCACACAATCAAGTGTTAATTTAGCTGTCTCCTCCCTCCCCTTCCCACTTCCCTCCCCTTCCTTCTTCCATCCCTTCCCTTCCCTCCTCCATCCCCTCCCCTTCCCCTTCCAGTGCATTCGATCAAGTGTTAATTTAGCTGTGTCCTCCCCCTCCCCTTCCTTTTTCCATCCCCTCCCCTTCCCTCCCCCCTCCCCTTTCCTCCCCCCTCCCCTTTCCTCCTGCTTCCTGCTCCCCCTTCCGGAGCACATGATAGGTGTTAATTTAGCTGTGTCCTTCCCTCCCCCTCCCCTTCCCTCTTCTATTCCACTTCCCCTCCCCATTCCAGAGCATGCAATCAAATTTTAATTTAGCTTAGTCTGCCTCCTCCTCCTCATCCCTCTTCCATCCTCTTACCTTTACCTCTTCCATCCCCTCCCCTCCCTCTCCTCCTCCCTAGCACACGATCAAGTGTTAATTTAGCTGTGACCTCCCCATCCCCTCCTCCCTATCTTCCCCCTTCCCACCTACTCCTCCCCCTCCCCTTTTGGAGCCCACAATCAAGTGTTAATGTACCTGTGCCCTCCACCTCTGCTTCCCCCTCCCCACCCCTACTACTTCACCTTCCCTCCCACCTCCCCTCCCCTTTCCCTCATCTATCCTTCTCTCTCTTCTTTCCCTTGCATCCCCTTCTCATTTTCATCCCCTCCCCTATCCTTCCCCTCCTCGTTCCCCTCCGTCCCCTTCTCATTTTCCTCTCTTCCTCTTCCCCCTCTCCTTTTCTCCTTTCCCCTCACCTCCCATCTTCCCATCCCCTCCCCTTCCCTCCCCTTCCCCATCCCTTTCCCTTCCCCTCACCTTCCTACTCCCCTTCCCCTCACCTTCCTACTCCCCCTTCCCTCTCCCCTCCCTTCCTCCTTCTCCCTTCCCTCTTCCATCCACTGTAAACGGATATCAGTTTTGTTAACTGCAGTCATAAATCGGTTCTGTCAAAACTAAAAAGTATAAAATAAAAAATTTTAAAAAATGTTTAAACATGCTGTTATTAAAATGCACTAAAAAGTAAAAAATATTTTGAGACACACCGAGATTTTCTTACAATTAATCATATCTACAAAAATAAAAACGTGGTCCCCAAACATGGAAGGAAATGCTACAAGAAATAAAGAAAATCTGTTTCTTTTCTTGTACATTTCCTTCCATGTATGGGAACCACGCTTTTATTTTTGTAGACATGATTAATTGTAAGAAAATCCTGGTGTGTCTCAAAAAATTACTTATATTTTAGTGCATTTTAATAAAACCATGTTATTTTTTAAAATTTTGTCTATAATATCAGCTAAATAACTATTTTACAATAATTTTAATGTATAATCAACGACTGAAATGATTTGATTAGGATTAAATGAAAAAATAAACATATAGGGGTCATAAGTTTTGTAATTTTCAGTAATTAGAAGTGCTTTAGAACTCTTTAAAAATGATCGTCCTAAATATTTCTCTGCAGACAAGTTATCATTTGACATATTATATGAATTAGTAAAAATTTTTAAATGTGTTGTTCCCTAAACAGGTAGAAAATAAAGTAAAGATACTGATAAAGTAGCTAAAGCTTAAGTCATTATGATTGTCAAACAGATCAAATATGTCTGTTCCTGTCAGTGATTTGTTACAATCTCTAAAACATATTTATAGTAAATGGCAGGTATTGTGGAATAATGAATCTGACAATAACAAATGAAAATAAATTTAACTAAGTGTTAGAATGTGGTGTTCTCCATTCCAAAAAGAATTTCACATAGAAGTACTTTAATATCCTATTTTCAAATTGGTCACACTTTGCTGTAGCATGAGTGTTTGATGAGTAGTCCATTTAACTCAATGCCTGAATGCAGAACAGCACTTAGACATATATTTCGTGGTTGTCCAACTTTCAACCAACAGTTTATATTAAGTCTGAGACATACCTTTCTTGGTTGTCCAACTTTCAACCAACAGTTTATATTAGGTCTTAGACATATCTTTCTTGGTTGTTCAACCTTCAACTAACAGTTTATACTGTATTAGGAATTGGCACAAATCCCTAAAACAGTTTAAGTATATGCAGTTATTACATTTGTAAGAAGATCCAGTTTGTTAAATGAGATATAGTATATTCATTAAGAACCATCCCTTTGGGTAAGCCCTATGAGATTTAAGAATTTTAACTTAGTGGTCTGATTAAACTATTTATTAGCAATGATGATAATAGTAATAGTAATTTAAGGGTAAAATATATGTACAGTATACAGTAATCCTTCGATCTTAAGCGATCCGAGCTGTGCAAATTTACAGACACGCAAACTTTTTATTGAAACCTAATTGGCATACGCGATTTTTTCATAGACACGACATTTGGGAAATCCTTGAGAAACCCTGCAGAAGTGTTTATGTTTAATTTTGAAGTAATTTATAAGTTTTCATGCTTTTATGTATAAAATCTGTATGAAAAATGTATTATTTTTATTTTTTTACATACATTAATATGATAGAGGTAATTATAGTATGTACAGTTAGTGTACTTTTACAAGATGTGATACCTACTCACAAAGTTCCTGCACTTTTCAAAGATGATACCCTTGCAGAAAGTGTTTGTTTAATTTTTGAAGTACATTTATAAGTTTTAATGCTTTTATGTGTAAAATCTGTATGGAAAATTTGTATTATTTATATTTTTGTACATAAATATAATACAAAGGCAGTACAGTAATGCCCATTCACAAAGTCTTTGTCACTTGGACCACACATGACCTCGAGATAAAGTTGTTCAGTTGTTCTGGTTTGATAAAATGAATTTGTTAATGCACTAAAACATATCAGACATAACTAAGAGTTGTATTAGTGTCGTTCTGTGAAAATTTCTTTAACCTCAGAGAAAAGTGCCGGAGGAATTTGTATTACATGTAATTACAGCATTTACAGTTAGTGTACTTTTACAAGATGTGATACAGTGGACCCCCGCCGATTTGTGGTTCTGGATTCGTGGCTTCACCTACTCGCAGATTTCTCTGTGGAACATATCCACATTATTTGCTTATTTATGGGATTTTTCATTGAGAAATATTCGCAAATTACTGTATTTTCATATCATTTTCTTGACAAAATGCATTTTTAGTGATAAAACTATTAAAATATTCAAGTATAAGCATTTTAAGAGGGGTTTTTGGTGTTTTGAACTCTCAAAATAGGCAGTTCTAAGTGTTTTTGGAGGGGTTTTAAGCATTTGCAGATTTGAGCTATTCGCAGGTGGTTAGTGGTACACTTCCCCCATGAATACTGCACTTTTCAAAGATGTGATACCCCTGCAGAAAGTGTTTGTTTAATTTTTGAAGTATTTTGTAAGTTTTCATGCTTTTAAGTGTAAAATCAGTATGGAAAATTTGTATTACAGTCCAATATTTTTAATGTGCATCTCTCTCTCTCTCTCTCTCTCTCTCTCTCTCTCTCTCTCTCTCTCTCTCTCTCTCTCTCTCTCTCTCTCTCTCTCTCTCTCTCTCTCTCTCTGAGTTAGCAGTCACACATATTTTTACAGCTTATTATTTCTCTGTGCGTCTTTACCTGTACAGTACATAGTTATGAATTGATTGAATTTTACCTTTACCCTCTACTAACATTACGTACATGTTTTCTTTATTTTATTGAATTGTGTACCTTTGTTATAACTGTGGCTTATGAAGTTTACTTAGTGACACAAAGATAATGTCTTTACTCTGTGAGTGACAAAGAAAATGGCATCCCGTGAATTATGGGCAACATTAATATACGTACATACATACTGTAAATGCAGTTGTGTGGCAAATACAGCACCCATTATGATGCTGTACGGTATTTTTACATCAACCATTTATTTCTTTTTAAGGGTAATGTATTAAGCTAACTTTTAAATGAAATTACAGTAACTTTAATTTCATTTAAAAGTTAGCTTAATAATTTGGGAGTATGATTATGGTCATATTTAGTATTTAAACTTTAGAAATAAGTATTTATTAGTATTTTTAGTGACTGTGCTAAACTTACATGAGTCCTTGCCTTGCGTGAGTGGTTCTGGAACCTAACCTCGCGTAAGTTTGTGGTATTACTGTACAGAGACATATAAGCTTACTCAATAAAGAGATATTGAGGAAAAATATGAAGTATATGTTTGAGTGGAAAAAAGTTACTTATAACATTTCAGTATAAAACAATAGAAAAAGTAGTCAAAGTATTATAATGTACATGCTTACATGGATCAGGCAGTTGGTTAAACTTGGAAGCAGGTCTTGACTGTCCTCACCAAATACATCCTCACCTTGTCGGTTTTATATTTTTGGTAAATGAGGAAGAGAATAAAATAAAAGTGAGTACATTGATTGACAACATACAGGGGAAAAGAAGTGCCTTTAACTACTGTATGTACAGATCTTTTAAAATATGAACTTCTGATTTTCTGTCAGATGATACTGTATTTATAAGTATTGTTATAGTATAGTATTTTGGTTTATCATTTTGGTCTAATATTATGTCCTGATTGGTGTTTTCTCGTTTGCCTTATGGTGTAAGTATTGGTATATATAATGCAATAGCAATTGATGATTATTAAACTTAAACCATAGTCTTTAATTTTAGAGAAAAAGGAATCCTGTGAGACATGGAAGAAATGTGTTTCAGTATGTGTCTTGTTAAGTAAGTCATGTTCTCGCTGAATTTGCAAGGAAATATTTGTCACGTTATGCCACTTAGGGCTAAATTGACAATACTTGACATGTAAGGGTATTAACATTGTGTTTATATGAGGATAAAGAGAATGCCAGTAGGAAGATGATGGTTCTGAAAGTCAGGAATGTGATAGCGCAAGACAAAATGCAACTAGAAAGATGATGGTTTTGAAAATTTGGAACGTGGTGATGCAAGACGAAATGATGGTGTGCTTTTGTAGAACACAAAAAACGAAATAAGTTTTTCAAACCTATGGTAAGTTGGAAGTTAATATTTTTTAGGTACTTCTTTACAGTAGAAAATTACTCTGAAAATTTTATTATCAAACAAAAACATGGTTAATCTTTCAAAGTTAAAAAATGGAGAAAGTAACGATAAAGGTACTAAAAGTGGTTATTAAATTTTAATAGCAACCAAAAGGTTAAGGTTCTTTGAACCTAATTGAGGATTGTGCTCTCCTGCCTCAAGCACAAGCATATAGCATTTTAGATGGTAACAGTGTACTAGTATATGTTTATTGTGTTAGGTAATTGTCAGTTGAACACTTTCTTTTGGGCCTATACCAGTTTGTAAGGAGCAGAAGAAAATATAGCTTCTACCTGAAATCTTGTGTTGAGATTTTGGGTGAAAGGGTTTATTTGAGCCCTGCATATCTTTTTAAAGTAAATTGATATTTTCAACAGCATCTGAATCATATATTTTTGGATGAGATTTTTTGTATTTTTAACAGCATCTGAATCATATATTTTTGGATGAGATTTTTTGTAAGTATGCAAATGTGTGAAGGATATGCATAGTTTCTGTGCATAGTATTTACTTTGTGTGAGTATTTAATATGCAATTGTCACTTTTAGATAAACAAAATTTAGTTATATTTTCATTGCCATGATGGAGCTAAATGGCTTCCCTGCCCTCAGAGCCAGGCCATATGACCCAGATTTCTAAAAATTCAATAATTCATCCTTCCATAGACATTGTCAGTACTCAAGTTGTCACCTGTTGTTAAAGATACAAAGGGGCATTTTCTCTAAAATCTCTTTGTCTTAGGCAGTGGACAAGAGTGAGCTCTTGGCTCCGTTTGTTGTTTTTGGCTTTGGAAACCTAATGTTAGCTGTGACTGATAAGCCCAGGAAGATGGTGTTTGCATCAGTTGGGTCCTTAATATGCAGCCATCAAGATGATCAATGTATATTGTTGCTGGTAGATTTTTATACCTCCAGTCAAGGGTTTATGTTTGTCCATTTAGTCGGAAGCACCATTAATTCCAGAGTAAGTGTGTCTGTTGTTGAGTTTCTTTCATGTATAATGCTATAGTTATCTAGTCTTATGTTGGGCTTTTCTCCGAGATGAGGTGAGTTAGAGCAGATTCCTTTGAGATGTGGCCATACCAGAGAAATTCAGTTCTGGTCAACCGTAAAAAACCCATTAAATGTAATCAGGAGGCAATAATTATTCCCTTATGAAAGGAGATTGAAGTAAGAGAAACATGGATCTAGGAAGATGACATCAATCTTCCTGTAATATATCTGTACCATAAAGTTCTTAAAGTTTGCAGTTGAGTATTTATTGGCTTCAGCTGTTGGTGTTAGGGCATAGTCACTTGACCAAACCACTGGTTAGTGATTGTCCGTTGGGGATAAATTAACAAGAAATTTTGCTGCAGTTACTTAATATAGATGTAGATATTGTCCACTGAAAGTTGATTCATCATTTATGACCTAACTCCTGATATTTTGGGACTCAGACATGATTTTTTCCATTTCCAGAAGACAGTGCCATTGATGGAAGGCAAGAAGTAATGGAACCAAAGAATTCTCAATTTCCTGCCCCTAGTGCTCATATTGTAAGTTAATGTCTTCTTCAGTTTTATGTGCTAACAATATATGCAAGTAATAGAGTAAAAACTGTAAAAATTAGCTAAATAAAATGTGGCATAAGAGGTTGTCTTCAAGGATGCGTTGCATCCACATCATTAACACTGCCAGGATAATAAGAAATTACCTTTGGTACTGTGCACTATTAGATTGTGGTATGTCATAGTAGTAATGCAGTATTTTATAATTTGGAGATGTATAGAATACACTAACTTAGAAGGATGGTAGTAGAGTTGCCTATTGAAATAAAGTTTAGGGAATATGGTAAGTGGGAAATCTTCCACTGATGACCTCATTTATTAGGGAAAAATATTTTTTCAACCTTTAAAATTATAGGGTGCTGTTGACATTTAGAGTTCATAAGTCAATAATAGCTCTTTTATTATCATGACTGTATTTTAAATTACTCAAAAATGGTTATAGTACTGTATTTGGGTCTTTTTATTTCTTTCAGTTCAGTGGTCTGGTTAAAGTATGTAACTCTTATATGAATTGGAGTGTTTCATATAATTATTAGAAATGATAAGTTGTACAATAACTTCCTTGCCAGGTATCAGGGATGCAGTCTCTTTCTGTTGACGAGAGTTCAGCACACACTGGTAGTTCAAGAGTAGTTACAAATCTTGGTACTGCCATTACTTCTCAAGATGGCACAGTTACCATTAATATTCGCCAGTCAGATCACACTTCCAAGAGACCTGGCGTACCTGCGAATAGTTTTGGTACAAGACCGCCTGCACAGTCTTCACAGCAGATTTCAGGAAGCAATGCTAGTCGAACTGGACGGAGTGTGAAAGAAGTGTTTTATTCTTCTGATCCAAATGAAGAATTCGTTGACTCTGAAAGGGTCTCTGTCTTTGTTGATAAAGATGATTTGCAAACTCAGTATGATCGAGCAGTTTATCATGGTAAGCTAATTTTAACATGTTTACCATATAAAATCTTCATAACATTTTAGATATATTTTTTAAATATAAGGCTATGCAAATTGAGGTACTAATGGCTGAGGCTCTATTGTTAAGGTTGTATGTTTCATTGGCATTTTGTAAAATCTCAGTCACAAATTTATGGCATGTTCACAAGTCAGCACTTAGAGAAATTTACCATAGAAAAACTGCGAGTATATGAATTGTCAGATGGATGGTGTCTTCTTTTTCAGCATACAGGCAGTCCCCGGTTTACGACGGGGGTTCCGTTCCTACGCCGCGCCGTAAGCCAAAAATCGTCGTAAGCTGAAAAATCGTTGAAAATTGTCAAAAATCCTAAGAAAACCTTACTTTTAATGCTTTGGGTGTATTGTAAACAATGTAAACTGCATTTTTATTGAGTTTTTCATAAAAAAACCTCCAAATTTTGATTATTCTGCTGTTTTGTAGCCATATTTCTTCCGTCAGATCGGTGTCGTAAGCGTCGTAACCCAGGAACATGCGTCGTAAACCAAGAAATAATTTCTGATGAATATATTTGAAAAGCGTCGTAAGCCGGACTCGTCGTAACCTGGGGACTGCCTGTACATCTTAAAAAACAGTGGTTGATATCAAAGTATTTAATAGAAGGGGACTGGTTAAATTACTCAATAATAATAACAATAGGTTCCGTAGAAACAAGAAAGGAAAGAAAAAGTCAAACTTAGGCCAGGATATGAGATTATAGAATATCAGAGAACATGTAGTAGAGGAAAGTAGTCACTAAAGCAGTAATCCATGTGGGAAGTAATTGACTCATATTATGTGGCATTTCGAGGAAAATGAATTTTTTCAGCTGTGTAGAACAGTGCCTGCAATTTATGCAGATAGATGTGGCAGTGATAGTCTTTCCCATAGAGACTTGTTATTTGTAAAATCAGGAAGGTCACAGGGCAGTTTCTACCTACTTTGCAAGTTGTTCTTGTCATCTGTCTTCCATGGAGAAACTTGTGCCATGGAGAAACTTGTGCCTTGTGGGTGCTTCCACCTGGGATTTAGTCCATTGGTACTTGATGAGAAATAGTCCCCCAGTTCAGACTCCTCTATGAGCTATGCCTCACAGCTAGGAAGTAGGGATGATTTGGAGAGGTAGATGGATGACAGGAACCCGAGAACGGAAGAGGCATCTGTTTTTAACTTGCTGAGGGTGGTATGGTATGCACACTTTCTGGGTGGCCTTTGTTGTCCTCCTTAAGCCCAAGCAGATTGGTGTTGTAATCTGCTGGTTCTCTTGGTTGAAACTCTTATAGAACTCTCCCCATGGCTCATTCTTTGGCACCCCTACTTGTCCATGTAGAGTTTTTCCTGCATAACTTGAGATTGTCCAACAGCTCCTGTGAGAGAGGCTTTTTTTCACTGAACGTAAAGAGAGATTTGTGGGATAGTCAAGAAGGCCTTGGCAACAGCATATCAGGAGAAATTAGTCATTTTCTGTGATTGAGGTCATAGGACCTCCCCTAAGGTATTATAGTGGGAGTATCTGTGGAGTGTGTATTACAGAACAAACAGAAATGTCAAAAAGATGACACACACACAAGATAATGAAGCTTTTGGATATAAGAAGCAGGAAAGTTGAATACCATTCTCAAGCAGGAAGTTGCATGCAACACAAAGGAGGGCACCAAAAGACCTCACCTTGTTCTTTCTTAATAACTCTGGGCAAGACTATGTGTCATGTCATAAATTGTAATATTTACCTGGAAACATTATCTGTATGTTCATAACAATATGACACTACTGAAATAAATTAATATAATGAAAAAGCACAGTTGCCAGTTATTTATTTAAAATTTACTTGAGGGCTTGCATCTTCTCAAGAGAATTATTTGTAATAAATTGAAGTTGGCCATTGGAAATAGAAGACAGATGCCAGACTCTCTGTAGCAATTAAGCTGGATGGGTAATTCAGTAATAATATATGTACACTTTGAAGAAAATGAAATATTACCCTCCTTAGTTAAAATTTAATAGATTTATATTTATTTCTTATTAGTGAATAGTTACAGTTTTTATCCACAGTATCAAAGCTCTTTCAGCTTCTGTATTTTTAAGTTTTATCTCAATGTTGACACAGGTTTCTTGGCATGCAGATGGAGGTGCCAAGCATAGTATGCAAGTTTTCAGGAATGCAATACAAAAGTATTTAGACACTAATTGGGTCATATGGCAAAAGCAGAACAGAATGTTCTCGATTCTTCAACCTATCCATCCTTTCACACCTATTATAGCATTCTTTCCAATATTGTTAGTCACCATTAATAGAGAAGTACTGTCCTCTGCTAAATTAGGGACTCTTTGGAGCACAGTGTTGGATCTGAAGTGGAGTATGGACATACTGATATACAATTGTATGTTAGTATATAGATTTGCAAACCTTTAAGAATTACTTATATAATGTGGGTTCGTGCTTCCCACCCCCAATATTTCTGTCAACTCTCAGATCAGACAGCATGAATAATGACTATAGGTGCCTGCAAGCCAGGGATCAGCCCCCAGATGCTCGATACTATTGTCTACTGCTGTTTCTTTTAAAGAGGGATGGAACAATTTTGTTGCATGTGCAAGGGCTAATGATAAGTTGTGGGTTTGTATGAAAAAATTTATATTAAAAAAATATACATTGAAATTATTTCAAACTCTCATGTTTACTTGTAAATTGCTAATGAGGAAAAAAGCATTTGAGATTTAAATTTGTGAAGTTCAGGAAAAAGTAGAGGCTTAATTTCCTCCCCAACAATACTTAGCAGAACTGTATTCTATATCAATTGAGAGACAAATAGCTAATACCGGATGGTAGAATTTAGACATGATAGAAGCTGATGATAGGTACATAAATGGGAAGTAGTCCTTTTATTATTCTTATCAGTAATAAGTAGTTTAACCAACTGAATAAGGCTGGAATTACCAGATACTTGAATGTAAAATAGAGGACAATTCTCATTTATGCTTACAAACAACAAAAGAAGTGTCTTGACTTCGTGAGTCTTCACTCTTACCTGATCTGCAGTGCCATCCATCTTATCCAGTAGGCTGACAAAATCACTTGCCTTAGCCATCAGGAGACCATGTTATTCTTGAAATGATTCTTCCTCTGGCCTTTAAAGAAGAGTAGCTTGGTGTTGTCCCTAAAGTCTTTAGAGATGAGGTCCAGCAATGAAGCTTCCTTCAGTGGCTTGAAAGGAGCAGCTCACAAAAACATCTTTCTTGAAGTGCTGGATGAGTCTTAATTGTAGAATCCAGGTTGAAGCCATAAAGCTCAAAGATTTTGTGAGAGGGCAGAGTCTTATCCCTTCATGGTGGAGAAGAACAACCTTCTTGGCCAAGATAAGAAATCGTTAATTAAGACTATTGAAGTTGATCAGATCAATTACCCTTCTCCTGCAGCAATTACAGAATCAGCCCTGTTTTGCCTGGTAGAGGTTGCTAGTTGAAGTCCTTCAAGACCATGAGATGGTTACAAATGCTTCCTTCAATAAACCTCATTCTAAGGCCTTGCTGGATAACCTCCATTCTTGAAAACAGTGGTTGCCTGGGCTGCTTTAGAATATGTGACTATGCAGGTACTTGAGTTTATTCCAGGACTGCCTGCCACCTTAGCTAATAGAACCATAAACCCTGAAAATAATGACAGTATTAAAATTATCCTTATGTTATCAGAGGTAAAGAACTTTTGCAGTTGGTGCGTGATAAGGCCAAATGTAGGAAAGGCATAGGTGTTGAGGTTGTCCCAGCTATGTAACGTTGTATATATCCTCCAGACTGCTGTGTTGGGTAAGCTGAGAAGCACAATGGAATCTTGTTGATCAGGCTTATCACAAACCTGGAGACTGTCAGCTGTCAATTGTAACTTCATAGATGAACATTGGAACTATACCAACTTGTTCCTACATGTATACAAACCTTCGGTGTTTACACATAGGATTTACTTTATCAACTACTGCAAATCCAACGTCGAATGCAGGGGCGGGTGGAAAGTAGCTCTTGAAGCTACGTCACACTGCTGTGAAGCACACACATCTGAACTGAAATCGACTGGCTGAACGCGGCTCATTGGCTGTTACTCCAATGGTGAGTTGTCTTCCTTACAGTCACTGCGTATTCTTCCACTCAGTGTCTCTTGAAAGGAAAGAAATAAGACGGAAAGACTGTGATACAGCATACATCAATGAAGACTGCAAAGGTGGCGATGAAAACTTCATCAAGGAAGCTTCCTTGGGACTTCTCATCCTCCAGAGCAGGAACAAGAGGAGGAAGAAAAGAGCATAGGAACGCCCCAAATGTGCCCCCCCCCTCCCCCCGATAGAGTAAGAACTATAGACAGGAGCAGCTGCTGGTCTGGGAGACAACTTGCCAAAATTGGTAAACTCTGTCTAAAGTCCTGCAACATCAACCTCACCTCCACTTCCTCCTCGTGTAAAGGGAGGGGATTCATTGCTCAAAGAAAAGCAGAGCTCTCATACAACAGGTTACGAAACCACTGCACTGAGCAAGAGAACCCTCCTCTGTCTTAAGTCTCAAGCTCTAATTAAGTCAAATGGCAGGTAGCAGAGGAGACATGTCGATCTCAGACTGCGGCCACCCCTCATTGTGCTACCTGGTTACAGTGACTGTTTCCTTATCATATATTCTGATAATTTCATTTTTACTTGTAAAGATATAGCACTGGAGAAAAAAATGAAGGATAGAGGTTACACAACAGCCTCTTCATTGAGAAATGCGACCATCCCAGAAGCAGAGAGCTTGGTGACTGATTTTATCACCTTGACCAGTAGCTCATGGCAAGGGGGAATAGAGTCTGATGAAGGATTGCTTTGTCTTTAAGACCGAATATACCTGATCAGCTTCTTTTTATACAACTCAGGGTACCACTGGGATGGATAGTCACAGTCTTACTCTCTTCTGTTGCTGGCTGTACAGTTCTCATCACACACTGCTGCAGGAGCAGTCACTTTCACAGTCATGGCTGGCAGTTGTTGACCTGCAGTCATGGTCTTGGAACTCTGTGTTATGATAATTATCAATAAATAGGACCGGGGCATGAAATAGCTTCAAGCAGTGACAGCCACAAGTACAGGAGTATACATCAGTAGAAACAATTTCTGTCAGTGTGGCAGGTGCTGCGAATGTTATAGTCATGGGAAGAGGAGCAGTCACTGCATGAGGAGGTAGCGTGGCAGACATTACCTCATTAATTGTCTATTTCAGGTACATTTCCTTAAGATCAGTATTGCAAGTAAAGTTTCCTTCAGCTGGGCCATGTGCAAGTGTTCATTGGAGGGACCATAAGTAGGACAGGCGACAGGCAGAGCAAGTATCAAACATGTAGGTCAGTCAGTCAGACAGTGCAAGGGTTGAGTGGTTGGCAGACAGGTGAGCAGACTTGTCAGTGAGCAAGACAGGTGAGCAGACATGTCAGTGAGCGAGACTGGTTTTTAGGTGTGGGAGTTAATTGGCCAGTCAGTGGGTAAGAAATGTAAAGTTAGTGTGGCTTGTAGTGGGCTAGCTGGAAGGATAAGTCAGATGAAAAGTGGGTATGCCAGGCAGCATACTGAGCAACATTATCAATTGGGTCAGTGGGCAAGAGGAGGAGTGTGCAGCTAATTTGTTCATGAAACTTACCTGTCAGATATATATATAGCTGTATTCTCTGTTAGTCCGACAGAATTTCAAAACTTACGACACACGCAGTGGGAGATCAGGTGGTTAGTACCCATTCCCGCCGCTGGGAGGCGGGTATCAGAACCATTCCCATTTTCTATTCAGATTTTCTCTGTCGCCGGTACTGTCAACACTTGTTTTCAGTACCTCCGTCTTGGATTTCGGATAAAACTTGGTTGTCACTTGAGTATTTGTTTGATTTTTGGTTTTTGACTTGGACTTGTGGCTAGGCATACGCTATTGTGGATTGTTTTGGATTTGGCTTTGTTTTTTCCTGGGAGTAAGATGTCTGAATCTAGTTCTTCTAGTTATCGGGTTTGCCGTGTGCAAGACTGTAGGTGAGGCTACCGAAAATTTTGGTAGATCCTCACACTGTATGCTCGGGTTGTAGAGGACATGTTTGTTTGTTGAATGACCGATGCAAGGAGTGTGAATCTTTGTCTGATGCTAGTTGGAGGACTTATGATTCTTATGTGAGAAAGCTAGAGCGAGATAGGCTCAGGAGGTCTTCCTCCAGAAGTGGTAGGAGTCAGGGTAGTGTGCTTTCACCTGTTAACCCTCCTGTAGACGTAGCTCTTCCTAACCCTGTGGTGTTGCCCCCTAACCCTGGGGTTGTGTCTGCGGATGGTGATGCCCTGGCGATTATTATGTCTTCCATTCGTACCTTGGAAGCTAATATGCTCGCTCTTCAAAGTGCTGTGAAGTGCAGTGATAGTGTCCGTCCCCCTAGTGTTGTGGAGGGGGCGTCAGATCGGCCGTATAACGCCTCTAGGTCTAGACCTCTGTCGGACTCCCAGGACTCAGGAGTGGGCAAGTCGAAAAGCCGCAAGAGGGTTACGCGGACCCCCACCGATCTGGCGTCCGCCGGCATGTCCTGATGACGCTTCCCAGGCTGCCAGGATCGTGCACGGGCACGAATCCTTGGCGATTGCTTCTCTTCCCCGATTCCTCCTCCCCGCGTCGGGAATGGAAATCTCGGGATTCTCGCCCTTTGAAGAGAAGCTTCAAAGAAGGGACGCTTCACGCCCCTTTTCTCGTGGACGCTCCGCTCTTCTCCGGAGGATTTTGACGCCATCCCACCGCAGAAGAGGACCAGGACGTCATCGGACGATGACGCTTTTGAGCGCTCCGCCGCTCCAGAAAGAAGGCTGTTGCTTCCCCTGTGAGAAGCAAGAAGGCGTCCCCTCGCCCCTCTTCTTCTCATAGGATCAGTCCTTCTCCTGAGGTAGAATCTTCTCCTACTCGTAAGCTGCTCCTAGGCATGCAGGAGCAATTGGCTTCTTTAATGGCCCAGAAGGAGACCGATGCGTGTCGTCGTCGGAAGGATTCCCGGCTGCCGATCAAGAGGTCTAAACCTTCCCCTTCTCCTTCTCCTCGTTCGTCGTCGTCTCATGCTTCGCCGCCCGCTAGAAGTCCTGTTGCTCAGCGTTTTACTGGTCTTGGCAGGGATCGCAATTTCCCGCTTTCTGATACGCTTCACGCTGCCAGGCTTGACGCCCCTCGTTACGACGACCCTCTTGTTTCTCGTCATGACGCTTCTCATGCTGCTAAGCGTGACGCTTCTCATGCTGCTAAGCGTGACGCTTCTCATGCTGCTCGGCAGGACGCCTCCCTTGCTGCTCGACATGACGCCTCCCTTGCTGCTCGTCATGACGCCTCCCTGGCTGCTCGTCAGGACGCCTCCCTTGCAGTTCGTCAAGACGCCTCCCTTGCTGCTCGGCACGACGCCTTTCTTGCTGCGAGGCATGGCGCCTCCTCGCTGCTCGCTCTCACCAGGACTCGCCGGATCGTTCGTCAAGAAGCTCTCGGGATTCTCGTCAGGACGCTCGTCGAGACTCTCATTTTGATTCTTCTGCTCGTGACTTTCGTGACTCCTCTCGGACTTCTTCCAAGCAGAAGTCCCTTTGCATGTTGGTCTGCAAGGACTTCGTCCTTCCGGTTCTTCTCCTGCCCCTTCCGTTGCTCCTGTGGAAGAAGGAGAGCTTTCTTGCGCTTCGGATCCTGCAGTTGAGGATCAGTCCTCTTCTTCTTCAGCTTCTGCAGACTACCAAGTCTTAACTAGGCTGCTGAAAGACTTGTTTGGGGACAAGTTTCAACCCTCTGCTGCCTCGCCCTCCCCTCGCAGCTAACCTCGTCTAAGTCACAAAAGTCTTCTGGTTTTGTGAAGATGGCTACGTCTCTCTCTACGAAGAGGGCCTTTAGCAAGGTTCAAGAGTGGATGGACTCCAGGAAGGCTCAGTGCAAGACTTCTTTCGCCCTACCTCCATCAAGATTGAGTGGAAAAGCAGGAATTTGGTACGAGACAGGAGAGGAGGTTGGTTGGAGAGTTCCTTCCTCTTCCCAAGGGGATTTTGCCAGCCTTGTGGACGCTCCCAGAAGGTCTCTCCTTTCTTCAGCAAAGGTGTCCTGGTCTTTATCTGAGATTGATCACCATCTGAAAGGCCTTTTCAGGTCTTTAGAAGTTTTTAACTTTTTGGACTGGTGCCTAGGAGTCTTGGACTTGCAGGCTCGTAGCCCTGACTCCATTAGCCTGGGAGATTTGTTTAGTGTCCTATCCTGTATGGACAAGGCGGTTAGGGATGGCTCCGAAGAACTGGCTGCCCATTTCTGTGCGGGGCTTTTAAAGAAGAGAGCCATTTACTGCAACTTCACGGCGAAGTCGGTCTCTCCTACTCAGAAGGCAGAATTGTTGTTCGCTCCGCTTTCTAGCCATCTTTTCCCAACCCTTAGTCAAGGATATGGCCTCCACATTGCAAGAGAAGGCTACTCAGGACCTCCTGGCCCAGTCTTCTAGACGTCCTGCAGCCCCTTCGACTTCTTCCCTTGGGCAGACTTCCAAGATTCAGAAGCCCTTTCGTGGAAGACCCTCCTCTGGATCGTCCTTTCGAGGCAGAGGTCCCTCAAGAGGTAGAGCCCCTTCTAAGACCAGGGGCAAGAAATGACTCCGTAGACCTTCAGACACCGGTAGGAGCCAGGCTCCTTTCTTTTGCAAAAGCCTGGAGAGAGAGAGGGACGGACAGCTGGTCCCTCCAAGTCATCGAAAAGGGATACAAGATCCCATTCCTCGTATTGCCTCCATTGAGTACGATTCCCATAGATCTGTCGCCATCCTATCATCAGGAGAAACAGCAAATTCTCTTCAACCTGCTCGATCAAATGCTCGAGAAGAGAGCTGTGGAGCAAGTCTCGGATTTACAATCCCCGGGCTTTTACAACAGGCTGTTTCTGGTTCCGAAGCAGTCAGGGGGTTGGAGACCAGTTCTGGACGTCAGCAAGTTGAACCATTTCGTTCTGAAGGAAAAGTTCGTAATGGAGACGTCCCAGTCGGTCATGGGAGCCTAAGACCAGGCGACTGGATGGTTTCTCTCGATCTCCAGGACGCCTATTTTCACGTCCCTATACATCCTCTATCGAGGAAATACCTGAGATTTGTCCTGCGGGGACAGGTATTCCAGTTCAGGCCCTTTGCTTGGGCTCAGCACAGCTCCTATGGTTTTCACGATCTTGATGAGGAATGTTGCGAGATGGCTTCGCCTTGGAGGAATAAGAATCTCCCTTTATTTGGACGATTGGCTCATTCGAGCCTCGTCAATGACAAGGTGTCTGGAGGATCTCCACACGACTTTGACCTTTGAAGTCCCTGGGACTTCTGGTGAATTTCGAAAAGTCCCATCTGACCCCGACTCAGTCCATCGTTTATCTGGGGATTCAGATGGATTCAGTGGCTTTTCGAGCATTTCCGTCTCAAGAAAGACAACTTCAGTGTTTAGAAAAAGTTTCAGCCTTCCTGAGGAAAGAAACATGCTCGGTGAGGAATGGATGAGTCTGCTGGGGACCATTTCATCACTGGAGAAGTTTGTTTCCCTGGGGAGACTGCACCTCAGACCGCTTCAATTCTTCCTTGCAGAGAACTGGCACGACAAGGAGAATCTGGAAGCTTCTCTGAGTATCTCGCCAAAGGTAAAGAATCACCTTCGGTGGTGGCTCGATCCATCGAAGTTGGCAGAAGGCCTTTCTCTTCAACTTCAGAACCCCGACCTAGTGTTGTTTTCCACGCGTCCATTTCGGGTGTGGGAGCAACACTGGGGAGGGAAGAAGTGTCGGGCACCTGGAGAGGGGAACAGGTGTCCTGGCACATAAACCTCAAAGAATTGGGGGCGATTCAGTTGGCCCTTCTTTTTTCTCGAGGAGCGAGTCTCGAACCGAGTTGTCCAGATCAACTCGGACAACACCACGGCCCTTTCATACCTCAAGAAACAGGGGGAACTCACTCTCGGTCCCTGTTCGCCTTAGCAAAGGACATTCTTCTGTGGGCACAGGCCCGAAATATTACGATCCTCACGAGGTTTGTTGCAGGCGTAGAGAACGTCCGTGCGGATCTTCTAAGTCGGCAGCGACAACTGCTCCCGACCGAATGGATCCTACACCAAGAGGTGTGTCAAGGACTGTGGAAGCTTTGGGGACGTCCCTTGGTAGATCTCTTCGCAACCTCCAAGACGAAGAGACTTCCTCTTTACTGCTCCCCTGTTCTCGACCCAGGAGCTCTCTCAGTGGACGCTCTTCTTTGGGATTGGTCGGGGATAGACGTGTATGCCTTTCCTCCATTACAAAATCATCGGAGAAGTCATCAGAAAGTTTGCGTCGTCGGAAGGGACGAGGATGACGTTGATCACCCCATTTTGGCCTTCGAGGAATGGTTCACAGAGGTCATGTCCTTCCTAGTAGACTTTCCGAGATCTCTGCCCATGAGAGTCGATCTACTCAGACAACCCCACTTCGAGAGGTACCACAAAAACCTCCCGCTCTGTGTCTGACTGCATTCAGACTATCGAGAAGCTGGCCAGAGCGAGAGGTTTTTCTAGACCAGTGGCGAAAGCTATTGCCAGAGCGAGAAGACTCTCTTCCAGCAATTTGTACCAATCGAAGTGGACCGTCTTTAGGAGATGGTGTAGAAAGAAGGGCATTTCCTCCACCACGACCTCTGTGAGCCAGATAGCAGACTTCCTCTTATTTCTGAGGAGTGATGTGAAACTTGCAGTCTCGACTATCAAGGGTATAGAAGTATGCTATCATCTGTTTTTAGGCATAGAGACTTGGATCTGTCTAACAACAGAGACCTTCACGATCTCTTCAGATCCTTGAAACCTCGAAGGTGCCTCGATTAAGGACTCCTTCTTGGAATTTGGATGTTGTGCTTGGTTCCTAATGTCCAGTTCGTTTGAGCCTCTTCGTTTCTGCGTCATTGAGGAACATTACTAGGAAGACTATTTTTCTAACCGCTCTAGCAACGGCAAAGAGGGTTAGTGAACTGCAAGCCTTTAGTAGGCATATAGGCTTTAAAGGGCATAACGCGGTTTGTTCTTTAAGCCCTTCCTTTTTAGCGAAAAATGAAAGCCCGTCTAACCCTTGGCCCAAGAGCTTCGAAATCAAGGGTATGGCTGAAATCCTTATTCAAGAGCCAGAGAGAGTCCTTTGCCCTGTTAGGGCTCTCAAAGTCTACTTAGACAAGACGAAGGAAAGTCGAGGTCCCTCAGATAGTTTATGGTGTTCCGTAAAGAGACCGGACTTACCTATGTCAAAGAATGCTCTGGCTTTCTTTCTGAGAGATCACGATTAAAGAAGCCCATTCATGCTGTCAAGACTCTGATTTTAAACTTTGAAAGTCAATGCTCACGAGGTGAGGGCGGTTGCGACTTCAGTGGCTTTTCAGAAAAATATGTCACTCAGTAACATTCTGGGTGCCACATTTTTGCGGAACAACTCTGTGTTCGCTTCACACTACCTGAGAGATGTGAAGACGACATATGAGAACTGCTTCTCGCTAGGACCATACGTTTCGCAGATACTTTCCTGGGGGCAGGGGATGACACTCATCCTATCCTATAGAAAATGGTTGGATAGTGTTTTTATGGTTGTTGGGTCGACTGCCTGTGGCGGACTTCCCAATCGTTAGCTTTAGTTGCGTTATCCTAACTTAGTTAGGCTTGGTCAGGTGGTTGGTTTTTGCTTCGTTTGCCCTCATTGTATGGTCAATATGGTCTTGTCACATTGTGGTCACGCCCCCGTTGACAGATCATCTAGAACTCACCAGCTATACAGGTCACACCCTTGCTGGAGACTCTAGTTAAGCAGAAGCGGACTTGGGTGACAGTAATCACGAAGTCAGCTATGCTAACAGGTAAGGAACCAAAATATCTTTCACCTACTTGTAGTGTGTTTTTCCAAATCCTATTCTGTCTGTACCCACCTCCAATGGTGGTATTCAGCTATATATATATCTGACAGGTAAGTTTCATGAACAAAATGATATTTTAATGATAAAATAAAGTTTGTTCATACTTACCTGGCAGATATATATATTCATAGTGCCCGCCCACCTCCCCTCAGGAGACAGTGGCACTAGAAAATCTGAATAGAAAATGGGAATGGTTCCTGATACCCGCCTCCCAGCGCGGGAATGGGTACTAACCACCTGATCTCCCACTGTGTGTGTCGTAAGTTTTGAAATTCTGTCGGACTAACAGAGAATACAGCTATATATATATCTGCCAGGTAAGTATGAACAAACTTTATTTTATCATTAAAATATCATTTTTGTGGGCTCAGCATAAAAGAGCAGGAAGAGTGAGGACTGGGGTGATAAATTATTGAGGACTGGCTCTCTGTCACTGTGACTAGAGATGAAGACCAATTAGTTGTCTACCTAGAGACCAAAGACTCCAAGGCAGAAGAGTGGACACATCAGTAGTAGTACTCCTGATCATCTCCCTTTGTAATTTCTTCTCTGAATAAACATAATCTCTGGTCAGGCAACCACTTGTGGCATGTCTTATGGTGAGAAGTGACATACAAACCTGGCCACAACTGCCACAGAGAAGGTGAGGGTCTTCATCAAAGGATGACAAAAAGGTGTGATAGGCATTACCTGGAGGACTTTGACAAGTATGCTGAGGGACAGTAATGCCATAGCAAATTTACTCAAGTTAAATTAAAAATAAACATTAGATCACAGCACTAGCAGATCTCAACAACAGGCAAAAAAGCTGTTATGACATAAGGCATACAGAAATAAAACAAGTCGCTGTTTTATTGAAAAAGTGAGTATTAATGGATTAAATAATCTCATTATATGAAAGAATTAATGAGTAAAAATTAGGCACAATTGTGGGTTGTGTCATAAAGCCCAAAAATACAATTAATACAGACCAAAATTCTGTGTCAAAAAATGAAGGATAAAACCTTCGGCAAATTAAAGTAAATGCAAAGGTAATCATAAAAGCAGACACTAAAAGAAGTACATTCTCAGGGTAGTCAAAGGTTGATTACTGACATTAATTGCACCTCACATAGCCAGTGATGCAGGAGACACTCCAAGTGAATGGAAGGGGTCTACTGAATGCAGCAGTCACTGTTTAATCACTTGCTGGGTGCTGTATAGTGAATAAGGGCTGAAATAAAAGTAGTGGGAAAATGAGAAATGAATTACTGTACTGTAGTTATGAATGCTAGTGTAGCATTCCTCTGCAAAGTAAACATCTAGAGAACTGTGAAAGGAGCTGTTAACAGAACTATAGATTAACAAAAAAGGAGTATAGTGGTTGGGACCAGGTGGAAACAGGTGGTTCGTGCTTGCATAGACCACCTTACTCTGTCTGACAGACAAGGTGGGTAACCCTAGGAAACAATTGTGGCAAATAGGATACATGTTTATGGTTAATGGGTTTGTATGAGGCAAACAATACCAAGAAATAATAGTTTCCTATGTTCATTACATGTTTCTACGAATATTCTTTAAATTAAAGACTAACGTTTGTTTCTTTTTAATACTTAGTGTTTATAATCAACTACCTTTTAATAGTATTACTGAACTGATTATATTAAATAATGAATAATTTTCTTAGTTACCCCACTCATTCCTAGATGGTGATGGTTTCCTTTTCATATTTCTTTAATTTTACTTTTAATTCTTTTTTTTTTTTTCATTTATTTAATTTGTTTCAATTCTTAATGCAGGTTTTGGGGGATACTTCTTGGAGCGAAGGTATAGTATCATTTCATCACACTAACATGATGAGGGGGAATGTAGAAGCTGCTTTAAGTGATTTATGTTTAGTAGGTCATTTTGCTTCTGTTTGGACAGAATCACTTTAGTTTCAAAACAAAGTAATATCACAAGTGTCGTGAAGAAGTTTGGAAATAAAACTTCTGTGAGGTAAATGCAGTTACAGTGGTGAACATCTTTGGTGAGCATTACATAATGGAATGCCGTAATGAGTCAAATACCTTGCGGGACACCACATACATTATAAGCATGATTCAAACAAGCATCCGTTTTATGGTAATAACTGCAAAATAATGCTTATCCTGCATGTCATTATGCATGATCTAACATAAATTTTAACTTTAATTATTGTTTAACTTTAATTATTGTTTAAAGTCTACAAAGTGTTATTGACTGGTTGAGACACTTCAATGACTTGAAATACCTATTGTACATTGTTACACATTACATATTGAATAGTTTTTACCTTTATGGTAGACAGCATTATAATAGCAGAAAAAGGATGAAATACAAAGTTACTTTGGCAGAAATTCACTGTCAAATAACAGTGTAGAGAATAGTTCTCATCCTATAACCATAAATTTACAACAGCAGTCTGTTAGTATTATGTATATTTTTTGACATTGTAACTAAAACCTTTTGAAGAACCAGTTTTTGTAGGTTAAGGGGTAAAAATCATGAAACCTGTTGCAACACATGTTTATGGAATTTGCTCAGAAGCATATTTTTAGTAAGGTTATGGAATTATGATTATCAAGAAAATTCCTTCTGTACCATTAGGTAAATTTTTATAGCTGTTTTTCATTCAGGGATGTACTGTAGTTAACAGGAAGAACTGTAACACAAGTGAGATATAATGCAATCTGCTACACCTGAGAAAATTTACACTTTTTTTCCACAAGGTCAGTCAGTCTTTTAGGATAAAGCAGTTAAGAGCCAGATATGTATTCTGGAGAGAAATCTCTTGACCACTGTGCCATAGAACTTAAATTGGTGGTGGTAGCTATTGAAAAGGGACCCCAACAAAAGTAGCCAAAATCCACCTTGGTGATGAATGATGGATTCCCTCTGGAACTGAATTATAGAAGGAAGCCATGTGGCTTGAGATTGTTCTTAATATCTGGTGTTTCTACATTTTGCAAGAACATCCAACTTTATTTTTGCACTGACTGTTGCATCTGTATGAAATACTAATTTACATACAGAGCCAAAGAAAATTATTTCTCAGATTGTAATGTTGACAGTAGGTTAATATTTCTCCATATCGATCTATCTTTAGATTTTTGTATTAGTAACCTTCCTAGTTTTCTTCATCTTCAGTGTTAACTTCTTGTACTAAGCATTTCAGGCAGTCACAAGGCATTTGTTTTCTTGAATTTTATTGCACTTTACTTTTTAAGTTGCTAGAGATATCTGTGACCCTCCTAGGCCCTTGGCATTTCCTTAAAGTTGTATTTGCTCCTATTACAGCCTCTAGCTATAATAGAGGCTTCCATAGATCTTTTTCTTTCTTGGCCTCTGCTAAACCCATCGCACCCATTTTATGTTGCATGGCTTAAGCTTGGAATTAATGTGAAGGCTTCACCTTCATTTTAGGAGAAATTGAGCCGGCTATTTATGTCTCATCTCATACATCCTCCCACCCTCAACCAGATTTTTCCTATTTTTGAATTGCACTTTATATGTTAATGCTAATCTGTTCCAGCATTTTTTTTCTTATTAGTAAGTGCAAGACAGAAAATAAATTGTCAAAATATAAATTCTTCCTATCTTTTTGAAGGTTGTAATATTTACCTGTAACTACCTTCAAGTTCCCTCTAATTTGTTGTGTGAAGTGCTGCTGCAGGGTGTTTTCCTCCCCTTCTTGCTTGGTAGTTATTTGTATTCTGAATATTCATAATGTATTATGAATTGTTATCTATTGGAAAATAGCACTTCATTTTGTTTCCTGTAATTGGTTATGTAATTATTTTGTCATTTCAACAGTCTGATTTTCTTGTTTCATCACATATTATGTAGTGCACTTTGTTCTTCTGTGCCATTTGTGTTGCAACCTTATTTGTTTGTTGTGTTTGTGCTGTGATTTTATTTTATGTGTGACTGTGTACTGTAAGTATGCTGCAGCAAACTCTCCAAGGTTTTTCATGGTGTGGCTGTCATGTCTTCATGTCCTTGCTGACAGTAGACCTCTGCCTCTACCTGATCAGATCTTCTCACTCCTCACTTGTAAGACTCACTATGAGTGGTCACCCATCCAATGGTCATGCTACGAGAGAAGATCTTACAAGGCAAGCAGCCTATTGATTTTTTTTGTGCATCTTCAATGTTCAGGTCTTCTGGGCCGTGGTCAGTCTCTGGATCTTCCTTATGCTTAATTAGGTTAAGATGCAGCAGTCTTATAGTGATGTGCATTAGCCCCACACTATGCCTACTCTGCCAGATGGCCAGACTGCTCATTTGACTCTGGCCACTCCAGCACCTTCCTGCCTAGCGGTTGCCATTCCTGTTCCACATTCTTATTGCCAGTCCCCTTCTTTTTTCAGCTATGGTTATTCCAGTGTCATATAGTTTCTTCACAGGTACAGGAAAGCAATTTTTCCTCCTTGTCAGAAGCAATTCATAATCATCTTTGCTAATTCATTACCTCAATTATGTATATCCTGTGACCAGCCGCATGGCTGATGTTTCTTGCTATGTCTTCTGTATCTGCTGGTCCTGCTAAGTTTTCTCTGCTTAATGTTGCTGCTACTTTATCTGCTGTCTCTGTTCCCACTACACTGGCAGCACCAGAAGTTCCTGCTTCTCCTGTTGTGCCTGGTCTGCCTTTAGTGCTGGCTGTTGCTATGCCTACTTTGACAGAGTTCTTGCCTTGCCTGCTGTACCAGACACTCCCAGTATGCCTTTTTGGTCAATGTTTTCTGTTACCCCTACATGGCCTTTCTTGGAAAGTTCAGCCATAAGTAACAGGATCATGAGACAAATGTCAGTCAGTCCACAATGACCACATCATCCATCCAAGCTGTAACTGTCCCTGATTGGACATCATTCATTGCTAGAGAAGTTGTTCCAAATGATAGGCATATGTCTAGATGCTAACCCAGCCAGTAGGAGTTGCTCTGGTTCCTCCAACCCCTTAAGTTTTCCTCTATAATTATAACAACTCATTATTGAGGAGAGCACCTCTTTCATCACCAGGTGACATTTACAAATTTATTGGCTGGCCCATGGCCAAGGAGGAGTAGAGTGTCCCGGCAGTGATGCACATGGAAATGGGCAGTTCGTCTGGTCAACAGAGTGCGAAAGAAAAGTGAAAATGTGAGGGGCCACCTTGACTGGGAGGAGCCATATAGCTAACCCAAGCAAAGGAGATATGGAGCATGCACAATGGAGACAGGATAGCAGAAAAGGATAGCAGAAATATGGGTTCCATCAGGTGAGAAGACAATGGAGCAGGCAGGCCCTTACAGGGAGTTGGCATCCCATTCTGTGTGCACAGAGTGATGGAAAGAGTGAGCACGGTTGTCATGAAGAAGAGAGAAGCAAATAAATGGGAGCCCCAGAGTGAACTGGAGACCCATCAAAGAGGAGGGGACTGTGCACTGATCTGGGAACCAGTAACTATGATGTCAAAAAAGGAAGGTACATCTGTAGGCAGGCATCCTCCTAATTAGGAATAACAATTGCATACTAAGTCAAGCAGTATTTTCTACAGCCGATGCAACGAGCAGGAATTGTCCAGGAGCACTGTGAGACAGACATACACAGCAAAATAATTACTGCCATATAATATCATGTTGCGATTTATTGATATATAATAATAAAACATAAAATAATTGATAATGGCACATGATTAGCATGTATCACTAAAGTAAATGAAAGCAACATGTTAGGTAACTATTGTGGACTGTGAAGAGATGTACATTTATTGATATGCCAAGGAAAATAAAATTATTAAGTAGAAATATTTAGAATTAATGGAACAACTGATAAAAATTGGGTAGGAAAATTGTAAAATTATCGGTAGCAATCAAGGGAAGTGAACAAGATGTGAATGATATGAGAGTAGACATTAAATTTCATATACTGTATGACTTCTACTGGCCCAGAGCCAACTAAACTGACAGGAAAAACAGCCATTTAAACCCCTTGCCTAGGAAGCCATGAAAGCTTTTGGTTTTGGTTTGCTTAAGGCCATTGTTAGCTTTAGGAGGTATCACACTAAAGGTTAAGATATTCGACTGAAATTTTGAAAGTTATGGCAAGAAGATATTTATTCATTGAAATAGTTCTTTAATTTTTAATTTAAAGGCCCTCTGGACAATTTTGGCGCTTTATTAATTTGCTAGATAACATGGAGTATGAGAGTGCGTGGAAAACTTCATGTGCTTTCTCATTATAGTAATGTGGATGTTATATGGAATGTATTGTTAGAAAGTAACCCAGTAACATGTTGGGGCATAGGAACAAAATCTTGGCATTATCAAACCAAAATATGTAAGGCAAACCACCTATGGAGGCTTATCATGATTGTAAGGATTGGATACTGCAGTATGGAAAGTCACTATAGCAAATGACTTTCCATACTTTCCAAGTTGGCTACACTAGCAAAAATGGTCACCAGTGAAAAAGGTGTGGATCCCTGGGTGTTCAAGCTTGATTGTTGGAGCAGACATTACAGCAAGAAAGTGTCACTGAAGAGCAGGTTTTGTTGCCAATCAGAAATGGTTGCATTACCAGAGCAGTCATCAGAAGAAAAACAAACATTGTCAAGTGAAAAGTACTGTACTCAGGATGCCTGGCGATCATGGTCCTGGCTCCCTGAAATTGAAATCTTGATTGGCAGTGGTCACGAGCTTGATGAAAGCTCAGCCTCAGACAACAGTAACATGGACTAAGCATATAATCCTTCAGAGTCCCTCAAAGAAAACAATAACATTTAAATGTGAAGTGCCTTGGAAACTTTCACAGCAACAGAAGTGATCCTCATGGCAGGGAAAGTAACCAGAATAGGATTGAGCACGACTGGAAGAAGAGGTGGAGATTAAGGAGTTAGCAGTAAGAAATATGAAAGTCGTGGAGTCAACATACCATCCAGTGATGGTTCAAACATGTCTTCAGCATACAGTATTTCCTTTTATTTATTTCTTTTTTACACTATATTCTTTTTTTTTTTTTTTTTTTACTTTTTTTGTATCAAAGACTCAGGCAGTCAGTACTCTTGTTCTCCTGTCAAGAAGCAGCTTTGAGTTTTGGAAACATCATGAATCACAATGAGGGCATAATATGATTGATCAGTTTCTAAGAAAAAATGGTTTTATAAAAATCTGTGGTTCTGCTGTGGAGAGAATTACTATACAGTTGTTTTACATGCATCATGGAATTTTCTCCTCCATTTGGTAAGGGAATACTGTACTTGTATTTGCTAGTAGTCTAGCAGTCTCTATTCTCTTCATTGAGAGGGCTGCTACTCTTTTGTACTATTCTCTCAATACTAACTTCTCAATCCACTATATTGGCAAGGTAAAAAATATGATATACTGCCTCAGAGGCCTAACCTTCCACCAGAACATGCTCCTCATCTTTGCCATTTTTATCAGTAGATCTGTATATTTTGGGTGGTGAAAATTCCCTGTTCCATTTACATGGTGTGATCTTGAGCATCTCCTGTATATCATCTGCCAATTGTGGTCACCACTACACCTCTTACTTGGAATTTTGTATGCTGTAGGACAGTATATCTTGTATATTGCTTATTCTTTTTCAATTGTGTATACAAGAGTATCTCATCATAAAAAAAACACTTGTATGGTTTTTCACAGAGATGCTACAGATGTTGTAGGGGTTTCTCCAGTGATTTATATTTATTCTTTTACTTCTGCAAAAATTACAAAACACAAAGTAAGGGTGATGTGTATTCTGCATGCACATTCCTGGGGTTTGAGGTGTAATTGTAGATTTTAGTCTCTATGACACACAAATGTAGGAATGGTGTAGTTTGTTTTCCTTGATACCCACTTGCAATCCTTAGTAACTTAATGGCAAGATTACTTTCCTTAGAGAGGCTGGCTAAACATGGTGCATACCATAAGGATAACTTTTTTTTATTTTTTATAATATACTTCCCATGTGGCACTAGTTAGTTTCTGGTCTTCAAGAAAATGGCATATGTTATGTAGAACCATAGCATCAGTTCAAAGGGTATGTAGGTTAGGATACCAACCACCCATCATTGAGACTCCCACCTAAGTATGTACTCCTGACTGGTGGCTATGCCATCTATTTCATTAAATATTTTAGGTGTTGAGAGATTTCTCTACTGAATGCATAACTGTATCTGAGTGCCGTCATCCTCCCAGAATTGACATACCAAAGAAAACTGTTTTTATATTAAATATCCTTTCTAAACTATACGGGTAATATTAATATTACATCAGTTATTACAGAAAGCAATGTAAGAGGATTTTAAAAATGTAAAACTCAATACAAGTTTTATAAGTCATTTCTGTGAAAACGAAAGACACTGTTTTCACAAAACTCTGCTTATGCAGTAAAACAGGTTTTATACAAACCCATTCATCTTAAAACTGCCTTTAACTGAGCAGGACGCATCTGGTTACACAAAGCAAAATGTTCCAAAAAGAGCAGTTTCACTGCATATGTTCAGCCAGCTCCTGATTACTTGATGTACTTATTGATGATCCTCATTCTACTGTGCCAATGTTCACCCAAGAGTTTGCATTAGTTAGGAAGGCACTACAGTTTATGATTAGTAGACCTGTATAAAAACTTGTTTTATCACAAAAAACATAATTTTATTATAAACCCATTCATTATAAAATAGCATGAATTGCCACTTAGAGGGAGGGCACAGCAGATGAATCCAAGAAGACAGTGCTGCTAAAGTCCATCAAATGGCAAGAAGATGGGGGTTGGCAAGGAGATTCAAAAGATGCTCTCCCAAAGATGTTTACTGGCGCAGTGGACCTAAAGTTGTGAAATTATGTAAAAATGCCCTCAGTACCACATGTCTGATGAAGGAATATGAGGAAGAGTGAGATGATCGCTGTAACCCCATAGCCAAGGTGAGGACATGTTTAACCGTGATGGTAAGTAGCAAAGGAGGAAAATCCACAGTATTAAAAGTAACAGCATTAGGAAAAAACCCTCAGTAGAGAGAGCATGGCTATGTCTGGTGGCTGCTGTAGAGATTTCAGAAGGTACCAACTGATACCAAAGTCAAGGATTTCAGGACATAACCTTTTCAACCCCTAGACCTGAGCAGGGGAAGGTACCTTGAGGATGCCAGCACACTAGTCCAAGATAAAATTTCTATAATTAAAATGAAACATTCTTCACCAATGGCCAGTTTCATTGAACATGTGGGAACAATCGAGGGGTAGGACAAAAGACTGTCCATCAAAGGCAGGCAAAGAGAACTCACACTTGTTGCATCGGCAAAAACTGTACACCTGTGGAATGCAGTGCATAAAGAGCAAAAAATGGAAGCATTATAGATGTCAGAGTGAGTCTAGCTACCAACCCAAGGCCTGAAGGGTCCAGGAAAATGGTATCTCTGACAGAGATAAGTAAGGTCAGCCAGTAACAGCAAGCAGAACCAATGTCAAGCCCCAACCTGAAAATCCACTTGAACTCCAGTGTAACGATTACCAAAGTAATAAAATTTTAAATGCATTGGTCATTCCACTAAAAGAGTCAATGCCAAAATGGAGACTGGAGTCAGGCAAAGGAAGAATCTTAACAGTTAAGAGAATGGCAGGTGAGAACTCGAGGAAGAGGGTCTCTAGGGATGAGTTAGGTTGTCGTTTAAAACCATGAATCCTACCCAGTTGTCAGCAAAGAGCTGTGGCCAAAGAGATGCAGGGAATGGTGACAGTGATTTCTGCAATTTCCAGAAAACTTTATTCACTGAAGCTGAGCTAGGAAAGCAGTGACTGAGAATGAAAACTGCAGTGACAAAATTTCTTCTTGAGAAACCCCTGACCTGAAAGTGTATGAGGTCTACTGATGTTTGATGGGGCTCAAAAACTTGCCAGAAGCCACCTCAACACAGCAGATGGTGAAAGTGTAGGTGGGAGCATAAGGCTGAGTTCCATAGGAGGAATGGTAACATGAGAATGAGAAACCAGTAGGAATTGGTACTGAAGCAGACAGGCAGTGGTCCAGACACAGAAAGTAATACATAGAATGAGCAGGGGAGGAGAAAGGGAGCCTGCAGTCCAGACTCAGCGGTCAGAGTTCACTCTAGAGGAAGGATGAGGCGAAGAATAACGACAAAATGAAGCCATGTGTAAATGGTTCATTAGTCAGCAGGAGGAGACCAGGGGCCACAAGGAACCTTGGAGCCACAAGAAACAAAAAGGTTTTACCACAACCAGAAGTACCACTTGATGAAGCAAGTTGGAGGGGAGATGAGAAAGGAATGTGGTTTGTCCATACTCGGAAAGTGTGCAGTAGAATGAGCATCAATAAGTACATCAAGTAATAGAGTTAGCTGAGCATGGCCGGTGGAACTTTTCTTTTTGGAACACATTCCTTGTGCACCTATATGCCTCCTGCACAGTTAGAGGCTATTTCATGATGAATGGATTTGTATTCAATTTATTTTCAATGAATTAATTTTTTTTTTTTTACAGTACTCTGTTCACTTTAAGAGACAGATAGGAATGATAGATGAGAATTCAGAGATACTGTTTTCATACAGCATGTTTTTTCTTTTAGCCACGAAGTGTTCATTTTCCTTTTTTTACAGAGGTGTCTACCGAGGAGGAAGATGGGGGAACAGTGAAGGTGGTCCATTTCGGAGTAGTGTAAGGCGTTATTAAAAGCTGTTCTCCCATGATTTTGTGGTAGAATATTCTTGATATGTACAAAGTATTTGTTAAGTTGGCAGCTAATTATTATTGGTTGATTTAACATATGGTACAATCTGTGGTAGTTATTTTTTTTTTATGTGGTGCTAGATATTGCCTTATATTAATTCTCAGGTTTTGGAGAATACTGTACTTGTTAATAGAAATGTTAAATTTGCTTTTAGAGTTAGTACATTGGATTATTTATATTCCTTGCCTTCTTAGAGTCCGTCCACTAGCTAATAAATTATATTTTTATTTTCATGATGATTGAATGGCTTACATGTTGAAATTCACTCTCTATATTTCAACAACAGGTTGGTTTCTAAACTTAGAAGGACTTGTGAATGATTACTTATTGTAGAGAGCTTTGGCCAAATTATCTTTGTTTATGTGAGCAATTAGCCATTCTGATGCAACCAGAAAATAATGGAATTACTTTTTTTTTTTTTTTTTTTACCAAAGTGCCTAGATAAACATTTTTCTTTCAGTAACACACTAATTAGCTTTTGTAATAATAATTTGAGTGCACTACTGAATAAGCAAACTTGCCGTGCTTTGTGAACCTTAATACTTATTTGGCTAATTAGACTATCAAAAAACTAGACTTCATGACAGAAATATTATTTTGAAATTGATTTGTATTATTTTTTTAATCACATAATTTTGTTTGTGCTAACTATTTTATTTTGCTCCAAGAAGAGTCCTCTCAATAGCCACCATCATCTGGATCCTCTTGCAAGTATTGCCCAGCTATCCTTGCATTTCATTAGTGCCTACTACTGTATAGAGACTTTTGGTTACTGCTTTTCAGATTGCAGACTTTGCCATGGGTCTCTTTTGTATGTCTCATATTAGTATTAATCAGTCATGTTTTCAGCCTTTTATTTATTATTACAGTAGTAAGGAAGGCAAAATTTAGGTAGAGAAGTGAATATCAACATCATCTAGGTTTCTCAGTGTGCTAATAACTACCTGTAAGCTAGTATGCTGTTTTCTGTGCTTTTGCTTTAAAACATAATATAGAAAATGATAAAGTGTGTGCTTTGTGCAGTGACTACTTGATTTAATGTTTAAATACATTAACTCAGAATAATACACACTGTTAACAAAAAATGTGTTAAAAATAACACACGGCTGTTTTGTTCTAATTTAGCCAGATGGAGCACTAGAAACCCTTCAGCTATCCACAGTTTTAGTATTGTGTTCAGTTTGTGGAGCACTATTGGTTAGATCGCTTAGATCATTGTGATATGTACTTAAGAAGTTTTGTCTTCAGTGTTTCTTCTGCTCTTGTGCATTGATGCTGTGCAACATGTTTAGTAAGCAATCCGTTGAGATTGTAATGAGAATAATGCTGCTAAGCAAGCTAGGACATCTATTGCACTTGAGCAAAATTGTAAGTCGGCATGGGTCCAACAATTAATAAATGCTCATAGTAGCCTGAATCTTAAAATGGTGAATGAATCCACAGTTATGTAACTGTATAAATATAGTTAAAAATAAAACTCTACAGAAAGCTTTTGAAAATTATCTAAATTTATGTGCATTACTGTTTTTAATCACAACCCCACACATACATGCCTAATTTTGTTGATGTGGACTGTTATATTTTGCTCCAAAAAGAATCGCCTCATTATGCCAGCACCATCTACAGATTTCTAAAAGTACCCAGAAAATTTATTTTCAAATATATTTTTACAGTTACATAAGTGTGGATTTGTTTTCCAAAGCTGGAAATTTTTAGCATTGCGATATTGGTAAAAGTGCAGCATACAGCAAAGCAGCTAGACCAGTCATCCCCCCCATTTCCCATCATGAAATTACATAACCCATCAAGCTGGCGCTTCCCCCCCCCTCATTCTATGTTAATATCATCTGCATTATATCATTTCCTTGTAAAAAATAATTTTTAATTTTTATAACCTGGAATATAACTTTAATTTTATAATTTTGATAACCATTGCTATATATGTGTTATGGACATTATATTATTCATTAGAGAACAAAACAAGAATGCTTTTGTTTTGTGAAATTACACTGCTTCAACAAACCTGCCATCCATCAAGTTGTCTTCATGCATCACATCTTTTTTTTTAAGGCCCCATTTTCTGTTTTATTTTCATCTTTTCTCTTTATTGGTGACTATGTTAAGATATATAACTATTTTATGATGTACTGTATTATACTTCTGTTGTGAACTTACTTGGTTGGGGAACATAGTCACCTCTTTTACCTATCTATCTTATGAAAGTAATTAAATTATGCAAAATCAAGATGTCATTGTAATCTTTATTTTATATATAACAATAAATTTCTGTATTTTTACACATTTTTGCTCTTTTCTGCTAACTGGTAGTTGCAGTTATTAATTAATGAATGGAGGCACGTCATTCATGTTACACCTCCAATTCTACTTTGGTGCTCAGCGAATGGTGTGTAGATGATGACCACTTTTGTAACAACAACTGCTGCAACAATAATTACTAGTACTATGCCTGATCCTACTGCCATGATTGAGTTGGCAGAGAATAATTCATTTGATGGTAAACTGCCTTTAGGACTGCTTTTGTACCAGTAACTTTACCTCTTCATTGAATGGTCCTGCTCCAGTTCCACTGACAGTTCCTTCCTTGGCTCACTTCATCTTGGTGACTATTCATGCTTTTGTGATTGTCTTGTTCCAGTGTTAGCTCTAGCAGCAGTCAGTTTCAGTGCTAACACCTGTGGTATTGTGCAAGTCTCTCATTGAATTTTTTTTGGCTGTTCTGATACCAGTGACCACTACTGCACTGATTTCCGTCTTTCCCATAGTGACCAGTCTTGTCTCAGCAACAGTACATGAGTCCATGTTGCTACCAGCATAGTGCTTGCCCCTGCAATCATATTGGAAGCTTCAGGAATACTGCTTTGCCAGCTTTGATAGTTTTCTTGCTTACTGTAATGCTGAGTGTGCTGTTGCATAGGTGAAAGGTCCTCATAGTCTCCAGTTCTACTCCAGTGAAAGTTTCCACTCCTGTTCTTTACTGTCTTTTATATGTTTCTTCAGCAGACAGTTACTGTCTCTTAGATATCTTAGTTTTAATTACTCCTGTTTCAGTAACTTTTTGCTGCAGTTGCGGTGACTGATTCCATTCCAGGGGCAGTTCCTGCTACAGTGCCTGTGTCTTTTCAAGTGATTGTTCCTGCTTTGGTGTCCCATGTTTCTGATTGTGTTTCATTTTCCAGTTATCTTTTCAGCTGATGGTAATAAATTTTCTGGCAGCCCTGAGCCTGAGAATCCCTAGTGTTACAGTGACTGCTTTTCTTCTAAAAGCAGCTGCTAATACATCAGTGACTCCCACAATCCATGGCTGAAGTATTCACTACTTCAGGTCCTGTGATGACTCCAATTCATTACACTAGTTCCTGCATCTGTCTGGTACAGGGAACTCTCCTAAGCTCTTATGTAAACCTCTGTAAGTTTCATAGATTCAAATTTTCACTATATTTGGGATATTCAGCAACTGTTTCTTGCTTAGGTGGTTCAGTCATACAGTAAATGATTAATAGAATTTCAATGAAACAAACAGTATTTTGTAACACACTGTTTTTCATATAATCCCATCAGTCATGCAAAGACTGCAATTCCCTCAATCCCCACTGAGGTTGCAGCATCTTGGCCTAAATGAAATATGATGGTGGCAGGGTGATACTTGCTTGAGGGTCCAGATGGTGCTGACATTGTGAAGGCGTTTGATTTTATTCTATATCAACAAATGTTAAAGAAAATTTTACATATTTTTCTTATTGTTTTACACTTTTTCTCTATTTTCTGAAACAGTACAATACAGTAGTTATTTTATTGGTACTATACTGTTACATGTCAAAAGAAAACCAATAAAGTGGTGCCAATTGAAGATGCTGTTTCCCACACCCTCCAGGTATGTAGTTCTTTAGCTTGTAGCAAGATTCCAACAGTCGGCACCTTTCACATAATCTTTTGATCTCCATTTTTCATTCATTTATAATATTTTCTTTATAAGACTAATTAATTTAAATATTTGCCCTGTGAACTCAGTCCAGTTGATCAGCAGGTTTGCATTAACCATGGCACTCCCATACATTTCTAATTTATTCTCCTTGAGTATATTCTCTTTCCTTCCATATCTAATACAGAATTTTCTTTCCTTTTCTCCTCTGGCAAGAAAATTAGCTCAGTAGTCTAGGCACACCATCTTTTACAACCAACTACTTTGAGGAATACATGAAAAAACAATGTAATAATGATATTAAATATTGTTCATTAATATTGATACCACTGACAAAATATAGTCACTAAAGCTTGACATTCATGGTCAACAAAATCATGAAGGATAACTTACAAGCTTATTAAAACTAATGAAGGTCAAGTACATTGAGTAGTCAAGTATTTATATAATAAGTTGTCTTGGAAACACGGAAAAGAACTAAAGTTAAAAGTTCTTAAATTTTCAAAAATATTACTGTTACCAATAACCATACACATGGTTATGAAGGATAAGCTCACTTTATGATCCAAAACACATCAGATTTCAAAATACAGTATGTTCACAAAACTGAAAAAATCTATGTCCATTATTACTTCATGCATTTTTAGTTTTCTGTAAAAGTAAACTATTGTGCCGGCTTTTTCTGTCCGTCTGCACTTTTTCTGTCCACCCTCAGATCTTAAAAACTACTGAGGCTACAGGGCTGCAAATTGGTACGCTGATCATCCACCCTCCATTCATCAAACATACCAGATTACAGTACAGCCCTCTACCCTCAGTAGTTTTTATTTTCTTTAAGGTTAAAGTTAGCCATATTTGTGCATTTGGCAACGATATAGGAGAGGCCACCACTGGCCCAAGGTTAACTTTTCATTGGCCGCAGCTCATACAGCATTATATCAAGACCACTGAAAGATAGATCTATTTTCGGTGGCCTTGATTATACGATGTACAGAAAATGCATTTTTTACTTGCTGTCTTACGTGTAGTTCTAAATCATAAAAATACACAATTTCAAACAAAAAATCAGTAATGGATACTCAAGCAATCTCAAATTGTTAGTAATGTTTATACAATACTTATATGTAAACTGTACAATAATACATTTCCATTAAATGCTTGCAATCAAAGGAAGCAGCAAATTTAAAAGAAATTTCCTATGTACAAAATACAATTCATACAAAGACTTTCACACTAATATCCCTTCCGTCCTCTGAATCTCTGTCGAGTGTCAAGCTGTGAAAAGAACAAACGAGATTAAGAAATAATAATCTTTGTACTGAAATGCTGACGATAGTTTACTGAAATAAATGTGCTAAGAAACAGCAAATTTTAAAGATAACTTGATTTTCCACAGATTTGCAAGTCCTCACCTTTTATTTATACCTTCAGCAATAGCTGGTCTGGTCACTGAAACTTGGTAACAAGGTTGTTAACTAGTGGCAGTGAGTGAGGGGGTGGAAGACCCACCCTCTCACTCAGATTTATCTTGTTTCCTTTTCCGTCAGCAACGGGACAATAGAGAGATTGATTAAAGGTGGGATTATATAAGACTTCAGATTTGTATAACAATGAAAAATGCAAATGTTAGCCTCCCACTCAGAACTGAGCGAGGGAAAGATGCCTTGTGTAACTAATACATCTTGACGTTTATGTCAAGGATGACAGGGCCCCACCCCAGATTAAAACTATAATCCATGCAATACCCTTGCACATCATATTCTTTGGAAGCTTGAATTTAAAGCCAATGGCCCCTGTGGGCTTTTTCCATATGAATAAGGTATCATCTTCTGGATAAAAATTGTAATAATAATAATACATAAAGTTATTTTTGGGTTTTTATGCAATCATTCAGGTGTAAAATGAAACAAAATTGAGCAGTCTACCTTGAAAATTGTTAGCGCTACATGTCTGAACAAAAAAAGTACAGTACAGTACAAGGAATTTTCTTAACATGCAGTGTGAGTGACTGGTACTTTCTTACAGAAAATGCGACGCTACTTTGTTCTTCATTTTTCATATTTTTCTTCATTTTTTTCATATTTTCCTTGCTATAAGTAAAACTTTGCATTTCAATAACTAAATAATTTATCTGGGTATACTATGGATTTGCAACAATGACTCTATCAAAAATATTTTTTGGGCAAATTATTTTTGGGGAAACTGAAAAATTTTCTTATATCTCGTAATTTCTACTCACTATTTCACCTGCACGGTTATTTTTTGGTGATTTTTATGCCACTGTATACACCAATGATTCAGCTGCAAAATGAAAATAAGCTGAGCAGTCTACTTTAAAAAATGTCAGAGCTACGCATCTTTGAACAAAATTGTATAAACATTTTTTTGTGCATATTGCATGGGTAACTGGCACTTTTCTTAAAGAAAATGTGACTTTACCTGTACTTTGTCATTGATTTTTTCATATTTTTCTTGCTTTAATTACAAATTTTTGCATTGCAATAACTAGGTAATTTACCTCAGTGTGCTACAGATAGAAAACAGACATTATCAAAAATATTTTTTGTTGGTAAAGTATTTTTGGGGAAAAGTGCAAAATTTTCTCATGTCTCATAATTTCTACTCATTATTCAACCTACATAAAAGTTACTTTGGGGGGATTTTTTATGCCATTGTAGAAAAATTATTCAGCTCAAAATGAAACAAAATTGATGGTCTACCTTGAAAACTGTCCAAGCAACACGTCTTTGAACAAAAAATGTACTGTATAAACATTTTTATGCTTACCACTCAAGTCACTGCCACTTCCAACAGATGTAATAGTTAATGAGAGTCATAAGTGAAATGGTTAATCACTAACAGATAAATACTCTAGGCAACCTCTGTGAGAACTGAATAAACTAGCTCAGTGTTCTCCTTAAAACACTTAATAATGAGTGTATGGCTTGTTGTAATCTCCCTTTTGGAAAAACAGAGAACTTATGTTTCCCATAAAAGAAGAGAAGGTAGCAATATGGTCTACTACGAAAACCAAGATATCTACAACCTGACCCCCTAGTATCAGAAGGACATAATGAGTTGCATCTACCAACTAATGAGAGCCAAAGATAGTTTGCACACATACACAGTATATGATTGTCAAATGCATGTAACAAAAAATAAACAGGGACAACATTCACTGATATTTCTAAGCCAACAAGGTTAAAAGTGTCATAACTCACCAATAATTAGGATAAATTGAATTCAAGGATTCATCAGACCCACAAAATCACCTCTGCAGCAGCAATGACTTGTACTGTAATTTCCCTATGAACAGTCTGTGTTTGTATAGGCTCTACTTATGTTTAGAGAACATGCAACCTATTTGGAATCTTGTACCAATAAAGAACATGCAACCTATTTGCAATCTTGTACCAATAAAACACCTTTCATACATCAAACTCAGAAAAGGAAGGAAGATTTCACTAGCCTTGATGTTGACTAAAGCTATTTGTAGAGAATATTTTTCATAAATACAGCTCATTATCTTTGGTAATCCACAGATAATGAGTGGCTAAAATGAATATCAGTAAAAAAAGTCTTACCAATGAACGTTTGCACTCAAAAAATGTTGTCCGAAGGTTGAAGCACTCTTCAGGTACAGAAGGGTCATTGGTCAGCAGGCATTCTTTGGGTGTCTTTCGATGCTAAGGGAGTATAAAAACCAAGAAAAATAATCAGAAAAATAATTTACTGTATAGACTACAATTAATATTGTAAGTAAATACACATACTGTATATACAAACTATTTATGTAAAATTTTTATGTTAAGGTATTTCCCAACACCTTTCTCTATACAAAAGTGCAAAAGAATAAAAAAAGAGAAACCATACAATGGTGTTGGGTAGGTTTTTGACCATATTTTTATGTTTTTTACCATGGATTTTCAAACGGGTAGAGGTGTGGGTTACTGTTTTGCCAGGTGATAAAAATACTCTTGGTTTATAGACAAAATTCTTAAAAAAAGCTAACAAAAAGGCACTTTGATTTTCCCTTGCTCCAATTGTCACATGTTTAAGAATAAATACCTATGAGTCCTGTTCATAGACCTATAGAGGACTCATAAGGCTTGCCCAAAGAATTTATACCTAAATAAAAGAAAATTGGTGCTAGGTAAAATCAAAGTAGGAAAACTTTTTTTTTTTAAGCTTTACGTAAGCATTTTTATAAAGCAAGAGTAGCCTACCTTCTATACTGTCTGACAAAAATGTAACCCACATCTTCAACTGTTTGAATATCCATGGGTCAAAAAATACTTACACAAAAATGTGTTTAAAAATCATTCTATTTTAATCCTTGCACACAAAAAGAAATTGCTATACAGTAATTCTCACCAGTCTAACACAATCTGTTGCTAAGAGACATGCTTTTAAATCCTGCCTCAGTTGAGCACAAGGTCTTTTATCTTCAGCTACATCAGATTCTTCATAGTATTTCATCTTTCAGAGTATGTACACTTCACAAGATTCAGTATCTGAAATAAACTGTTCATTTAGTATACCAGTGCACTACAGTCTAAATGGATTAAAAGATATAATGTAAAATTTTCATAGGGTGATAAGAAATATATTTGGTTAAAGAAACTTTGAGCACAAAATATAAAATATTTGCTAAGTACCATAAGCATAAACATATTTTACTTATGCTGAGGTACTGTCATATAACAACTAACACAGAGTACTGCTGGCAGTACAGTATTTACATGAAAACAATGCAATATGAGCACTGCATTTTCCTGTGCACCAACAAAAATTCTCTTGACAGTATACCTGATGAAATAAAAGATGAATGTTGTACAGAACTACGGAAGAGATATGAGAAATGTTGGTGATATGAGTATATGAAGGCAAAAGTTGGTACAAACATAAGGTATTAAGCTGTAATGGGTATGGAAGGCCCATGAGAGACTATAACAAAAATAGGGCATAATTCATTAATTTTTATACTGCAAATACAGTAAACCCCCGTATTCGCGGATTTCTCTGTGGAATGATATCTACCCATTATTTGTGGAAAATTCGCCCATTCGCGGTATTTTTCACTGAGAAATACTCGCTAATTACTGTATTTTCATATTTTCATGACTAAATGCTTTTTTTGTGATAAAACTATTAAAATACTCAGGTATAAGCATTCTGGAGGGTTTTTCCTGTGTTTAAACTATCAAAATAAGTAGTTCTAAGTGATTTTAGAGAAGTTTTAAGCATTCGCGGATTTTAGCTATTCGCGGGGGGGGGGGGACATCCCTGCGAATACAGGGGGGTTTACTGTAATTTGGTAATTAGAGGTACTCTTTTCCAACAACATTACATAGCCTACATCAATACACTTGCATATCTCCAGATGGTAGCCATAAAAACCTTTTACATCACGCAGCTATTAATTAGGAGAAACAAGAACACTAGGGAATGTTAAGAGCTATTGAGGAGCAATTGTCAGCAGTGATCACAAACTTGTCATTGCCACATTAAAACTGAAATCAAAAGCAACCAAGAAAAAATTGAGAGTATCTACATTTGATACAGTAAAGCTTCTTGGAGATGAACATCAAAAGGCTTTTGCAACTGAATGTTGACATAGACTTGCTGTTATAGAAATCATATCTGAGGAGGAGCAGACAATTATATAAGCACTGGTTCAACACCAATAAATTAATCATTCTGCTAGAAAAGAAATACTGTACTGGGATAAAAGTTAACAAGATGGAAACCTGGGGTACAATATAGCATAGAAAAAAACACGGTACACATATACAAATTGCAGGGAGGATATGAAAAGTTATCGGAGACTATTTGAAACAACAGGCTGATGATATTGACACAGTCATGTATTCAGCAAACAGCACAGGTGTTGGGTAGCCCACAGAATTATTAATGAATTATCCAAGGGTGAAAACAAAAGGATTAATTATAACATGACATAAGGAAAAAAGACAATGCTTGGCATAACATTTTGGTGAGATCATGAATAAGAAATGTGAGGGGATAATTTGACAGATATACTGGAAGCTGATAAAGACCTTAATATGCTAATGAATGAATTAACAATACAGAAACTTAGAAAATAGAATGAGGAAATAAAGCCTGATGACTGGGAATTGGAAATCATAGCTAGGGGCCACAAGAATGGTCAACTGACTGAAAGCAGTAACTATCAAGGTATTACACTTATGTTGGTTGTAATGAAAATACTGTATTCAGTATGCTTATTTTCAATATACTGAAAAAAATAGATTAATAGCTTTGAGATAAACAAGCCAGCTTTAGACAAGGCAGGAACTGCATAGGTCAAATATTTGTGTTATGACATATTGTGTTGCATGTCTGCAATCCCTTTCCGATGGCTTACTATGTTTATTACAAGAAGGCATTTGAATCTAACAGTATGTAAAGCTACCTGAATTTATCCTTGAACAAATCTGCAGTAAACAGATGAGTGCCACAAAACCAATGTTATTCCATATTTGCTGTTTGCCCTATTCATAAATTTTACTGTGGAAAAGATAGTCAGAACTGTAACAAAGGTTCAAAATGGAGCAGCAATAGAAACTTGACACTTAGAATAGGCAAATGATACCGTTTTAATCAGCAAAACACCACAGCATATATAAAGCTTGCACAGAGAGATGACACTCAAAGCAAATCTGAGAAAACAGAAGTAATGAGGACAAAGCATGCACAAAGGGATGAAATATCATTAGTTTGAGGAAGCATCAATGACACTGAATCTTTCAAATATTTAGGAATAATGACATCCAGCACATTCTCCTGTGTTCATATTTAGTGAAAGACTAAAGAAGGCAAATCAAACAATGGACAGGCTGAATATGACTTGAGAATCAAATAGACTGAAACTGCACACAAAACATAAGGTTATGAATAAGTCTAGCATGATCTGTATTCTTCAATGTACTGTACCTGAATCTTGTTATGACAACAAACCTTTATCTAAAAGGTTTTGTTTGTCTGAAAGTACAGCTTTAAGAAGAACATTACGTCAGATGGCAGAGGAGAGCTAGAAATGATACCATAAGGGAAATTATGCTAATTCATTATGTATATGAGATAACGAAGACGTATACCCACTTGAATAACAATTATGAGAAAGGAGCCTGAAGACGAGTAAAAATTTGTAGAGGACGAGCTCAACCTATGTATGCCCTAAATTACAGTAGTCTGAATTTTCATATACATGTACAGTATAATGTAACTTAATCACAGTCCAAGGTACATGTACAGTATTACCCAAACAATGTTTAGGATTCCTAAACACACTCAGCCTTCCTCCTTAATCCCTGACTAAAACTTGTGGTAAATTGTAAGAAAAAATATACAGATGGCTGCACATTACACTAAAATAATACACTACTAAAGATAACACATGCTGACTCACAAACAAGCTAAAATGTCTGCTTCATTAGCCTAGGCAACCAATATCTTTGTGATGACAATTGTGATGGAAGTTATGGTAGAACTATATAGTAGCTCCGTGGCGGCGACTGCCTTCTAACTTAACTTTTTCTAGTTTTTTGGTTAATTATGAATTTACCTTTAATTTTTGGCGCTCAAGTGTAATTAACCCCTGAAGTCCACCCAACAAGGGGTTTCCATACGCGGTCTTCACAAGACAGAGCACGGGTACGTATGTTTCGAACAGTGCAATAACTTGTTAACGTATGGGTACCCAACCCCCCCCTGGGCCAGTATTAAACACGGCGAAGGGACATTCCACTTGGCCGACAACAAACAGATGCACCGCCAGTATCAGAACCCCTAAGAGTGTAGAAAAAACCAGTTGAAAAGGTAAAAACAGGCACAGAGCTAATATATAGAATTACCGAAGTTATACATATGAAAATGATTTCTTGCATTTGTAATGTTCATTCGCTAAAAATAATGGGGTTGATTGTGGACCAGGTACTTATAACTATCTCAGAAATGGGAGTTAGTGCTCTAAGAAAGGTTAGGTTAGGATGTAGCCTATTGGGTTTTTCGGCAATTTTTACCGAGGGAAAAAAATGAAATAATTATACAACCCGGAACTGCAGTTGCTCTAAATATTACAATTTTTTATGGCACCAGTTTAACTTACCGAAATAGCCTAATGGCCATAGGCTAAATATGGTTAGCTAGGTCTTATGCAACGGTCTAGTTGTCTCCTGTGATAACCTATAATTGGGAAAATTATTTCCTGTATAAATCTATTAAGACCTGACTACGTAGGCCTACAATAATGGCTTATGTCTATGATTAAGACCAGAGTCACTCTAAAGTTATATTCCTGGCAGAGGACAAATTAGTCTAGGATACCGTGGTCAACAAAAGGTTCCTTTTCAATGTTATCAGGTTAACATTTGGCTTGTTTATTTAACATAATCAAGGATGTTTATATAATACAATTACTAGTTTCCCGATGAGTCAATTCCTATACATTTATGCATACCTGATCCAACCAAAACAAGTGCATACAACTTACCGGGGCATCGAATGAAGTAACTGTGACGTCATATGTAAACATTTTGAAAATTTGTCTTCTGCTCTATAGACAGACTTTATCCTATTTTTGGTGTCTTCTTTGTATGTAATATTACTATATATAAATAAGAAACTTCAAAATATCTACTTGGCATCTCTGCTCCTTACATTTATTTATATAGTCCTTCTATCGGTCTTTTTTGATCCCAGCGGAGGGGTCAACTGGAGGCTGAAGCATCTTTTTGTATTGGAGTCATAATTTTCTTAAATATTTCACCCATCGAATATATATTTATTTGTGAATAGATATACCTTCGAATTCTTCTTAAATATCCCCAAGTTTCTATACTTTGAATTTCTGCGGCAGATTGTTGAATAGTTCTGGGTCCCTTCTATCAAAGATCCGTTTCACGAAAGGCACTCAATGTCTGAAAGTGCCCGGTGCTTGCCTTGGCCTCCACCTCAGCCTTGACAACTAAATATCATATGTCATTCTCTGAAAGGGGGAGAGGGTATAATCTTGCACGACGGAAGGGAGCATATCCAGTAAAATGGTATACACACTCCTCTAATGCACACTATTAAGTGCACCAGTATAGCATTTTCCTAGACCAAGTTAGCCACTTGTCAATAATATGATCATAGATACCTCAGACATCACAGATCGGCTTTTGATCATTTCGAGGCCCGAACTGAAAGTGTTTTTTCTTGAAAATATTTTCCATTGATTCTGTTTTGCTAATATGTGTGCTTGCACTTTAGTAGGCTACTGAGGTTGTAAAGACATCTTTACCCATTAATTACGATCATGTATCGCATCTATGAACGCAGCAAGAATCTCATGTATATATTTGTATGTAGAATTTCCTGGCCTTTTCGCCAATATATATTTTATTATTGTATGTACATTGTGTGTCTTGTTATTGTTATTTGATTGACTGTTAACAAATACAAATTGCTCTCGCTCAGCGTGCGGGTCACGGAGACCTGGGGGTCGGGCACCACGTTTCCGTTCGCACGCTGCTATGTAGGCTATACCTTATAACCAGGTAATAAATCCCTTGCCTGCGCCTACTACTCAATTCTTCTTTTTTTCCATCTGTTGGCCTCTCATTTCAAAATTCACCCCCACCAAAATCACTTTCATATATCATAATAAAGTTTTCATTAACCTACCCATCTCACAGACTCATCATCAACATAGAGTTACGGGCTGCTCTAGAAGCAAGAGCCCGTGCTGGCACAAGGCCAGCTAAATCTAAAACAACAACATAATAAATCCCTACGGGCTGCTCTAGGAGCAAGAGCCCGTGCTGGCACAAGGCCAGCTAATTCTGAAACAACAACAACAGTAATAAATCAATCAGTACCCAGTTCTGTCTTCTTTGACCTCACAAGGTGAAACATTCAGGAATTGGGATACGGTCACCAGTGCAAAGATGCTTCAATGGTTGTTTTATTTTTTCATAAATCATTCACCATAAACTTACCAAGCTGAACACGTGTCTCCAGATGTCATTCTCACAATAAGTGTAATCAGCAGGTGAATTTTGGGTGGAGTGACGGGATCAATTAACAAGACCACGACAAACATGGACAAAACATGCTGAATCACTAACGGCAAAAAATATGCTTCTGATCAAATCCACAAACGAAGAGAGCACAGCAGTTAATGAAAAGAGACAAATTATGAGTAAGATAACGGCGCCAGTTGAACAGGTTAAAACAACAAGAGATGGACACTTATTTGTAAGATTTCCAGACAGGAAAAACTTAGAAAAGGCAAAAATGGAGATTCAGAAAATCAACAATATATCAGTATATAAATGAGAAGGGTAATCTTAAACCAAAAATAAAAGTAGCATTGTCCCCTAAGGATGAAGATGACATTGTCGATAACATTGTAGGGAAAAATCCATGGATAGGTAGCCTCATTTCTGAAAATGACGACCTGAGAATTGTAAAGGAAATGATAGCCAAAGATGGCATATATAAACACTATATCATCAAATGCACACCACAGATACGAAAGGCTATCTATGATAGAGGTGACAAATTGTGTACACTGTATAGCCATTACAAAGTATACGACTGTTACATGCCCTATCATGCTATAAATGTCAGGAATTTGGTCACAGCGCAACAAATTGTAGAAATGACCAAGCTTGCCCTAGGATGTGGTGAAAATCACAGATCGAATGAATGTGCTAGCAACATCTTCAAGTGTAAAAATTGTGTAAAAGGTCATAGTGATACTAAACATAAAACATATGATGGCAATAATATGTGTCAAAGGTGAAAAATAATACGGATCATGGCTTCGACTAACAATCTTCTATGCAATTTAATACAAGAAGGAAGCAATTTAAAAAGAACTAAAGACTCTCCTATTCTGCAGGAGCTACGATACTGACGAGAAAACACTGAAAGACAACTGTAAAATTTAAGAAGCACCTTATTTTGAAAACGTACAAGGGCCCGCCAGAGAGGGAATTATCCGTGTGGAGGGCTGTACATAAAACCAAACAAAGTGAAACAAAGTAAAGTTTACATGGTTTGATATTCAATGTTTGTGTCGGTCTTTGTCATGCCACGCACATAGTACGTTCTTCTCTCCTCAGCTCCATTCTTTCCTTAGTTTTATTCGTCATCTTATTTCATCATTCACCTAAGAAGGCTCCTTCTTTGCGTTATCTAATTGTTCATTTTTTATAGTGCTTCAGGTGATGATGAAGATTCATCACGAAATATAGAAATCTTCATGACTTAAGCTCTGTCCAGTAATGAAACAGATTAACAAAAAAAGTTGAATCAATGAATGTTGTTAAATGGTTACTCCAGATAATTAAAACCATGGAATGCGAAATAAAAGTGAGACATAAAATCTCCGATATCTACTGTAGAGACTATGTAAAATCTCTCAAGAGGTCATAGATTGTGTAGCTAAGATATTCCTTTTAAACCCTAAAACAAGCTTGATGCAGCATATTTGTTATCGGGTTTTCGCAAGTATACCAGATAAATGATTTATAAACGGGGTTTCCTTTTACTGCTGACAAAGAAATATATTTCCAGTTAAGATTCATCTTGGTTTTTTCTTTTAACTTCGTTGGACACATGGAAGTTCGACACGTGATCTACTAAAAAAGTGTAAACAAACGTTACGTCAGTGAGGACTTACTATTTGGTTGTTTGAAGTGGTGTGATCGGTTAATTCTCATCTGTCACCTGTTACGTGAATGTCCATGCTAGATTTTTTTAGGTAAATATTTTGATATATATTCTGGTAATATATTAACTATGATAACTTCGTTACTTAGTTTTGGGGTAAAGTTTTGGCAAAGAAAGCCTTTGAAACTTAACACATAATCTTGTCTTTTTTTATGACTTGTTTACTATTAGGATATATTGTTGATAGGCCCACGGGGGGCAACAAATCATTCGTGTTTCTGTTTCTCTTATGATGTCCATTCCCTGTACCTTATTTAATAGTTTTTTGGAAGTCGCATTGGTAGATGGGTTTCGTGTTGAATGCAGGGTGAGGATTACACGGGGGCTCCAAGCTGGGGGTCGAAGCCCCTCCGGCCAAGTTAGGACATGGCGTCCGAGTTAAGGTTAGGTAAAGGCAAACCATGTTAGGTCATATTCCCTCAGGAGTAGACTAGCTTTACATGCTACAGAAATATCTGTTACTGCAGCCCTGACCCCTCACTCTGCATTCACTCCAGGGTTTCTGGATAAGGAAAAACAAATGATCAGATTGCACCAGAAGAAAAAATGAAAAATGCACATAAATCGAGAAGGAAAAAGGATGAAAGTGCAGATTATCTGTGCTAATTCTTCAGGTTGTGGCCAGCTGAAAACCAGATTGAAGACATATCTGGCCTGTTTTAGCAGAGACATGTAACCTAATCTGCTCTTAAACAAATGTGTTGTTCTAAGTTGGCCAGTGGGATTCATCGAGTATTACTTTGGAAATTTATTTTGGTTTTATTAAGAATTTACCATTATTTTTTGCCGGTTGACTGTAATTGACCTGTAATTAACCTCAGAAGCTGTATGCTGACCCTGCTGGGATGCTATCGCACATGCACAGTGTTACAGGAGAGCTTTCGGCGAAAAGTGGAGTTTCCTTCACTGGGGTCTGCCCCCGACCAAGTAACAAGGCCTACTAGGTTAGGTTAGGTTAGGTTAGGGTATGTTAGGTTAGTATAGTTCCTATTATAATAGGTTTCCTTAGCCAAACCCTTCTTAAACATATGGTTCCCATAACCATTCCATAACAACAGTATGGCGGTCCAGTCTTTCTCCCAACGTTTCCAAAACGCCACATTCCTAAAGGGTCTCCAACTATGTTGTGTAGACATGAGTTTAGTAATAATTGACCAACAATAAACAACACCACCTCCTTCATCAGCAACACTAAAAGGATAGGAAAAAATCAATTTCCAAGGTACCCTAATAGTCCATGCAGAGCTCTTGCTTAGAAATACTGGATTCTCCTCTTAGGACTCCCCTAATTTGTTGCCGTACATGACAGAACACCTTGCACAACTGATCTGCGCTATTACTATAAAATAGCTATAAAAGAGTTCATAAAAGTGGCAGTGATAATTACCAGGGTACATCTTAACCTAACTAAGCCTAACATTGGTCATAGATTACGTGATGATTATAACAAAAATGCACAAATGGCAGGAATTTTGAAAGGTTAATGCAAACAAAATAAATACATTAGATAGTACTGTGTTCTTAAATTTGGTCCCTAGCTAGGAAATGGGACCTTCAATTTATGTTAGGAAATTTTTTCTACATGTCTTTAATAACTTTCTGACCTTTTGCTATTTAAAATCAGTAGATTCATGAAAATCAGCAAATTGCTTGAGCAGTTATCACTGAACATGAAAAGCAAAATTGATAGTGTAGCATGGTCTTATACAACATAGCCTAGCCAATGTATTTGTTGTGTTTGGTAGTATTTGTTAAATAACACAAACTTTATCCCTTCCCTTCTCAGGGCTTATCAAATTCCATGGGGTCACCAGACTCACCTAGCAACCCTTAACTGCAAAGCCCAGTGGCTGATGTAATAGTCTTTTGTTTGAAAAATTATGTAAAGTCCAGTGTAATTATGAGTTTAAGGAAATGGTACTCCAACATGTTCCTGGAGACCACCGAACAAATACAGCATAATTCCTTTGTCACTATTATGTGGGTGGGATTGCTTGCTACTTATTCATGTCTTAGATATACTAAAAGTGGAACATCTTTTCCTTTGTAACTACAGCTGTCATCTTTCTTCTGATGGCCTGTAGAGATATTTGATAGTGAAAGCTAAGTTACTTTGGAATACCTTTTGCACCTTGTCCTTCATTGTTTTACAGCATACTGTAATATCCAACTTAATTTGAAAACACAGCTGTTATACACATCCTTTGGCTTAGCACCTGTACAACAGCACAGTGACATGCAGGTATCAAAAGAAATTGGAATGAGGTAGGCTCTTTTTGATCAGTTGACATTAATTGACATTATGCAGAATTCAAGATCTGATGTGCGACAACAAAGCAGCATAGCCATGTAGCCTATCAAGTGTATATGTACAAAAGTATGCAATCTACGTAGAATTTATAATTAGAAAGACTGCTTTTTAACCAGTACAGTATAAGCAAAAGACTAAATCAGACAAACATATACTACCCAACATTCATAAAGATGAAACCTACAGTCAGTATGTATCAGCAGTATGTTAGAGGAGTCTGTTCATTTTGCAGCAAAAGGATGTATCCCATAGGAGACAAGATCAGCGTACCTTATTATTAACTCAGAATTTTGGAAACCTTGTTGCCTGTACAGGTACTTCCATTTGGTACAGAAGCAGGAAAGTTGTATGTTACATATCTGACTTGGAGAGGTCTTGCATATCAGTTCTTACTCTTGGGAAAGGAATCTGACATCCCAGCTGGTCAGGGTGCATAGTATCATTAATTAAAGTCCAAGAATAAATTGTGAGGCTTTAGAACTTTGGTGCAGCCTCACCCAAAACACCACTCTAGACACTTTTGCAACCAACAAAGCTGAGAAAGAGATTGCAGTTGAAAAAACTAACTGTAACCAGTCAAAGTCACTAATATTGGAATTTTATTAAGAAATTGGTTGTAAAGTTTATTGGTAAGAGCTTCAAACAGCTACTGAAGCCATTGTACCTTCTTTGTTACCCTTGGACAAGAGGGCTTATGAACAGAAATGACTCCCAGTATATTTCTTCTGTCATGGAAATCATACCTGTGCAGACAAAGCCACTGTCACACTTTGCACATGACATTAACACTGTGCAAAAGCAATTGCCACCCCCAGTCTAGCTTGGGATGTTCTGAAAACTCTGAGACCACCCCAGATTTTAATCAGGTGCTGACGAGTCATGCCAGCATCTTGTAAAAATATGAGGCCTTACAGCAGATCGGAGAGATGGAACCTAGATTATTGAGACTATTTACCAAGCCCAGAATTTCTCACTTTAACAACAAGCCATGAGATTGTTCTTACAGCAAACGCATATGCCTCAAAAAATGTTTGTTCCGACACGATATACAAACCATTGGTCCTTTACATTAGGAATTACTTACAGTGAAGCTGGACACGGCTGTTAAACTCTTGAATAAGGTGGTTAGGCAGTAACTACCGTCAGGTAGGTGGGAATACCCGCCTACCCGGATGTAAACATTCCAGTTTGCTTTCGGCCGTCATGCGTTGCTGACATGTTTTCGGATCTCTTTGCCTGACTGTTGTTAAGCTCTTTACTATCCCAGTGGGATCTTTCTGTATTTTTGTGTATATATTGCATGTGTTTGATATTTATTAATACAAACCCATGATTCGTGATAGCCTTGCATAAGTGTTTGTTCCCCTACGTCTGGGTCTTGGGTTTGACGGCCAAGGGCGTATTTAGAGGGGCGTAACCGAGTGGTAATGCCTCTCTTCCAGTAGCGCTTTATTTAGATACTGAAGGCATTCCCCTGTATGTTCGTAGATATTAGATTGGGATGTAGTATCTTCGCTCCCCTACATTGATCGGAACGTAAGAGTTCGCTCCCCTTCATGGGCTTCCAGCCTCCTTGTACAGTGGCACGACTACTTCCTTTCTACTTGTGCTGAGCGTTGTTTTCACTGCATGCACTATAGAGAGTTGCTGGGGGGAGGTTGTGGGCGTTGTCAGTAAGCTTCGCTATCACAGTGCCCTTGGTGGCCTCCCCTCCTTCCTTCTCTCTCCCTGTAGATTCTTCCTTATCTCTCCTTCAGTAGAGATCCCTCTCCTTTGCTCTTTGCTCACTCGTCGGGCAAAGACTGCAGGGCTGGGGCGGGGGGGACGCATGGGTGGTCGGGCGACTTCTTCTAAGGGGCCTACTCATGCTGCGTAGGGCAGTTCCCCTCTACTAATCATCTTTGCTTTTTCTTTCAGGTTGACAGTGAGCATCACAGGCACAGCAGTAGTTGGCTGGATATCTCAGTTGGGATATCTTTGCATGAAGGCGTCCCAATGTTCATTCAGTGTTGCTTCGGGATCGACCGCAGTACCTAGTTGGAATGGCATAGTTCCATGTCGGGATTGTTCTGATTCTGTTCTCGCCGATGTGGATCGATCGATGTCATTGCTGGCCTTCATGTATGGTGTTTCACTGCCTCTGGCATGTCTGTGGTCCATCTTCTTCTGCTGTTTCCTGCGTTATGCTCCTGTTAACTTGACGACAGTCTCTGGGCGGCTCTTCCTGGTCTCCTGCTGCAGCTGTCCTGATCTTTCCTGTCGCTGATGGTGACTCTCATGTGTCGTTCCTGGCCGTTGCTGTAGCTCCTGCCTTCCAGACTGCTTCCATAGCTCCTGCATCAGCTGACCTGATCGTGCCTGCTGCTTCTCGTGGTGGTGGTGGTGTCCTGGGCCACTTCTGTTGTGATCCTGCCTAGCTGCCCTGGAGGTTACGATGTTTCGTGTCCACCATCCTTTAGAAGATGTTGGAGTGAAGGTGAAGGAAGTCACCCTGTGGAAGTAGCCGCTGTTGTCTTCAACTTATCTTTGATTTCATCTTCTGCTGCCTCTTCCCTTCCTCTCCCGAGGTTCGAGCAGGTCCCAGGAACCGGATAGACCTCCGTTGGCCGAAGGAGAGGAAGGCTGCTTCTTTTCCCTTGATGCACTTGGATGTCTAGGGACTGCCTCCTTCAGAGAAGGGCAGTGGGTCTCTCTTTGGCTGTTCCCAACCTTCAGGTTAGGGAACCGATTGGCATAACCTCAGGTTTTGTGCTTCAGGAGCCGCAGGCATGCAGACCTTGGTTTGCAATCCTGTTCGCAGTCCTAGAGGTTCCGCCTCTAAGATGGGGGCTGCTTCAGGCACTTGTTCACAAGCTGCTTCGAGTGCTCGAGTTTCTGTGGAATATCGAGTATCCCAATATGGTCTGGGGAGTACTCTCCCCGGCCCAGTTCGGGAGCAGTACGAGAGAAAGGGCCAAGGCACCCAGGTGTCTCGGCTCTTCCTGCCAGCACTACAAGTGCTCCCAGAGTGCTTACCAGTGCTTGGTCGGGTTCCCAGCCTGGTGTCTCGATCCTATCGGTTCAAACACCAGAAGACGCAGGGAGGAGATTTCCTTCGGGAGTCCTGCGGGACCTCTAAGGGACTGACTCTCTTCTGGGGGACAAGTTTCTCTCGTTGGCTCTTCCCGCCCTCACGCGGGAACCGATCTGCATTCTCCTGTGGCGTCTCACATTTCGGGGGCTGCGAGAACGTGTCCTCTCGAGGCCGCACCCTAGTTGTTAGTCTTAGAAGTCTGCATCCAAGACTGGTTCTGTGCCTGGCTCTTTTTGATTTCTTAGGAAGCCGAAAGCAGCCGCTCCTGATTTTTGGGAGTCTCATATGTCGCTCGAATTCTGTGAATCATGAGCACTCCCTAACGAGAGTCTCAGGACGAGAGAAAGTGCTGGGAAACCAAGGTGTCTCAATACTGCTTGCCAGCTGCTTTGGTTGCTTGGCTGGGTTTCATCCTTGTGTCTTGAACTTTAGGGGTCGAGCATGCAGGATAGCAGACACACAATTCCCCTTTAAACCTTCTTGAGGGGCCTCGGCCTTGAAGGAGTTTAGAGTTCGGGAAACTAGCGCTAGTTCACAGCAGACGAATTCCGTCCTGTCCAGTTCCAATTGTGTTCGCACAGTTGGCTCGGCTCAGCTTGCTCGGCCCACTCAGCCCCTGGTTGTGTTTGCAAGACTGGCTCAGCTCGGCTCACCCTGCCTGCCTCCCAGTCCACCTCATACCACCCAGTCTGGATCGCATTCGTGTGATCGGCTCAGCTCGGTGCGGTTCGGCTTGGCCCTGCTTAGTTTTTCCAAATCGGGTTCTCGACTGTGTTCGAGTGAACTTTCTGCTCTTCCCAGGAAAGCGCTTTGCCACAGCACAAGCGCTCTTCTTCTCCCATGTGGCAATAATCTCCTTTGGTTTATTATTGCTCACGGTCCACCTCTCCTGCTGGTCTTACTGGCAGGACAGGTAGGGGTACTCTTTCTCCTCACCTGTTCTCTTTTCTTCTCAGTTGTTCCGAGAGGTGCGAGACGGACAGAGAGAGCTCCGACGAGTTTGTCTACGGAGTTCGGCTGCCTGGCATGCTATGGGTGTCAGTCCCCCGATTGTCTCATAGTACAACCAGGTAGCCGAGGAGGGTTTCTTGGGATCTGTCAAGGTCTCCCTCCAAGGAGAAAGGTACTGTACAGGAGTTTCATGCTTCAGAAACAGCAAGGGTCTTCCTCTTCAAGTTGTGATCGCCCTTGTTTTTCGGAGAACTTCGCGCCAATTCGTCAGCACAAGGATCCCCGGAAGAGGACTGCAGCTCCCCCAATGAATAATCTTCATGACTTGTAACCCTTGCAGTTCCCAAAGGGGCCGAGAGTTTTGGGGGCCATCGCAGTCCTTGCTTGGGAGAGCGTTCGCAACCAGATGAATACTTTTCTTCAGACAAGTTCATTCAGGTTGAGACACCAAGCTTCTCTCCTGCCTCGACAGAGTATGAATTCTTCTTGCCTTGGAGGGTCTTGCCGACTGCTGGTTGTTCTGACTGCCTCACCCATACTGGGATCTCTCTCTACTTCTTGCCGTGAAGGGTATTCTCTTCCGCAACGAGAGACGGCGATCTTGGAAGGCATCTGCTGGTTTCCTCCAGGCAGTCTCCTGATGGATCCATGATCCTTCGCTTTTAGGTTTCCTCTCCTCAGATACGACCATTCCTGGAAAGACCCCGGCCTTCTGGAGATGGTCTTGTCTTGGGGTGTGTCTTCCTATACCAGATGGCAATCTGTAGGAAATTCTGGTGCTAAGAAGAAGGACTTTGTCCTAATTCAGATCTCTGGTTTCGTAAGTCCCGAGTTGGCTCAGCCCTTGGGAACGAACCTTTACTTGGTTCTGCCTTTCTCCTTCAGAGATTTACCAGATACTGCGGTAATCAAGGTTCGTACGAGGGCACTGTCTTGTCCTTTGGACAATGGCCAAGACCTTTGGGTCTTAGTTATCTTGGTTCGACCTTGAGTTCAAGCCAGCCCCCCTCAACTCCTAAGAAGCCCCAGGCCTCGGAAGATCACGGAACACATAGCCCTCTTCTTCCCTTCTGGGAAAGTGTGCATAACTGTGTCTCTTTCCACCCTCTTTTCCATAAAGGAGGAGGGCAGAAGGGAAGAGAGAAAGAAGTATCAACCAGAAGAACTCTACCGCAGATGCTTGGATGAAATGATACTTATCGAGTCTCTGGAGCTGGCAGTGACATTGCTGAGACCTGGGAATGGATTTCTTCAGAAGTATCTATTTCCCTTGGGTCTCAGCAATTCTTTTCATCAAACTTCCATCCCGCTTCCTCTCCTGTGCTCCTGATTCAGGAAATGCTAGCCTGGCTAGAGCTAATCGTCTTGGTATCCTGTCATCTTGCAGAAGCTTCCCCATGATGGATAATGGAGTTCTGCTTCCATTCCTCCATCCTTCTTTCTTCTTCGAAATAAGAGGAAAGAGTTAGGCTAATGCTTGATTGAAGGAACCTTCGAATATGCTTGCATATTCCCCTCACATCGTGCAGCTCCTGGATTCACCGAGCAAGTAATAGGCGCACACCTGTAAGACTTTGTCTTGAAGGTGTGTGACCAAGACGATTAATACCTTCTCATCAACATCGTGGCAGCCTTTTGGCCTTCTGAGAATTCAGGGTGAGTTTTGCGACACTCAGTGGTTTCATTGAACAACAGAATCACAGTAGTGGTATTCGTTGACAAACAGGAGGGAATCGTTTTTTCCTCCTGTTTCATCTGTCGACATTTGCAGGTACTTGAGTGTTCTGTAGCGCACTCGATAGCTCAATTAGCCAGACACATTCCCGGTGGGGATGTATTGTTAGGCGAGGTCGGCCTCAGGTTTGAATGATCAGGACGGAACGTGCTCTTCACTCTTTTCTTTACGAAGATTCACGAAGAGACTGCTTGAGTGAGAGATCCCTACCGTCTTTCTTTTGCCTCCCTGCACAACAAAGTTGGTAGTTTTCTTGCTCCTTCAAACCAGACCCAGGTGCCACTACGGTGAGGCATGCTGTCATTTTGGGAAAAATCGATATCTATGTTTTTCCCTCCGTATTTGTCTGTTTCACTAGGGGTTCACAAGCATTGCTCACCCCGAGTTACAGACAAATGTTGGAAGACTTTGCCTTTCACCCGACCTGATAGCTCTGCTTCCGAGGCAACGAGAAGAGTTCTGCTTGACCCAACCTCCTGTAGCAGCTGCACAAGAAGCAGTTCTTCTGGCAGTACATCCCTGTGTGTTCAGGACTGGGAGACCTTCCAGCTCTCCTTGCATGCATAGGCTTTCTTGCTGAGTCACAACAGATATAGCTGGATATCTCTTGAAGTTCTCTGCAACACTGTCCCAGGGACTGGATCCGTCTTCGCTGGTTGGTGTCGTTGATGGAACTTCTTCTCGGGTCAGAGTCGCTCTTCAAGTCTGGACTTCCTCATCTTCTCCAGCGAGGGTTGCTTCTCTCCCTTTCTTTTGTGAAGAACATAGACCCTTGTAACCTAGTCTTCTATCTGAAGTAGCCTTCTTCTCCTCAGTCAAGATTTAGCTATGGACGAGAAGCTTCTTTGGTCTTGCTGTCCCAGGGAACTGTTCCCTGGGTGGCGTGTGACTCTTGTTTAAGGTTCCTGTCCCATGCTCTGCACGCGCCCTTACGAGAGTCGACGGATAGAGATGTGCCCTCTTAGGACCATCTCTCATCTCACTCCTGCCTTGGCGTAGAAGATGGAATAACAGGTGAAGGGGAGCAATACCTCGACTCCTTCTTGGATGTCATAAGTGGACTCTGAATCCATTGGCATCTATTGTCAGGTTTGAGTTCTTCTTGTTCCCCTCCTCCTTGGACTTTGTATCAATGATCCAGATCAGTCGTTACTTTGTCCTATTAGGGAGCTGTGGTACTTTCCGAAAAGGCTCAACATCCCTAACCTGGATGTTGTGGTACTTTCCGAAAAGGCTCAACATTCCTAACCTGGATGTTGTGGGCGTTTTCACTAGTACTGTCTCTCCCAAGGAAAAAGTGTCTAAGGACACATCTTTCTCCTGGCTTCGTGAAGCGATTGAAGGAGGTACTCAGCAGCTGGCGAATATGATACCGAGACTTTTCCACCCGAGAGCTCATCCCTTGCATTCCAGAAGATCTGTTGGTCTGGAAGCAAGATGTGGTCTCATAGACCACACTCTTGTCTTCCTGTGGTCTTGCCCACAGGCCCTTGGAACCTTTTTTCCTTGGCCCTGTGGTGGCTGGTCAACATGTTGTGTTTTCTTACCCAGCTCCTTCAAGAGGACTAGTAGCATCTCGCCTAAGGTGTTGGTTCTGGAAGTGAGAAAGATACCGAGAGTGACTGGCCTCTCTTCCTCCTCCTTCCCCGTCATCCTACTTCTCCTCCTTTGGGATGAGAATAGGACTCGAACCAATATTTGGTGGATCTGGCGTATGATGTGGCAAGACTACACATCGAGCACCCGTTTTATTTTTCTTTTAGAATCATAGAAGCAATTCTGCTCCTTCCTCTAGCAAGGGGAGGAAGGAGAGACTGGCAATAAGGGAAACCCTATCTTGGGTCTTCCTTACTGCCTCCAACTGTAAGAGTTTTCCAGACTATTTCATATGAGTTACTTTTCCTCACTCATGTGAAAAGGTCCAGTATCTGACATTTGATCTTGGAGTTCCTACACTCTGATCAATATTTCAGAGGCATGGTACTCCCCCTTGCTCTTTCGACCAGGGGGAGTAGCCCAGGTGTGCAGAACTCCAGTCAGTTCAAGAGACTCACTCAGATTCCCCCCCTCCAACCAGTAAGTCTTCCTAATGCAAATGACTGATGGTTTGTATATCGTGTTGGAACAAATTACAATTTTTGAAAGTAAATTGTATTTTTCCTAACTATACAAACCTGAGGTCCTGTACATTACATTTTATGACTGGGACCGAAAGGCAAACTGGAATGTTTACATCCGGGCAGGCGGGTATTCCCACCTACCTGACGGTAGTTACTGCCTAACCACCTTGTTCAAGAGTTTAACGACCATGTCCAGCTTCGCCATAAGTAATTCCTAATGTAAAGGACCTCAGGTATAGTTAGGAAAAATACAATTTACTTTCAAAAATTGTGATTTTTCCAGAGAGGATATCAAATTAAATTCTTAAACTTAACATGTTCCCATAACTGTGGGCTTTACCAACCCCTGCAAATATGTAGAACAACACAGTATTTCTCATTCTTTCCGAGGTACCAATTTCCAGCCAGGTTTGCTACTAGTTCGGCAAATACATGAAAACTGTAACATCATTTTCTAGGAGGAAGGAAGTATGCAGAGCTTCCTTCTCAAATGCCAAGTTGTGACAGACTGGCAGGTTCTGGTAGGGTTGAGAATTACCTACAGGTAGCCTAGTGAACTTAACACTGTTAGAGATACCCATGGATAGTTCAAGTTTTCTTGAAAGGCTATAGGATACCTGTTTATGCAACTGGCCCCCTCACATTAATTACTAGATGAGAGAAATTCAATGTGATACTCAGTGAGGTAGGTTGTTTGCTGAAGAAAGCAGCCATTGAAAAAGTGCAGGACGATTCAACTTGATTCTTCAGCAAGATATTTTTAATGGCCAAGGCCTTGAGGATCAGGTTCAGTGATTGATATGAACTCATTCAAGTTCAATCAGCTAATGCACTTCAGCATGGATATGGGTGATTCAGTAAGGAAGTTGGTCAAGAAAAGTGACTTTGTGGCTTAACCAACATCGAAAAATGCTTGATTTTAGATTCAGATGTGTTTAGAGTAACTGCTTTTTTGGCTGTTCCAGGACACACATGGGTCCAGATGAAAATTTATTTGGATAATTGGCCAATGCATATGTCTTCCAAGAATGAAATAGAAGAGAACCATGACTGAATCCTCCAGCTCTCCAGTCAATTGGTCATAAGTATTATCAAGTGAATTTCCTTTGTACATTCCCCAATAATTAGGTTAGACATTGTTCAGGAAAAATGGAGCCATCAGAAAATGATCTTGGGGGGGGGAGCCATCAGAACATACGCATGAGCAGTATGTCTTGTATGTCTTGAGTTTTTGCTTACAAGAGGAAGCCCAGTATCTCAGATATGTAGTTCTCTTCTAGGCCACCTAGTGAAACTAGGAAAGCTAGTGCTTAGTTATAGGTGCTACCTTAGATCCATAGAGCTTCACTGTCACAGAGGTTATCAGTAGCATATGAGAATCATTAACAAGTCATCAGTCTCACACTGCAGTCAAAACGGATCAGAAATGTTAATAAGCACCTCTCTTGCCTTGCCTTTCTCCAGAACTATGTTGTATGGATGCATCCACAGAAGATTAGAAGATTAAGTGTACATGTAGATGACAGAGCCAAAAGTTTAGTCTGCAGAAGAAGAGTGAGCTGAAACTCCTGGTGCTGATACTAGTTTACATCAATTAGAAGATATAGTGTTTAACAAGGTGATAGTCCTGTTCTCAAACAATTAGATAGTACTGGCTTACCTCAGAATCTGGGGAGATACAAGGGTATAGTTCCATGTTCCTTTGGGACATATCCTTCAGGGTATGGTAGGTGAATGTCAAACTATCACCAGGTTTGTGCCATGAAAAAACAATGTCATGGCTGACTGACTCCCTTAGCAGGAGAAAGCAAGTGATGCCCTTTTGATAGCTTTGCACCCTGAAATTTGTAAACAGCCCTCAGAGCTTTTGGGTACACCATTAGCAGAACTTAATTCTTTCAGCAACAGACACCCTAATACACTTTATTCATAATTATCAGTAGATATGCAGTAGGACAGTTGAAAAGTAGTGATCTGACTGCCAGGAATATGTACATCATACAGAAATAATGGTGGACACCTGAATATAGTAGGTAATCATCTTATTTCTTATTACCTCATACATACTTGGTATACCACACAACTTTTTCTGTCAAAGGGCAGCAAAAGACTTAAGGTCATAAGCTTGGAGGGGGGCTGTATATATTTGCTTCCACTTTTTCAGTTACATACATTTATTTTTTCATAATTGCTTACATGCTGTACAAGTTTGTTTGACTTCTGATGCTCAGGAATGTTCCAGTGACACAAAGTATATCATTTGGCCAAAATAGCAATACATACCGAAGGGTATCGTATGTAAGGGTTTTATTTAAATTATAGTTTGAAGTGCTGTTCATGTAACTTGTTAATACTTTTAAATTGCAATTAACAATATTGAATATAAAAATTTCACATACAGTATTCATACAGTATTTGCATTTTTTCACCATACAGAGTACAAGCTCATAATTTGATGGTTTAAATGGGATAAATTTTCCATGCTTCCTATTTTATGTCACCAAATTCCATTAATTGATACTTCCATTTTAAACATCTGACTTACCTGGTAGTTATATATATAGCTTAAGTCCCTGACGCGCGGCAGAATTTCAAAACTAGCGGCAATCGCCGATGGGTAGTCAGGTGTACCACTAGTGCGCCCTCTACCCAGGTACCTTGAACCATTCCAACTGTTCCTCAGATCTTCTCTGCCGCCATACCGGTTGCATCGTTAAGAATTTTGCTCGTTTGGCCCGTGATTTTTCACAGAGTTTTGGTGAAGTACACTTTGGCTTTGGCTTTCGCTTGTTTTTTGGATTTGCTTTGGATTTTCTGGATTTGTTAGATATTGTTGATTTTGACCTTTGCTCGCTTTGGATTTTTCTTACGATTTTTTCACTTTCCAAGATGTCTGACTCTGCTTCGAGTGTGAGAATGTGTGTGAGGGGGTGTAAAACCCGGCTTGCTAAAGCCGCGTTGGATCCCCACTCTATTTGTGTAAAATGCAGAGGTAAAAATTGCGAGTTAAAGGACAGATGTGATGAATGTTTTGGTTTATCAGAAAAAGAGTGGATGGATTACTACCGATATGTTTCTAAGCTTGAAAGGGATAGGATCAGAAGAGCCGGGAGTAGTAAATCTCGCTCTTCTAGAGATAGTCAGGGAATTGAAGATTCTCATATCAATCCTATTATTCATTCCCCAGTAGTGGTAGTCCCAGAACCCCCCACTGATACTGATAAGGAACCAACCTTGAAGGACGTGATGTCGGCCATTCAAACCCTTGGACAAAAGGTAGAATCCCTCGCAAGAGACAGAGAGGATTTATGGTCGTATGTGAGAGATCTGAAACATTCAAGTGTTAATGAGAAAAATAAAAGTGCAAGTGTTGTGGAGGGTGCGATTGCTCGGTCCTGTCGTGCTCCTAGTCCTAGACCTCTTCCAAGCTCACCAACCCCTGTGAGAAGGAATGTCGACAGACGAAGGGAGGCGAGAGGCTTTAGCTACCGAGCAGTCGTCCCCTCGAGCGTACCTGTTGACGCTTCCCAGGACGCTCACCCTCGCCATAGGAAAGGCGAGGTTAAAGTGTTTTCATCCTCGTCGGAAGACGCTGTTACTAGACGGGACTGGCGTCATACGGCCGTATCGAGACCCCTCAAAAGGAAACTTCCTTCGTGGAGCGCGCCGGGTTTGACACTTCCTACTCCGGGATGTAGTCACTGGAGCAGTCCAGAGCGTTCCCCTCTTAGTTCGGACAATTGCTCTCCAGTGAAAAGCAGACGTATGTTGTTGCACGGGCGGCCGTCTGCTTCCGCTGATGACGAAATGAGATCGGAAGCGTCCCCGGAACATCATTTCCAACGTCTCATCGAAGAAAATGAAATAGTAGTTGATATTGCAGCTCCCCATGTCGATCCCCAGCAGCAGGTAGCTCCGCAAATCAGTCTAATTCAGGACATGCAACGGAAACTCTCTTCCCTGATGCAAGTCTTTCAACCTGCAGAAAAGACGGATGCAGACTTTTGTCCACCGATGGCTGTACGTCGCCTGAGGAAACTTCTGACCGATGTCGCACAGGCGCCAGTTCTCAAGTGACTTCAGGGTGCGGCGGGACAGCGAGCGAACGGGAAAAATGTTTCTCCTATTCAAGAAGCCTCAATCATTTTACGTCAGCCCGAGGAAGCTTTTGACAGATGTCGCACAGGCGGCCAGTTCTCAAGCGACCTTAAGGTTGGACGGGACAATGATCGTCAGAAGTCGGGACGCCAGGACGCCCGAGTTGCTCAAGGCGTCAAGAGCTTGGACGCCAGGACGCCAGACGTCAAGAATCTGGACGCCAGGACGCCATGCGTCACGAAGTTCCAAGACGCCAGGCGTCAGGAGGCTGGACGCCATACTTTATCACTAAAAGAAGATGGACGCCAAGACACGAGACGTCACGAGACTGGACACCAGGACGCCGAGCGTCAAGGTGATACTTTGAAAGACGTCGCTTCTTTGGTTTTTGGTCAATCAGAAGAAGAGATTGATGATATCCCTCACTCTCCTGTGGATCATATCGACGAAGTTTCGGAAGAAGAAGATAGTAAAGGCCATCAACTTTCATCAGACTTCAAAAAACTTATGAAACTTTTTGCGGAAGTTTTCCCAGAAAACTTTATTCCGACGGCTCCTCGTTCCCCACCTTCCGAATTTACTCTTGGGAAGGCGCCTAAGGAGTCAGCTTTTATGAAGATGGTTTTGTCCCGCTCGTCCAAGAGAGCTCTTAAAATGATGAATGAATGGATGCTTTCAAAGAAGGAACAAGGAAAGACGGCCTTTGCTTTTCCTCCAGCCAAACTAGCTTCAAGATCGAGCGTTTGGTATCAAACTGGAGAATCGTTCGGCCTTGGAATACCTGCCTCTTCCCAAGGAGACTTCTCGAATCTTGTTGATTCATCTCGCCGAGTGGCCATGGGGAGAACGAAGTTTTGTTGGTCAACATCAGAGTTGGACCACCTCCTCAAAGGAATTTTTAGGGCCTTCGAGGTCTTTAACTTTCTGGACTGGACCCTGGGAGCGTTAGGAAGAAAGATGGGATTATTCAGCATGACCGACACAGAAGAATTTGTACATCTGATGTCGTGTATGGATAAAGGAATCAGAGAAGGTGCCAGCGAATTAGCGGCGCTTTTCTCAGCAGGAATCCTGAAGAAAAGGGCCCATCTTTGCTCTTTCCTAGCTAATGGGGTCACATCCAGTCAAAAAGCGGAACTAATTTACGCCCCTTTTTCCTCTCACCTCTTCCCTCAAGACTTGGTTAAAGAGGTTTCTACATCCTTAGCTCAGAAAACCACACAAGATCTTATATCGAAGACAGCAAGAAAAGTCTTACCAACGACTTTCATGACTAAAAAGAGTAAGGCTGAGGCTTCTGTGTTTCAGGGATCTCAGCCCTTTCGTGGTCGGCCCTCAGGTAGAGGTTCCTCGAGGGCGGGTAGAAGATCTACAGCAAGGAGTGGCTCTAGACAGGGAAGAAACAGGACTTGACGTTCTCCCCCTTCAGGCAGCGGTAGGTGCCAGGCTGTTCAACTTCTGGCAGGTGTGGAAGAAAAGAGGAGCGGATCTTTGGTCCATTCAACTGCTCAAGGATGGATACAAAATCCCTTTCCTAAGAAAGCCCCCGTTGGCAGACAAACCAATAGATCTGTCTCCCAGATACAGAGACGAGTCCAAGGCACAGGCGATTCAACAGCAAGTTTCTTTATTATTGCAGAAGAACGCAATAGAGAAAATACAAAATCTGGATTCGCCAGGATTTTACAACCGCCTTTTCCTGGTTCCCAAGAGCACGGGGGGTTGGAGACCAGTACTGGACGTGAGTGCCCTCAACGTCTTTGTACAAAAGACGAAGTTCTCCATGGAAACAACAAAATCAGTGTTAGCAGCAGTCAGACAACACGACTGGATGGTTTCCTTGGACCTTCAGGATGCATATCTCCACATTCCTATCCACCCGGGCTCCAAGAAATACCTGAGATTCGTCTTCAAGGAAGAGGTATTCCAGTTTCAGGCTCTTTGCTTCGGCCTAAGCACAGCGCCCCAAATATTCACCAGAGTGATGTCGAATGTAGCGGGAATGCTGCACACGAGAGGCATCAGGGCCTCTCTGTATCTGGACGACTGGCTTCTCAGAGCTCCTTCCTTCAATCGCTGTCTGGAGGATCTTCAAACAACAATCTGTTTATCAGAGGAACTAGGACTTCTGGTAAACAGGCAGAAGTCACATCTAACCCCATCTCAAGAGATCCTGTATCTAGGGATGAGGATTCAGTCTCGGGATTTTCGGGTTTTTCCGTCACCATCAAGGATGGAACAGACCTTGGTAAAATTAAAGGACTTTCTGGGGAAACGGATGTGCTCGGCGAGGGAATGGATGAGCCTGCTAGGGACCCTTTCCTCGCTAGAACAGTTTGTTTCCTTAGGAAGACTAAACCTTCGCCCACTCCAATTCCACCTCAATCGGTATTGGAGCAGAGAGGACGGGCTAGAGAAAGAGTGTATCCTCATTTCAGAGGCGATGAAACAATGCCTTCAGTGGTGGAACGACCCAGTCAAGCTTCAGGAGGGCCTTTCATTAAAACAGAAGAACCCAGACCTAGTGTTGTTCTTCGACGCGTCGGACTCGGGGTGGGGAGCAACATTGGGAAAGTTGGAAGTATCAGGATTCTGGACCAGAGAGCAAGAGAAGCTCCACATAAATCAAAAGGAGCTGACTGCAATATTTTTAGCCCTCAAAGAGTTACAACACTCAGTCCAAGACAAGGTCGTGCAGGTCAACTCCGACAACACGCGACGGGCGTTGGCCTACATCAACAAGCAAGGCGGAACCCACTCCAGGTCACTGTACGAAACGTCGAGGCAACTCCTTATCTGGGCCAAAGAGAAAAATGTGACATTGTTGACACGTTTCATTCAGGGGGAAAGAAATGTGAGGGCAGACAGTCTGAGCAGGAAAGGTCAAGTCCTGGCAACAGAATGGACTCTTCACCAAGATGTCTGCAGAGAATTGTGGCGGTTGGGGTCGTCCATGCATAGACCTCTTCGCCACAGCTCAAACGAAGAGGATGGAGACGTACTGCTCTCCTGTGCCAGACCCCGAGGCAACGCACATAGATGCGTTCCTTTTAAATTGGTCCAACCTAGACGTTTACGCTTTTCCCCTCGTCAAGATCATAAACAGAGTCATTCAGAAGTTTGTGTCCCACGAGAGCACCAGGATGACTCTAGTGGTCCCCTTTTGGCCAACAAGAGAATGGTTCACAGAGGTGCGGGAATGGATGGTGGACACGCCGAGAAGTCTGCCTCTAAGGCCAGATCTACTCAAACAACCTCACTTGGAAAGGTATCACCAAAACCTCCAAGGTCTACAGCTAACTGCCTTCAGACTATCGAAAAACTCGCAAGAGCTAGGAGGTCATCTACCATCAGGGTATACCAATCCAAGTGGGATATTTTTAGAGGTTGGTGTAAAAACAACTCCGTGTCCTCTTCCAGCACCTCTGTGACCCAGATAGCGGATTTTCTTCTTTACCTTAAGAGGAGACGTAACTTTTCAGTCTCGACTATTAAGGGATACAGGAGCATGTTGGCAGCTGTCTTCAGACACAGAAACTTGGATTTGTCTGCCAATAAGGATCTCCAAGACCTTCTCAGATCATTCGAGACTACCAAAGAGAAAAGTCAGATCTCACCAGCGTGGAACCTAGACGTGGTCCTAAAGTTCCTCATGTCCGATAGGTTCGAACCTTTGCAAGAGATTTCATTTAAAGATCTCACAATGAAGACTCTATTTTTGGTTTGCTTGGCGACAGCTAAAAGAGTCAGTGAAGTACATGCCTTCAATAAAACCGTCGGTTTTAGGAGTGGCAAAGCTATCTGCTCTCTACAACTGGGGTTTTTAGCTAAGAATGAACGTCCTTCACAACCATGGCCCAAGGCTTTCGAGATTATGAATCTAGCAGAGATCGCAGGTGAGGAGTTAGAGAGAGTCCTCTGTCCGGTAAGAGCTCTGAGAGCGTACCTGCAAAGGACGAAGAATTTACGAGGCAAGTCAGAGGCGCTTTGGTGTTCAGTTAAGAAGCCCTCTCTACCAATGTCAAAGAATGCGTTATCCTTTTTCGTTAGACAGTTGATAAGGGAAGCGCATTCAGAATGCAGTGAAGCGGACCTTAAGCTTCTAAAGGTTAAAACCCATGAGGTCAGAGCGGTTGCAACCTCTGTAGCCTTTAGACAGAATAGGTCCCTATAAAGTATCATGGACTCTACCTTCTGGAGAAGCAAGTCAGTGTTTGCCTCACACTACTTGAAGCAAGTACAAACGCTTTATGACGACTGCTATACACTGGGACCATTTATAGCAGCTAACTCAGTGGTGGGAGAAGGGACTACCCCTGCAATCCCATAAATCGATGCCCTTGATTCTTGCCTTGGAATAGTTGTAATCTTATGGTTGTTTGTGGAGATTGGACGCAATCTTCCGCAATCACTGATTTTAGTCAGGTAATCAGTGTGTTCCTTGGCAGCGCCCGGAACAAGGGTATTATAGGTTGTCTGTCACATAGAGGTTGGTACACCGGTTGGCAGCTCCTAGAGGTCTTCAGCCCCCTGAGTGGATCGCTGGACCTCTTAAGGAAAGCAGACATAATGAGGGGGAGTTCATTGAAGTCAGCTTCCTTAAACCAGGTAAGAACCTTAAGTTGGTTGATTAACCCTTAAGCAAAATTCCAAAGATGTTGGCTGTCTCTGACCCTCCACCAAAGGTGTCAATCAGCTATATATATAACTACCAGGTAAGTCAGATGTTTAAAAATGATATTTTCATAATAAAATAAATTTTTTGAACATACTTACCTGGTAGTTATATATGATTAAATTCCCACCCTCCTCCCCTCTAGAGACTAGGGGCATGGAAGATCTGAGGAACAGTTGGAATGGTTCAAGGTACCTGGGTAGAGGGCGCACTAGTGGTACACCTGACTACCCATCGGCGATTGCCGCGAGTTTTGAAATTCTGCCGCGCGTCAGGGACTTAAGCTATATATATAACTACCAGGTAAGTATGTTCAAAAATTTATTTTAATATGAAAATATCATGTTTCTATAAACATATGATTTGGATAAAACCAAGTTAAAATGTTATTTATTTTTTAAACAGCTTTAAACTGTTATCAAGAACTACAACATGGACACAAGTCCCACATAAAATACTTCCCAAGTTTTATTATGTGAATAAAAGTAGCAGGGCAGTTAGATTCATTAACTTACTGTAGATAGCATGTACAAGTGAGGAATGAGATAGCATACTACACACACTACAAGAAGCGTTCATTAATTAGTCAGCCTCTCGCCTAGTAATGTATTAGTGCGTGAATGTGCCTAGTGTATATGCTATGCTTAAATCTGAATAAATATCAGGCAGTATGGATTGTGCATACAAAGAACAAATCATTGCTTACTGTGTTCACGAGTCATGGTAAAATAAATCAGCTCAGAATTCTAATTGCATCATCATTATTAGTAACTACCTGACCAACCTGGCACTGCCCGGGAAAACTCTGAATGACAACCGATAAATCTCTCTCTCTCTCTCTCTCTCTCTCTCTCTCCCTTTGGTGCCAGTGATGTCTTACCCCCAAAGTATTCTTTTCCCGATAGTAAGTCATATGTATACCGAAATAAGGTATGATAAATCTGTAGAGTTTATTTAGTTACTAAGTCTACAGACAGAACCAGCCCCGTTTCAGGGAAGCGCTTCCCACCCCAGCCACCTTTGGTGCCCTTTGGTGCTAGTGATGTCTTACCCCTGCACCAGTCTTTTCCAGATAGTAAGTCATATGTATACCAAGTTTGGTTGAAATTGCTCAGTGCATTTCAGAGTTATGTTGGAACACACACACACACATACATACACACACACACATACATACATACTGTACTGTACATCCATTTTTATATATATATACAGTAGACGGATTAGTGACTGGGGCATCCAGTGTTTTCACACAAGTCTCCCATAGGGTAGGTGCAAGCACTTACACCAGTTACTCTACATTGGATTTAAGTGTTTTCCGTAGGGTCGTGTTTTCAACTATACTGGTAAAATGGTGTAGTAAAACGTGCATATTTCAACACTTTCTCCACCTTCAAGCAGACAAAAGTACATAAAGTACAGTACAGGTTTGTAGCCATGTTAGGAAAATTTTGATAATTTTATCATTTTCAGAACTCAAATTTTTCTTATTTCATGTTATTATTTTGGATTTTCAGAGTGTCATTGAGATGAATTTTGCTGTCCATAGTCTTCGTGCTTTCAAACAGGATTTACGTTCCCTTTATTCTGCCTTTGTTGGGGCAACACGGCAGTATCCTGGAATAGCTGCATCTGATGAAGATCAGCTACAAATACATAGTAAGTATGAATGCTTAATTTTTTATGCAGTGTTCAAGTATCATAATTGTGTTGTAAAGTGTGATAAATAGACCACTGAGTCACATTTCTTGACAATTATAAGGTTAACTGAAGGGTTTGTTTTTAAATAAGAGTTTAAATATAATGCAACAGTGAAAGAGGCTGACTTCAAGATGTTTGTATTTTTGGTTGAGAATAGTTGAGTAACACAACCCACTAATTACCTGATTGCTGATGTGTTTCTCTGCAGTTACAAACTAATACAGCATGTTGATATAAGAGTATAACCCTGGCTTTGCAGTTGGGTCACACGAAATCTTAATTCCACTCTGAGTCACCCCTTCTCACTGCCTGGGTTCATGACTGTATTTAGTCTCCACAAGCTATAGATTTGCTCTCACTGCCTGTAAGATTCTTGGTATTTATCAAGTGGAGTAATTTTTTGATGCTCTAGTCATCTCCACAGTTCATGATAGAATTGGGTGCGGTGGCTATTACTCTAACCGTATTACCCCTGCCCTGCATTGGCATCACCTTATGAAATGGCAGCCTTAGCATCATATACATTATTTTCAATAGATTGCCATTAGGTTTTATTTAAGTAACTTACTAAGTAATTGCTTAGCTAATGAACTATGCTTGCACGACATTCCTTAATTCAAAATTCGCGGCCACTTGTCAGTTGCAGGTGACAGGCCCCGCCCACGGCAACAGGTAGCGTGGTAGCGACTCCTAGCCAATGGCTTCATTCTGTTTTATGCTGTGCTGCTGACAACACGTCAGTCTCTGCAGTCCTGCCTGTTTTGTCGGTTATTTCGTGTTTGCTGAAAGTCGGTGAAGTATTTCGCTTTCTTGTAGCTCAAGCTGCTGTTTTGGTTTTCGTCAGTTCATTTAGACCTTTTGACAGTTAGTTATGTCTGATTCTAATTCTTCCAGCTTTCACTATTGTAGTGAAGGCTGCAAGGTTAGGCTAACTAAACTTTGCTATGACACACACACCATGTGCACTAATTGTAGAGGGCAGGTGTGTTCAAGGGAGAATATGTGTGGGTAATTTGAGGACTGGGATGAAAGTAAGTGGAAGGTGCTTGAGTCTCATCTTCGTAAGCTTGAAAAGCATAGGAAGAGGAAGGCAGCCGTTCGGGCCGAAAGTAGGGCTTCTGTTAGCAGAGTTTCTTCACCTAAGCCTAAGTCAGACTTTAGCCTTGTTATTTCTTCAACTCCTGGTCACACTCCTCCTATTCTCAGGCCCTCCTTCGATCATTCCACATACTCCCATGCTTAGCTCCCATGCTTCTGACCCCAGTGCCATTGCCAAACTTGAGTCCAAGGTCGAATCCAAGTTTGATAAGAAGCTAAACCTAGTTGTAGGTTCAGCATCAGAGATAGTGGCGTCCCTAAAAGTCCTTATGGACAAAGTGTTTAGTGAAAAAGTGTCCAGTGAAGTGCAGGTGGAGGAAGTGGTTTCCTTCCCATCGATTCTCGTAGACGAAGGTCACTGTCCTGCTCCTCTAACCCTGGGAGAAGACATACCGGAGGTCCAAGGGAGGCTGGTGGGGTTAGCCCATGGGTTGCTGCCCCCTCAGTCGAACCTATTGTAAAATCCCAGTCTTCGACAGACTGCCGTTGGGAAGGCATGTCGCTGGATGTGTGCTGCTTGCCTTCTAGCTCAGACTCAGATTCCGATTGCGGGTGTCACAAACGCTTCCTCGATTTATCCCGGCCACTGAAAAGGCGCATTGACGACACGGCTCTGTCGTCCCCGTTGCATGTTAAGTGTCACAGGGAGGCTTTCGACAGCCCACAACCGTCTTGCAGCTATGATGTAGATCCTTCAGTATTCGCCTCGGTACAGCTGCCTACACATTCATGGGATTCTCTAGTTTCGTTCTCTCCCAAGCACCTGAAGCACTGCACTAAGTGCCTGTCGTGCAAGATCCTGTCTTGTCTCAAGCGCCCAGTGCCGGCTCCTGTGCACCCAGCAGTGGCCTCTGAGTGCCTGGCACCACCGTCCAGGCACCTGGTCCATCTACCTCCCTCGAACGCCAAGAACCCTCCTCGGAGCCAGATGATCCCTTGTTGGCGCCTATTAAGAAACAGCTTTTGGAGATCATGAGCTTCATTAGGAAAGTTCCCACTTCTAAGCCTTCTCAAGATTTATCCGTGTCTCCAATCTCATTGGAGGACAAAGAAGAGATTGAGCAAGAAACTTCTCCTCCCTCAGCCTATGCGGCTCTGCTTCAATTCCTGCTGTTGAGTTTTCCTGCCTTTTTCACACCAGCTGCGGCGTCATTACCTGCTTCTTCCTTCCTTATGAGGAGCCTTCTTGAAGATCACTCCAGGCTTCCCAAAGATGATTCTTTCTTCATCCTCCAAGAAAGCTTTGAAAGAAATTGAAGACTCTCTTTCAATGAAGAGAGAGCAGGGCAAAGCGATCTTCGCCCATCCTCCCTCTCGTCTGGTCAAGAGGAGATATCTGTCATACACCACCGGGGAAGCTCTGGAAGTCGCTGCCTCCTCCCAAGGGGACATCTCCAGCCTTATCGAATCTTCTCGTTGTTCGGCCTTCGCTTCTGCAAAAGTTTTGTTCTTTTCCTCTGAGCTGGACCATCTTGTTTAGAACTTCTTCAAGGTTTTCAAAGTTCTAAGTTTTTTTGATCGGACAGTAGGAGCCCTTGCAAAGAAGGTTGAGGACTTCAAGGGCTTGGACAAGCACGCACATTGCAGCAGACATGTTCAGTGTGCTTTCTTGCACAGACAAAAGCCATCAGGGATGGCTCTTCGGAACTCACGGCTCTTTTCTCTTTCAGTGTTCTTAAAAAGAGAGAACTTTGCTGCGCCTTCACCACCAGAGGAGTCACATCTTCACAGAGATTTGCGTTGTTATTTTCGCCACTGGATTCTCTTCACCCTTTCCCCCAGTCGATTGTGGAAGAGATCGCATCGCATCTCCAGAAGAAATCCACTGTAGACCTCTTAGCCCAGTCTGCAAAGCACCCCAAGAGTTCTTCGTCATTGTCGTTTGTTCCTAAGACGGTCTCTCCACTGGAACAGCATCCCTTTCATGGGAGTAAGCCCAAGTCGCAAGTTAGGCCTCACTCCAACGTCCTGTTCTAATGTAGAACCATTAAGAAGAGCTCCTCCAAGGTACTGTCCAAAAAGTGAACCAGAAGTCCTTCATGCCCCAGTAGGAGCCAGACTTCTCCATTTTTGGGAGAAGTGGGATCACAGGGGCAGACCAACGGACCATCAAGGTTTTAAAGGAGGGCTACTGCATCCTGTTCTTGGAGCACCCTCCTTTGGTCACCTCTTCCATCATTTTTACGGCCTACTCAAGAGGCTCAGAGAAACATTCATCCCTTTCGAAGACAGTGTCCTCTCTCCTTCTGAAGAGAGCGATAGAGAAAGTCGAGGACACACGTACTCAGGGTTTCAACAATCGTCTGTTTGTAGTCCCCAGAACATCAGGAGGCTGGAGACCAGTCTTAGATGTAAGCGCCCTCAATCACTTCTTAAGGAAGACAAAGTTGTTCCAACATGATATACAAACCATCGGTCCTTTACATTAGGAATTACTTACGGCGAAGCTGGACATGGCTGTTAAACTCTTGAACAAGGAGGTTGGGCAGTAACTACTGTCAGGTAGGCAGGAATACCCACCTGCCCGGATGTAAACATTCCAGTTTGCTTTTGGCCGTCATGTTGCAGACGTGTTTTCGGATCTCTTCACCTGACTGTCGTTAAGCTCTTTATTATCCCAGTGGGATCTTTCTATATTTTTGTGCATATATTGCATGTGTTTGATATTTATTTATACAAACCCACGATTTGTAATACCCTTGCATAATCTGTAATTCCCCTGCGTCTGGGTCTCGGATTCGACGGCCAAGGGCGTATTTAGAGGGGCATAACTGAGTGGTAATGCTTCTCTTCCAATAGCCCTTTATTTAGATACTGAAGGCATTCCCCTGTATGTTCAGAGATATTAGATTGGGACGTAATATGTTCGCTCCCCTACATTGATCGGGCGTAAGAGTTTGCTCCCCTTCTTGGGCTCCCGTTCCCTGTGTACAAGGGCTTGTCTACTTCCTTTCTATTTGTGCTTAATGTTGTTTTCACTGCCTGTGCTACAGAGAGTTGTGGGGCGGGGGCGGGAAGGAAGCGGGCGTCGTTGGTAAGTTTCACTTCCACAGTGTTTTGCCCTCTTCGCTTGCTTGTTGGGCAAAGACTGCAGGGGGGGGCCACTGCGGGCAGTCAGGCGACCTCTTCTAAGGGGCCTCGTCTCTCTGCATAGGGCAGTTCCCCTCAGAGCAAGAGGAGTCTCCCTCTACTGGTCATCTTTGCTTTTTCTTTCAAGTTGACAGTGAGCATCACAGGCACAGCAGTAGTTGGCTGGATATCTCAGTTGGGATATCTTTGCATGAAGGAGTCCCGATGTTCATTCAGTGTTGCTTTGGGATCAACCACAGTACCTGGTTGGAATGGCATAGTTCCATGTTGGGATTGTTCTGATTCTGTTCTCGCCGATGTGGATCGATCGATGTCATTACTGGCCTTCATGTATGCTGTGGCACTGCCTGTGGCATATCTGTGGTCCATCTGCTCCGTCTGTTTCCTGTGTTATGCACCTGTTGACTCGACAACAGTCTCTGGGTGGCACTTCCTGGTCTCCTGTCGCAGCCGTCCTGATTGTTTCTGTTGCCGCTGGTGACTTTCATGTGACATTCCTGGCATTGCTGTAGCTCCTGCCTTCTGAACCACTTTGGTAGCTCCTGCATCGGCTGTCCTGATCGTGCCTGCTGCATCTCGTGGTGGTGGTGTCCTGGGCCACTTCAGTTGTGATCCTGCCTACTTGCCCTGGAGGTTATGATGTTTTGTGTCCACCACCCGTAGAAGATGTTGGAGTGAAGGTGAAGGAAGTCACCCTGTGGAAGTAGCTACCGTCTTCTTGAACTTATCTTTGATTTCGTCTTCTGCTGCATCTCCCCTTCCTCTCCCAAGGTTCAAGTTTAATGATAATAAATAAACAGAAGCACAGTATGTATTTCTGTGTCCTTTGGAAATTATATCATTTACTGTACTTGCTAGTGAGAAGACTACAATAAAAAAAAAAGACAAACTCCAACCCTTTTTAGAAAAACAGACAGTCACAATCCTAAGGGATTCTGCAGGGAAAGCAACCCAGCATGGAAAATGTACTAGAGGAGTAAACAATAATTAAATAAGATAATTAAGTAAGATAATTAACAAATGAACTAAGAAGTGAGATTCATGTCTGCCCTCTCAATGAAAAAACATTTGCACCAAGTTTAAAGTTCAAACAGTAACAGAAAAAGCCTGAAAAAATTAGTACAGTACATATATGGAATTTATGGTAATTAATCTAATGAGGAAGCTTGATAACCATGATTCATCATAACATTAATTAGTGCAGTTACTACCATACATATGTAGCGGGTACAATGTAATATACCAAGTCACAAAATATCACACAGAAACAGGTCCAGTTATCAGGTGATATTTCAGAGAACAATCAAAATAAGCCTTACAATATTACCTTAATTTTAAACATATATATGTCAAACCCAAAGTAAGTAAAGAACTGAAAAAAAGCTCACATTTACAGTAACTAACCAGTGTGTTGTTCACTTATTAACTAGACTTTACAGTATCAAAACTTACCAAAAGTTTAAGGATTGCAGCGGTATCAGCAGACTTGAAGCAAGTCAGTACTACCTCTCCTTATGAAAAAACAAGGAAGCCCTACAAAAATTCTAAATTACATCAGTTGGTGAAAACCAGTTGTAAGCTAAGATTTTTAAATGGTAGCAATCTTTTTTATAAACTAAAGGGAAAATACATATGAATATTTTATGAAGGCACAGTGCATGCACAATGAGAAATGAAAAGGCTTGTCCAGAAAGAAATTCTCAGACAGAGAATAAAAGCATTGGCCTTCGAATGATTGCATTTCTTACCAGTGAAGATAGCCGTGTGGAATACAGTATACAGTACTAACTTTAAACACTGCTAGGACTGGCCACACATGTGCACTTACAACTGCCATAGTGTTTCTTTATTTCAGAGGGACTGTAGCAACTGGATGGTTTTGTGACCACGAAACTGAATAATTAAAGTAATGGGTTTGTTGGGTAAGAAATATAAAATTCCATGATTCAAGCTTATGGCAGATTATGAAGGTAATCAAGTTCTTTTCTTAATGGAAACTGCATTTCATTTCCAGGTAATGATGGCCCTTTATCTGGCATCAGAATATTAGATTTGACAAGAATACTGGCAGGGCCGTTTGCTACCATGATCCTGGGAGACTTGGGTGCAGAGGTTATCAAGGTAAATATGAGGGTTCTAGTTTCAAAAATTACAATTTTTGTCAGGTTGCATCAGTCATTTTCCATTGGGAAGCAAATTAGACACAGATTGAGACGGTAAGCAGGCAAAGTTGACAGATAAAATTTCGACAGACTAGATGTCGGCAACCAAAATGTCGATGGTCGCAATGACAACACTTTAAATATCAATAGACTAAATATCGATAGACAAAATGTCAATGATCGTTACTTTTTACGTCAGTGTACCAAATACCTTAAGCTGCAAAGAAATTAAAATTATATAAATATTTGCTGTAAATTTTGCAAAATTTGAAACTTTTCATAATAGGCTATATAAATGTAAAATCACTCAAATGAAATTTTTAGAAAAGGACCCTTACAAAGTTTAAATGACTACAAGTGTTACAAAGTTTAAATGACTACAAGTCTGTCTGCATTTAAATTACCCAGTTAACGGCCCAGACTGTTTGTTACTTTATTTATTTCAAGCAGTGCATTCAAAGCTTATTTCATCCTTTTCTTTTTTAGAAGTCAGATTTTGAGTATTAGCTTACAAGGCTTACAAGAAGCTTTTGCGCAAAGGCTACATTTATGTTGTTGATAAAGAAAAAGAAGAAAAAGCCTACTGGAGATATGAAAAATGAGGACTCTGCAGTGGAAGACTAATTAGCAATGGTGAAGTAATATCATCTTTAACTCAAGAACACTGCCATCCTCCAGATTTAATGTGAAAAGAAGTGCTCAAGGTCAAAGAAGAGTTGAAAGAAAATGCTAGAGAGACGAAAGAAATTACTTCCTCAATAGTAAATAAATGTACGGAAAATATTCCTTTGGAAGTATCTGGAGCTTTACCAAATAAGCAAACACTTGCACTACTGTAAAAAGAGCATGTATTACATGTAATTCTGTGACTAGTAACAAAAATTTAACAGTTATGACAGGAGGTGAAAATTTTTATAGTACAGCTGTGAAGAAGTGAATATTTATTCTAACTCATATGTATTATCATTTTTGTGAGTTGTAACACAATACTGTACAGGCAGTCCCTGGTTATTGGCTATCCGGTTGTGATGTGCTCCAGTAGGAAAACAGCATTACACAGTACACCCCATGATACAAGAAAACAAGACTCTTCCTCTTATGTACAGGCAGTCCCCAGTTATCAGTGTGACGATAACCAAAAATCGCCGATAACCAAAAATCAGCGATAACAGTGCTTATTGGTGCTGATAACTGGAGATCGGCACATATTGGCTCTGAAGATCCAGTTATTGTCGTTGCTAGACAAGCACTGTACAACCGGATCGCCAATAACAGGGACTGCCTGTTTTGTGTTACAACTCACAAAACTGATAATACATATGACACAATATTCAGCTGGCTTAAAAGTCATGACTTGCATCCAGTTTCAGTATGGCTAGACTTCGAATGTTCAGCCATTACTGTAATAGCATGAAAGAGTGTTTCACAGATGTTGAAGTCTGTAAATGTTTTTTTCATTTTGGACAGTGCCTCTGGTGAAAGGTACAAGGATTGGGTTTGCAATGTTGGTACTCAAATGATGACAATGCAGTGACCATAAAAAAACTTCAAGCACTTGCATTTGTGCCATCAGACGATGTATATGATTATTTTGACACTTTGGCATCATCTCTTGGTGAAGAAACGGATAATATTTTAGATGGATTTCTACAATACTTTGTGACAACATGGTTGGGCATTTTTCAGTGTGGAAGAAGGAGGCAGCCAAAGTTTGAAGTTAACGTATGGTCATGTTATGAGAGAATATTAAATGATTTACCAAGAACAAACAATGTGCTTGAGGGCTGGCATAATGCTTTCAAGAAGAGGATGATGATTATCCACCCAACAGAAGAAAAACTTTGAAAACTCTGTTCATAGCAAGCAAGGACGGAGATGATGATAGAGCAAGTGTTCCAAGGAAAGGATGTTGGGAGAAAGAACAAGAAATATTGTATACTGAAGTAAACGCCAGGTTGAAAAGCATTGTTGAGGGCTATAACACTGAAAAGTACTGGAATTTTTGTGCCCAATAGCTCACAATTTATAGCGTTGTATGGTTATTCCAGTATTGGATATTTCAATCATGTTACTTTAAATAAATATTCATATTACTCTTCACTATTTTAGTAAAGTTTTATAATGTATGTTTATTCCAGTGTTGGATTTCTAAAATCAATTTTAGAATTCTTATCATGTTGCTTTAAATAAATATTCATATTACACTTCACTATTTTTGTAAAGTTTTATTCCCCTTTTGCTTTTCTTTGCAGCGTAAGGTACTTGGTCTAATGGTATGTAAAAAGTAATGACTGTCAACATTTTGTACATCAAAATTAATCCATTGATATTTAAACAGTGTCGACATTATGACCGTCGACATTTTGGTTGTTAACAGTCTGTCGACATTTTGTCTGTCGATGTTTTGACCCACTACCATTGAGGCAAGCTTTCAATTCAGCCAGAATTCAGCCTGAGGTCAGTCGTAGTAACCAAGCACCTACCCTTTGGTTGCTATCCCTTCATCTACATGACCTTGTAATAAATTAGGTTTTTGTAACTATGAAACAGACATTTTTACATCTATTTATTTTTGTTTATAAAAATTAAGTTTTTTGCATCTCTCATTATAGTGTTTATCTTTTCAGTTTTATTGAGTGTGATTTTGTCTTGTTCGTACGTTGAGTATATGTTGACAAGTGATTTCAGGAACTGGTCATATTTGTACAGTAGTGTGATTGCTGTTGAGTGGAAATGTTTCTTGATTTTGTGTAGGCTACATTTGGGAAAACTATGGTCTTGGCAGGAAAAGTACTTTATTTGAAAGTAATATTTTGAGCTCGCTGCTGTGAAATGGCCTGTATATGTGGTGTATGTTCACCAGTTGTAATAAACCATGAGATATGTGGTCGTTGATATGAAGTTTGAGTGTACAGCTCTATTTCATTATTTAGGCAAGTTTATAGTATTTGATGTGAAGCTTTAATTACTGTAGATGGAACACAGGTGGCCAGTATGTAGACACCTAGTTTTTTTATTCCCGTAATTTCACTCCTGGTATTTTGACTCCCAGTAATTTGAGAACTGCTTTCTTTAACACCAGGTAATTTGACACCCAAAATAAACAAATAACTTATTTAGGAAGTATATTTCTTTGAAAAAGTTTAGGGACATTACCTTATTTAGGAAATGGTAATTACATGATTTGATTGTTTAGTAAGTTGAAGGCTTAGTTTACATATTTTTTTATTTCAAATATATCAGTAACATTTGGCAGTTGCATCCAAGCTTCTGGCAGCATGAAGAACTTTTTTATTACCATTTCTTGTACCATTTAGAGCACCCATGGAGGAAAGAAACTTGTAGATGGCTTAAATTACTCTTTTGAAAGACAGAAAACAAATGCTACGTGATGGATTTTGAAAAGCTCATATGAATGCATATGTAATCATTTTCCAAATGTATTTCTCTCAGCATGCCTTTTTCACTTCTCAAAGCATATACCAAAAGGTTGTTGAATGTGGTTTTACAGAAAGATATCACAGAGACAGTGAACTTAGTCTGAAAGTTAGGTGTTTCCCTGCCCTTGCATTACTTGGACACATTATGTGGTGGATGGTTTCAAGAAACTTTCAGACAACAAGGACCTCCCTCAAGAATTGGTTTCTTGCTTAAAAGCATGCGAAAGAGGCAGAGGTAATTGCCGACAGCAAATAGCACGCCTATTCCCTATTTACATTTGGAATGTACACCAGAGAATTCTGCAAGATCTTCCTCATGCCAATAACAATTAGAGGGGTACTATAATTTGCTTCAAAGTTCAGTTTTTGGTGTTCATCCCAATATGTGGAAGCTTATTTCAAGCTTGAGAAAAGAAGAGCGCCTTGCCCAGCTAATAATAAGTTCACTTTGAAGGAGGTCATAAAATACCATTTAAAATGAAGTATGTACAAGGGCTTGAATGGATGATTGAAAATTATTGTGGTCCACAGAAGAAAAAAGAGAGTTCTTGATAGAAGTTCAGTACATTATGAAAACAAGTATTTAAACTTATTTTTGATATATTTTAGTAAATATTTTTTAATTAAATTTTACATATACCATTAATTACTTGTAATTGTTAATGAATATATAAAGAGTACATTTATTATAATAAACAACAGGAAACTCAACTATTCATATGTCAAAATTTTGGGTGATGAGTTAGAGATTTTCCCTTCGCTCTTGATGGGCCATTGACATAGGTTAAAAAAATTGGATGTCAATTAGAAAAATGAAATACAAAGATATACATATATTTATGTAAATATATACAGTTTATGTCCACATACAAGTATACAGTAGATAATCATGTGCAATAAGAATGATAAGCTATTAATTATAATTGGGCAGAACAATACCTTTAGCCAGAACAGTTAAAGAAGACAAGTTGCTTGGAGCCAATGTAAAGCAAAGCTATCAGACAAAATTGGCAATAGGTAGCATCTGCATTTTCACGGAGTGCAGTCGGCAAAGTGATGTGTTGCCTATGAATCCACAGCAGGCATACAGTAAAATGATCGAGAATGATAGAGGAGTAATAGTGCGAAGTTGCATATGTCACGGTTTGAAATACTGTTCTGAAATGAGAGCAGCCTGGCTATGGGTTAAGTTATCACAGTGTTACTTTGTCCAAGGTTTGGGGCAGTTGAGCGGTAGCTCATTTAGTTATCATTGAGGAAAAGGGGACACCAGCCAATTTTGATTGTATTTTTTCAGTAAATTTTATTGTAATTTATAGTGACAAACGTTATTGTATTATGTACTGACAGATATGCATCATATACTCCAGTTTGTGGAGTAGTGGTGTGAAATTTCTCTTAACTAGAAAATTATGGAGAATATTGATAGAATAATCTCTATGTGCTGTGTGAAAATAATTTCATGTTTGTTTTTTAGTGGCTGGATTCCTTTCTCAAAAATACTGTGGGTGAGACTTGGTGGTCTTGTTAACTTCTGTAATAATAATGAGCTTCAGTGCTGTTCTTTTTCTGATATCTTTGGTTTGTACAGGGTAGTTAATTTGCTCATACTGTATAATTTTGGTAGGCTTGCACTTAATATGTAGGTAATCCTCAAAGCATTTTAGGTTTTATATTTAAAAAACTATAGTCTTACATTAGCCAAGCATTCTGTGTTTTTATTTAAGTAACTTACCAAGTAATTACATAGCTATAGTTTTTCACTCGAGCTGGAGCACTTCAATATAGTTTGTGTAGGTGATCAGTCCGTCCCATTAATGGAATATTGGAATGACCAGCAGACAATCCTCATTCATTTCATGATGTCCGTGGTGGCAAAACCTGGTTTGGCAGGAGCTTTATTCATTATTTTCTGGTTATTTTACCAGATTCCAATGGAGGATTTTTAAAGTCAACCATTGGAATGCATGTACAGTATTGTAGCCTTCAAGCTGAAATCTTTCAGGATGAGTTATTTTATTTTTTTGTTTACATTGATTCAGAGTCATCAACGAGCCGCCGGTAATCGACGCCATTTGCATTTATGGTTAGTTTACTGGTTGGGCTTCCGGCGGCGCTGATAAAAGTTTTATTTTAAAAGTAATTCTCGAGTGTTACGACACTCCATTTTAAAAGTAGTTGGTCTATGTTAGGCCTTTTCATTAGGCCATAACCTTTGCAATTCATAAATTGTTTTACGACCTTAAACTACTAGCAATCCATCGATAATACTGTAGTTGTGCCTTAAAAGTAATTGTCAGAGGTTACGGCATTCCATTATTAAGTCATTGGTGTATGTTACACCTTTTCATTAGGCATTAACTTTTGCAATTCATGAATTGTTTTCTGACCGTAGGCTACTGGCGAGACACTGATAATGGTTTTGCCTTGAAGTCATTTCCAGATGTTACAACATTTCATTATTATCTTTTCATTAGGCCATAACTTTGGCAATTTATGATTTGTTTATCACCATAGGCTTCATGCAAGCCACCGATAATTGCCTTGAAAGTAATTCTTGGGTGTTTTGTCATTTCATTAGGCCTGTAATTTTTGCAATTATGATTTATTTACCAGACCTTTGCTTCATGTAAGCCTCCAGTAAATAGTTTTTTGACATAACCTTCTCACCTTCCTTTGCAAAACTGAAAGTGTTAAGGCAGAAAGTGGTAAGGAGAGAACTGGGGTTTTGTTGGCTGCTATGAGTAGACGTTCTCGACAGCTGAGAGCCAGCTCATGCTACGAAGCTACTAGCTTGCTGGCACCGGTCTCTTGCGCCAGCTTCGCCCCCAGCACCCTCTCTCATGCGCCCGGCGCCAGCACTGGCACCCTAGCACCAATTCTCTCCTTCTACTAGCCTCTTGCCATTTGCTCCCTCACCTGGCTTCCTTCCTTACCTTTGCCATTCTTGTCTCTTGGTTAACAGATGTTAACCTTGTTATAGTGAAGTGTAGTCCAGTAGAGGAGGTGGCTACTCATTCCCCATTGTTCGTAGAAAGAAGGTCCCTGTCAAACTCCCCACAATTTCCTGGGAGGAGGCAAACTGGAAGTCCAAGGGAGGTCAGGGGGTTCCACATGGGTAGTCCCTCCCCCCAGCCAAACTTGTTGTGGTCCCAGGTATCAGCAGACAGCCACTAGAAAGGCATCTTGATGGATGTGCAGCAGAGGAGGTGGCTATCCAGCCCTATCGGATCTCTTAAACCCAGTCCCTGTCAAACCCCCAAACCTGGGAGGAGGCATACTGTCGGGTCCATGGGAAGGGCTTTGCCCCCGGATAGTTATCCCTCAGAGCCTGTTGTCCTCAGGTCTCGACAGCCATTGAAAAGGCGTCCATAAAGATGTGCTTGCCTTGGCCATAGTGGCGCTGATGGCATGTTTTCGGTTTACGGATCCCATTGTGAACAGGATAAGGATCCCAATGTGGATAGTTGACACTTTTGGGATCCCAGTGTGGATAGTTATGGATCATAGTGTAGACTAATGGCCCCAATGGCGCTTTAAGGATTTATCTCAGCCGTTGAAAAGATATCTCTCAGTTATGGTGTGCCTGTAGTTGTTGTCATCGCGCTCCAAATCTGGACAGAGTCCAAGAGTGGATAATTCTAAGCACCCAAGTTCTGAGTGCCCAAGTTCCGAGCTCCCAAGTTCCGAGCACCCAAGTTCCGAGCACCTGGTGTCCAAGTGTCCTGTATCCTAGTATCCGAGTGCTTAGTGGCCTTCGAGGTTCAGTGTCCGAGTGCACAGTGGTCAAGAGACTACTATCCGAGCACCCAGTGTCCAATCACCAAGCGTTCGACGCCCAATGTCCAATCACTCAGCATTTAACACCCAGTGTCTGAGCTCCCATGTTTGTGCATCCACCTCTGTCCTATTTCCACTCGTCCCTCTGTCCGTTTGGAGCCAGCTGTCAGTTTGGTGCCAGCTGTCAGTCACCTAACACCACACTTGGGACGACAGACCCTTCCTCTTTGCTTTTCTACATTGGTTTCATCTACTTCTATGCTTCGTTGGAGACCATTTGGCACCAACTTAGTAATTTGCTGGATCTGTTACACCGTCCACCAAAAGTGTAGTGTCCAAGTGTCCAGTGTCAGAGCACCCAGTGTCAGAGGCTCAGCGCCTTGGATTGTTTCCGTGCCCTGTCGTGTACGGACTCGGACAGTTATAGTTTTAGAGTTTTTTTTTCTGCTCTAGTTTTGTATTCTTTAGAAGGAGATCTCTGGTGCTTTCTTCTACTCTGAGATTCACATAGTTGCAACTGGCCATTGCTCCCAAATGACGCCATTCTGACACTAGTTTCGAAGTGCTCAACACTGTTTCCTGTACTTGGCTCCTGACGATGAGCTGCATGACCACAGTTCCTCATTTCTGTCTCTGAGACAGTAGGTGAAGGTCAAGAGGGAGACGTTCCTGACAGTTCTTTCGCCCATTCTCCAGGACGATGGGATAGGAGCATGGATATGCGTGGAGCATTCTTCCAGACCCCTGTCCGAACTCCAGAGAGTTTTTTTAGTTCCATCTTTTGGTACAGGGCTCCCCTATTGGAAATCTGTGCTTGGACCTCTCCCAATTCCTAGCTCTTCTGCATTTGACTTCCCCCTTCATCATTACCTTCGAAGAAAAAGGGCTCAAAGGCTCTTAACAGTTCTTAGTTCTTCCTCTGTTGACACGTCAGTCAAGTCTTCTAGTCACTTGATTTATTCAGGGAACAAAGTTCCGAAAGACGTACTGGGCCATCAGAAGCTTGTCCTTCCCATCTTGGCCTTTCGATCCCCTGAGTTGTCAGGATCTAATTATTGTATGAAGCAAGCCAACCTTGGACCTGTTTGCCTCTTCAGTGAACCCTCAACATGATTGAGGAAGCGTAGACAGCCTCAGGGCTCAGTTTCTGGTTACATTCTTAGCCCGTTCTGGCACATGTAATGTGAACCTGCTATGGTTGATGGTGGATTCTTCAAGATCTTCCCCAAACTGTGTCTTTTCAGACAAACTAGCTTCAGAGATACTACCAAGGGTGGTCTGCTCTTGCTCAGACAGGTGCCGGACTGTCCAGAGGATTGTCTTCCAGAAGTCTTTAAGATGTGTTGCAGAGGTTATTACAAGTTTCAGAAGTCACCCTCTTCCTCTGTCTCCCAGACTTAGTGGTCATTTCCAAAGCTGGTGTCTCAGACCCTTTGTCTCTTCTTTTAAGACATCTCTGACCCTGCTGCAGATTACCTCTTTGTTTTTGAGATGATCTAGGATCTCTCAATTTCCTTGAAGAGGTACCGATCTATGCTTAACTCTGGTTAAGCACAGAGACCTGGATCTTTTCTCTTCTCAAGGCCTCTCAAGCCCTTTTCACGCCTGGCTAGGAAGCAAGAGATGCATTTTCCTAGTTTTTTTCCTTTGATTTTAGCCAAGAACAAGGATCCATCCAAGATGTGGATCCCTTCTTTCTCCCTTAGGGCATAACGGGCCTCCTTGGCTTCCAGGAGCTCTCTCCAGCTCCTGAATTCCTAACTCGCCTGGTGTCCAGCTCACCTGACACAGCTACAGCTTGGTGCCAGCGCATGCTCCAAGCACCCAGGAGCACTCACCAACTCTGAGGGAAAAAGTGAACTCTCTATCCAATTGGAGTTTTTAGGTATTTACCTGAGCAGGACTTGATAATCAAGAGGGCCTTCTTATTTTTTGAGTTTAGTCAAGAACCCCCTTTTCCTTGGACTAAGATTGCAGTGTCCTTCATCCTAAAGAAATTTTATTTCCAAAACACTCTCACATTCAGGAGAACAATTTTGCCTTCTTTTATTGAAAGCTAAGGACATCAGAGTAGCCTCTGCTTCTTTTGCTTTCAGGTACATATGCCCCTTACCTCCATTCTGCTTCGGCCTGATGGAAGTATAATCATCTTTTACGTCTCACAGGCACATGTGCCTCTTACTTCCATTCTGTATCAACCTACTGGAAGTGTAATCACCCTTCGCATCTCACTATCTTGAGAAGTGAAACCCAAACTACTAGCTCCGCTGGTGCCCGGCTCTCTTGGCGCCAGCTACAGTCTGTCGCCAGCTTTAGAGCCTCCAGAACCTCAAGCTGCTAGCTCTCCTGGCGCCCAGCTCACCTGGCGCCAGCTATAAGTCTGGCCCCAGCTACAGAGCTTTGGGCTCCCCTGGTAGTCAGCTTGCCTGCCACCAACTACAGTCTGGCACCAACTTTAGAGCTTACGGCATCCGCGAACTCCCAGCAGCTCGGCTGGCACCCAGTTCGCTTGGCGCCCAGCTCACCTGGCAACAGCGATATTTATACCAATCTGCGAGCTTCCATGGCTCGCCTGGCACCAACTCCAGACTGGTGCCAGCTAAATACCATTTTAAAATTCTGCAGTACCACAGGATAGGACTGGTATGGTATGGCAAGAGGAGGCATAGGATTTTCTCCTACTGTCTCTTCACCTTCTAGTGAGGTATAGAGTACCCACCACTCTCAGTGGATGGGTTGTGGTGTTATTTCAGTGTAGGTGACAATGTTTCTGGTTATTTTTTATGTTGGTACTGCGCCCAGGGCAAGGGCATCTTTTAAAGTTTTGCTAGCCATCAGATAATTCCTTATCTGCATAACTTCTGCTGATGCTTTGGTAGCCATTGGAGTATTCCTTTGCTACAAAGCTCTCACTTAAGTAGAGGTGACCCTTGGCTTCACCTCCACGCCACTGCAGGTTAAGTTGAGCGACAATCAGTTGCAGTTTTATATTGCAGGCTCTCTTAACAGATAAGGAATGACAAGCATTGTATTCAGTGCTAGCAACTTTTCTATTTCATATTCATTACATGACCTAATGTTTTGGAGTAGAATACTATGTCCATGTATCCCACCTATCAGTGTGGGATTCAGCTATGTAATTACTTGTTAAGCTACTTACATAAAAATGACATTTCTGAGTCCAGTCCCGTGTCAGCCGGTGAAATTCCATTGTAGCACGAATTTCTAGGTATAAAATGCTAGATATACTAGAGAAAAAAGAGCTTTAAGGAAAGCTGGGGTTACTACCCCCAGATCGAGCGTCTTCTCCAGGGAAGACGTCGGTATAACGAAGGGTGAGTGAAAGATCACTACCACGGAGTCTTACTCGAAAGATTTCTCCTTATCAAAACCCCCAGAAGAGAGCGGTGAACCATTACAGCCCCTACACCCAAACACCCGCCAGCTCGGCGACACCAGCGCCACCTACCTCATTCCATTTTCTAGCACGTGATTGCTACCATTTCCTTTTGTGTGCTCGTGCCTTTTTGGATTTATTTTCATCTATCACCATGTCATCGAGCAGCTTTACCATCTCCAAGTTAAGTACCATCTTATTGTGGGGTTTTGTTCTATATTTTGGCTGTTATGGTCTCGTCTTTTCACAAATATTGAGATCTTATTATGACGCCACGGCGCCCCTCCGCCAGCCATGTCGATCATGAGGCGACCCTATCATTTCTTTTCTGTTGGGTTGTCTCCTTGTCGTTATAGATGTTATTTTTTGCCCCATGGTTCTCCTCCTGGCGGGTTCCCTGCGGTGGCCCCCCTTTTTTCGAGTTTTACATATTATTGGCCTGTCGGCCTTAGTGAGGGTGATGCCCCGTCCAGGTCCCCCCCCCCCCCAGGTTGGGTTCCTTGTTATTCTTAGTCTGTATTAGGCTAATTGTTTTATTCTTGGCGCTGGTGCTCTTTTATTTTTATTCATTGTTTACCTCCTCGAGGTGGCGGCAGCCTCAGATCTAACCGCTTCCCCGAGGTAGGCTACGCACCCTGTTGAGCACATTTTTGTTTCCCCATGTTTATGTGTGATGGTTATTTAGTGGAGTAGGCTTGTTTTGCTTCCTCCCTTGCCCTTGGCGTGAGATCCATCAGGTTGAGGGAGTTTTGTTGCTGTTTCCTCCAGGGCCGTTTTTGGTGGGCAGAGTGAGCCTTAGTTCTCTTCCTTCCTTTGGGGAATAGAGTTCTTTGGATGTGTCTCCTCTAGGCTAGTTGCCTTCTTGCCCCCCTCTTCTCGGCCCCGGTTGGTTCTCGGCACAAAATTTCTCTCCTGTTTGCTTCCTCCTCCCTTCCGCACTCCTTCCGTTTTCCTAGCCTATACTAGGTTAGGTCCCTTATTAGGCTTCGCCTAGTCAGGAGTCGGGCATTGAGGCTCGGTCACTTCCCTCCCCTAGTAGTAGGCCACCCTCCTAAGTTTCATTATTCTTGGAGTGGTGTATGTGTGCAGTTGAGCGGGTGATATATTTCCCCCTGTCTCCTGTTCTCATTTTCGTAGCCTACCACTCTCCCCTACTCCTCCCCCCCCCCTCCTCCCTCTCCAGCCTTGCTCTACTCGTGCGGGTGACGCTAGATGGCGTTTTCTCCGAGTTCAGGGACTCCTCCATTTGGTAGAGGGATTCGCTCCCTCCCATACAGTCCCTAGCATCGCTGCGTTGGTGTTGGTGGTTCGTTTACTCGAGCTCTAACGTGTTGAACACTCTATCCCACACTTCTTTTCTCCCGTCGGGTTACTTGGTTGGGTTATTATACTTGCTCCGGCTTATGTTATGTATCTACGAGCATCTTGCCCACCTTGTTTCTCTGGCGGGGAAGTAAGAGAGGAAGAGATACATATATTTATATATATAAGGGGAGCGGATCCCTCCGGTCTCCGGAGTAGTTTGCCCTTTGTACCGTCACTTGTTTAATGTTATTGTTTATGTATATACATATTTAGATAAGTGTGTTTATCCAACGGAGTACACACCACATTTTTATATATACATGAGTCCGGTTCTACACCCGGGGGTTCCGCTGTTGTTTTTACTGGCAACCCTTGCGGTGAGTTCTTGTTGTCTCATACCTTTCATTCCCCGGAGTATTCCGGGGTCTGGAAGTTTTTTACCTTCCACTCTGTGTATTTTAGAGCTTATTGGCCTAGTTTATGATAAGGGATTTTTTCTCCGCCGGAGTATTCCGGTTGTAGTCGAAATTCCCGGCCTTGCCGGCTTTAGATTGCTTAGAGTGGTAGGTTCATGTACTTTTTACACTTACAGACTGTTCGCTGTGAGGAGCCAGGGTGCACCGCTTCGCTGCAACAACCTTACGGTCACGTAGTGTGCCGGACCCACGCTGGTTGTGCGGTCCGGCTCGACGACCTTGTAGTCTGGCACCCTGATGGTTGTGAGGTTTGCTTCGCCTCAGCGCGCAACCGTCCAGGACGAGTCGGTAAGTGACAGTCTTCCTCCGTTTTACGCTCCTCATATTGAATACTGTTTACATGGTTCCCGGACTGTTCTTTCGTTCTTGGCTAATTGTTGGTTTTCTTACAGGCGGACGAGTCCTCCAAGAAGTCTGCCTTGGAATCCCTCCGTGCTTGGGTGGCTGGGTTTGGTAGGAACGTTCCGTCGGGAAGCCCTATGTCCTCGACGCGGTTGAGGGACCTGCTTTACCCCGGCGCACGGGTGGCGGCCGCAGTGCCAGAAGATCTTGCCACCCCCATCATCCAGCAGATCCGGGATGCGACCCAGCCACCCCAAGTAGATATTCTCTATGCCGAGGTTTCGGAGGACGTCGCCGCTTTAGACTTAGACCTGGAACCTATGAATACTGAACAGGACCAGGTGGTAAGTAGCGAGGTAGGTGAGGTTGTTGGGGCAGGCCCCCTTTTTGACTCCCCAGTTTCTTCAGTTTCTTCTTTTACAGGTTTTGTGAAGTCTTCCTCCTTGGGTGATAGAGCTCCATCAGCTATCCCCAAGTTGAAGTTGAAGACTTCATGGAAGGCGAAGGGCTATAAGTCCTCGTCTTCCAAGAAAGCATTGCCTTTCCCCCCGTCGAAGGCTAAGGTCTCAGCACCTGTAGCCTCCGGGAGCAAGTCTGGTTCCTCCGGCAAAGGTGCAAGTAAGAGGGCAGCAAAACCAAGCCCTCCTCGCCAGCCTGCCTTTGACGCGGAGGCCTTCGCGAACCAGCTCTTCAAACGATTCTCGGAGGAGGTCGACACCAAATTTACAAAGATCACAGAAAAGTTGGCCAGTCATGACAATATACTGGCGGGAATGGCTCGCCCACCCGCAGCCGAACCCCAGTACGTCATCCCCGACACAGCGGACCTCCCGCCTTTCGATGTTGGGAACCCTTGGCGTTTCGCCCTCCGGGCCATCCAACATGATGGCAATTTGACAGTCGAAGGTCTTGGCACGAGACGGTTGGAGGAATTAGAGTTCTTCCCCGCCGATCTCTTGCCCCCCTACCCAGGCTTCGTGAGGCTAACAGAGGAAGCATGGGTACGTTCAGATAAGGTTCCTAGGGAGACTGTGATCGTCCCTAGGGACCAAGCTCAGTCGGCTCTCCTGCGCACTCTGACGGAGTGGCAGGCAGATAATACAAAGTTGACACCTTTCAAGGGCAACTTCACAATGTTCGCCTTTGGGAGACAACTTACCCACCCCTGTTTGAACAAAGTCGCTCTGGCCTGGCCCGAGCGTGCGTTTCAAGGTAGCCCATTACCGCAGCAGAGGGAAACAGACTCCACTTCCCTGGTGTTCCCGGGAGGTGACGAGTTCTGGACGGATGCACCGTCCACTTTCACTGTTGGGAAGTTGGACCCCCTTCTGTGCTTCCTCACAGTTCAGTGAGCAGCTCCCCAAGCTGCCGGAATCTTTGCTAAAGGCGGAGTTTGATGCCCGGACTAAGCTAGCCCGGTCCCTGAACTCTGTCTGCCTTACGGAAGCCACTGCCATCTCCTGCGCGGACGAGCCATTTTTTTCAAGTCTTGGCTAAGTCCCTGCTAGCTGGCTTTCAGTCTGACCTTTTGAATTCATCATGGCCAGACTGGAATGCAGAAAATTCATTTTGCCGATGCCACCATCCGTCACGAGCCTAACAAGCTCGTAAAAGAGCTCGATCTGGGGCCTAACCTCTTCCCAGAAGAAGAGGTTACGAATGTTATGGCTGAGGCTACAAGGGCCAACCAGAGTCTGCGCTCTCGCTGGGGCATTTCTGCCTACAAGCGCAAGACCCCAGAATCTGGCGGCCCCAGGCGAGAGGAGGCAAACGTTTCAGGAGGCATAAGAGGCCCCACCATCAGGCGGTAGTCCAAGCCGTCCCGGTCTCGGCAGTGGCACAGCCCTCCACCTCAAAGGCTAATCCCCAACAATATGTGCTGGTTCAACCAGCTCATTCCCTTGCTGCGCCTTCGTATGTTGCTTCGCCAGCATACACCCCCACCTATGAGGGCCGTGGATACTTTCACGGCCTTAATAGGATCGCAAGGGGGGGAAGAGGCAGGGCCCCTCCTAGAGGAAAAGCCAACACCACTCCAAGAGGAAAACCTGGACGTGGTAGAGGGAACAAACCCGCTCCCTCCCACTGAGAGAACACAGGTAGGTGGTCGCCTGTGTGGCTGGTTCAGGGACCAATGGACCTTCAGCCCTTGGGCACACAGCATTGTGTCCAAGGGTCTAGGATGGAGCTGGATCAAGGACCCTCCTCCTCTGACCAGGTTTTACCAGCCACCCTCATCAATCCTACAGGATTATGTGGCAGAATTGCTCAACAAACAAGCAATAAAGAAAGTAAGGCACCTAAAGTTTCAAGGCAGGTTATTCACTGTTCCCAAAAAGACTCCGACCAGCAAAGAGTGATCCTGGATCTGTCGCGTCTAAATCTCTACATAAAATGCGACAAATTTTCGCATGCTTACGGTAGCTCAGGTACGGACTCTACTTCCGCGTGGAGCCGTCACCACCTCTATCGATCTTTCAGACGCTTATTATCACGTCCCGGTTGCGCGGAACTTCTCTCAGTTCCTCAGTTTCAGACTCGGGAATCAAGCCTACTCCTTCAGGGTCATGCCCTTCGGTCTAAACATTGCGCCCAGGATATTCACCAAGCTGGCGGACACGGTAGTTCAACAACTCCGGTCCCGAGGGATATCCCTAGCAGCATACCTAGACGATTGGATAATTTGGGCACCAACAGTTCTGGAGTGTCAGAAGGCTACGTCCATGGTCATCAACTTCCTGGAGTCGTTAGGTTTTCAGCTGAACAGAGAGAAGTCCTGCCTGACTCCGGAGTCCCGGTTTCAGTGGCTGGGCCTCCAGTGGGATCTGTCCTCTCACACGTTATCTCTCCCGCCTCCCAAGAGGAAAGAGATAGCATCTCTCACCAGAAAATTTCTCAAAAATCAATCAGCATCCTGCCGATCCCAAGAAAGAGTCCTTGGATCTCTTCAATTTGCCTCAGTGACGGACCTGCTCTTAAAAGCGAAACTAAAAGACATAAACAGAGTGTGGCGGAGTCGAGCCAATGTCAGGCTCAGAGACAAGGTCTCCTCTATTCCTCGAATCTTAAAAACAAGACTGCGGCCTTGGGCCACAGTCAGAGGCCTGTCCAAGTCAGTTCCGCTTCAATTTCCCCCTCCGGCACTAGTTGTTCACACAGACGCTTCCCTAAGCGGCTGGGGGATATTCACCAAAACAAAAGTACAAGGAACGTGGTCCACTATGTTTCAGCAGTTCCATATAAACACCCTGGAAGCTATGGCAGTTTTTCTAACTCTAAAGAAAATCCGCCCCCAACCGGATTCATATCAGGCTGGTATTGACAGCGCAGTGGTAGTTCATTGCATCAACAGGGACGGCTCCAAATCAGGTCGAGTAAACCAAGTAATGGTTGCTATCTTCTCCCTGGCGAACAAGCACGGCTGGCACCTGTCAGCCACCCACCTAGCGGGGTACGGAACGTGGTGGCAGATTCCTGTCCAGGGCTACTCCGTTGGAGACGGAGTGGTCCCTGGACGGGGAATCCTTCAAATGGATTTGCCGCCGGGTTCCGGTCTCCAAGTGGATCTGTTCGCGACGGAGAGCAACTTCAAGCTCCCTGTTATGTGGCCCCGAACCTGGACCCTCAGGCGACGCCACGGACGCAATGACAGTAGATTGGAACAATTGGGAGAAAATTTATCTGTTCCCTCCAATAAATTTACTGCTGAAAGTATTACACAAACTCAGGACATTCAAAGGTCAACCAGCCCTAGTAGCCCCTATTGGCCGAAGAGCAATTGGTTCCCTCTTCTTCAGGAACTGGGATTTGGAGTCTTCGGATTCCCAAGCCCATACTGACCCAGACAGTACAAACCAAGACTGTGTCAGCTTCCTCAAGAATTCAGAATGCCCTAGTTTTATGGACTTTATAAAATTCGCAGCCCAAAAAGGAGCAAACATTGACCCTGTTAACACTCTGTTTCTAGAATCAGATAAAAGAGATTCTACTCTTAGACAGTATGACTCAGCAGTCAAAAAATTAGCCTCCTTCCTGAAAGCATCTGAAGCCAAAATCATGACGACTAATTTAGGAGTTTCCTTCTTTAGGTCACTGTTTGAGAAAGGCCTTGCTCCGGCCACTATTACCACAGCCAAGTCAGCCCTGAAGAAAGTATTTCTGTACGGCTTTAAAATTGACCTTACAGATTCCTATTTTTCATCTATCCCCAGAGCATGCGCTCGTCTGAGACCCGTATCATGCCCACATTCGGTTACGTGGTTTCTCAATGACGTCCTTAAGTTAGCATCAGAGATGAACAACTTTCAATGCTCTTATCAGGATCTGTTAAGGAAGACTTTATTCTGATTAGCTTGGCTTCAGGTGCCAGAATCTCAGAGCTATCGGCTCTCACTAGAGGTGATAATTTTGTGAACTTCCTCCCGTCCGGAGAGGTCCTCCTTTCCCCTGACCCTAGATTCTTAGCCAAAAATGAAGACCCACAAGACAGATGGTCTCCTTGGAAGGTGGTGCCCCTTCCACAAGACCAGTCTTTATGTCCAGTGTATACACTTAAATCTTACCTTTTAAGAACTCCACAGAGTAAGTCGGGTCCTCTTTTTATCAGGGAGAAAGGTGGTACTCTTTCACTGAATGCTATAAGACAACAGATTTTGTATTTTATTAAACAGGCCAACCCAGATTCAGTTCCTAAGGTTCATGATATTCGAGCAGTTGCTACTTCCATTAATTACTTTCATAATATGGACTTCTCAGAACTCTCTAAATACACGGGTTGGAAATCACCTCTAGTGTTTAAACGCCACTATTTAAAATCGCTCAAGCCCTGAAATTTTCTACAATAGCTGTGGGAAGTGTTATCTCCCCACCTTAACTAATCATATCCTTATCCTCCCTTTCCCCCCGCCCGCCTGCCTCATTTGCTTCTCTGCTTATCCTCCTGGTTGATCATGCCTCACTGCCTTGCTCCTCATATTGATGTAACTTGTCTCTGTTGAGTGGAAACTGTAATCTGACATGTTATGATTGTGTTTTCTTGTGGGGTACTGGGCAGTTTTTATTTTGCTCCATGTACCCCAGATATATGTATATGTACTGTATATATTATTTCCCATTTTGTTTTGTCTCTTACGTGTTTAGCTTTAAGTTTACGTGTGTAGCTTTAAGATTGTATATGCCATTTAACCTATGCAAATTTCATATGTCGTTATGCTTTAGTAGTATTAAGTATTTTTGGGGCCTCTTCCCCGCCATGCTGGGGACTTCCCCACTTTTTCGTAATATTAAGCTTTTGATGTGCCTTAGGTTTAGTGTTCTTGCTACATGTAAGAGATTCCCTGATTAAAACCATTTTCGTAATTTATGTTTTTTTCTTCAGATTACCTTGTTTCCTCGTAGTTTGCAGCCTTGGCATGATTCTCAATCACTATTTCACCGGCTGACACGGGACTGGACTCAGAAAAGGGATTTTGACAAAGGAAAAATCTATTTCTGAGGAAGGTCCCGTGTCACCCGTGACCCTCCCTGACTCACCTATTGCTCCCCTACTTGCACATGCCAAGTCTGGGGTTAGTGCTAGCCTGGAATGAGGTAGGTGGCGCTGGTGTCGCTGAGCTGGCGGGTGTTTGGGTGTAGGGGCTGTAACGGCTCACCGCTCTCTTCTGGGGTTTTGATAGGAGAAATCTTTCGAGTAAGACTCCGTGGTAGTGATCTTTCACTCACCCTTCGTTATACCGACGTCTTCCTGGAGAAGACGCTTCGATCTGGGGGTAGTAACCCCAGCTTTCCTGAAAGCTCTTTTTCTCTGGTATATCTAGCATTTTATACCTAGAAATTCGTGCTACAATGGAATTTCACCGGGTGACACGGGACCTTCCTCAGAAATAGATTTTTCCTTTGTCAAAATCCCTTTTTTATAATAAAATAAAGTTTTATACATACGTACCAAGTAATTACAGAATCGGAGCCCACCCTCCTCCCCTCTGATGGACATAAGGCATAAGACAAATGAGGATTGTCTGCTAGGTCATTCCAATATTCCGTTAGTGGGACAGGCTGATCACCTACACAAACTACATTGAAGTGTTACCAGCGAAATTTTGAATCTAAGCTGCTGTTTGAGTGGAAACTGTAGCTATGTAATTACTTGGTAAGTATACTGTATATAAAACTATTTTATTATAAAGATGTCATTTTATTAAATTTATAAAATACAATTGAAGACAACCGCCATAATCTTTTCTGGGATCAACCTGCGTCGCCGAGTGAAATGTCCCAAATAGCACACATTTCTAGGTATAAATATTGCTAGATATACCAGAGAAAAAAGCTATACAGCTAATAGGATGCCAGAGTTACCACCTCTGGATCGATCATCTTTATAGGATGTCGGTATGTCATCTAGGAGCGAGTGGAAGCCACTACCACGGATGCTTAACCCAATAAATCTCTCCTCTCCAAAACCCCTCTGCCTAAGAGGTGCCGATACAACGATCCTTCCTCGCTCGCTACTACTAATTCTACCCATAATCCTCATCCGCTTATAGCACACCTTGTCGACAACACGCGTTGTTTTCGTTGTGTTATTTTGCATTCTTTTTTCCATTTCTTGGATATTTTGATTCTGCATGATGGCTTCCATCGATCAAGGCGCATCTTCATCTAAGTTGAGTATTCAATTTTGGTTGTTTTGGGACTCGGTTGGACTAATTAAGTCCCTTTTATTTACGTGCGCCTGGTCGGCTCTGGGCCGCCATTTTCGTGTTCGTTCGTGGCTGTAGTCCCCAGCCTTATCATGCTCATATCTTCTTTCGTCGTAGACGTTTGAAGTTTATTTAATTATGTTCCTCTTTTTAATGATAGTTTCAATTTTCGCTCGATCTTACGCGATCGGCTGTTATTATATTTTAGTTAGTGGAAAGTGAGGCCTAGCCTAGCCTTTCCTTTTTGTGCTTTATATAGGCGCATTTTGTAAAATGTTTTGTTATTATTCCATTTCAATTGATTATGTATCAATATCCTTGCGTCTGATTTTGGGTAGTGTTTTATTTTAGCCTACCTGACCAGTTTGGCCCTGCCAAATCTCAGAAGGTAGGCTAAGCTGGCCCCAGTCTTTCTCCTTACTTTGGCTTCTAGGCCTAGGTAAGGTAGGTTTTCTTGGGTGGCCTTCGTTCGAGTTTTGGGTGCATGCCCGTCATCCCTGACCAGTTTGATTTATCAAATCTCGGAAGGTGTGGTTTGGTGCTAGCGCTCTTTCTCGTTCGTCCCTCTGGTGTGTCTTAGCCTCCTGACCAGGACCCGGAAGGTTAGGCTAGGCCATAGATATTATTTTATCTATTCACCTTATTATGTTATCTCACTCCCATTTTATCAGACATTATCTACTTGGCTCTCCCTTTGGGGCATTTTAGAGCAAAGCTCATTTGCCCCTTTCGGTTGAGATGACGCTTCGTGGAAGGTGCCTAGGCACCTGACCTGTTGCAGTCGCCATGTTTTCTCTGCTCCCGCTTCTCCGCCGTTCCGCCATCCGGATTCGTTCCGGCGGCTATCGTTAGCTCGCTTTTAGCTCCTAGTAGGAACTATAGCTTGAGCGTCGTTGCCTTCTGTTTACGGCGGAATTGTAGAGGGGCCGGGATGAATACTATGTTTATTATTTTTACTGTAGTTCCCGTGAGCGGTGTTCTGGGGAATCAGTCCCGAACCTTCGCTCCGCGATCAGCCCCTCTGGTTGTTGATTCCTGTGTGGTTAATTTTTCGAGACGCTCCGGCGTCATCGGAATTGCTTTCCGGTGTGATCGGCTTCAGGTTTGGCCTACCTGTTCAGATTGCATTGGAGCGTTCCGCCGTAACCCCAGTTCTCAACTCCGGTGTAGAGAGGAATATTATTATTTTAAGTTTTTCCTAGTTTAGTTTTTTACCACACGTAAGTTGTTCCGGCGCTTCTCCTTGATACTCATGTATCAATTCCTCTTACAGGTGGTTCATTGCCAGGAGCCAGGCTGCAATGCTTACCTCCAGCAACCCTGTGGCCATGTAGATTGCAGGTCGCATGCCGGCTGTGCAGTCGAGGTGGGCGATCATCTCATCTGGCATCCAGATGGCTGCGATGTGTGCTACGCTCTCTATTTGGACATAATTGATGATTCGGTACGTTAACCTTTTATTTTACTCATGAATTTTTCAAGCAACTTCGAAGTATACCTGATTAAACGATAGAATCTATTGTCAATTCCTTATATTGACATTATTTCTGGTTACAGGTCCCTCGGTCCCGTCAAGCCTCGTCTCTGGCTACTTTGAAGATCTGGGTCGGCGGCTTCGGTCGCAACGTTGGTCAGGGGTGCCCCTATGTTCTGGCGGAGGACATTTGCAATATCCTCTACCCTATGGCTAGGGCCTCTGCGGCAGTAGCCCCCGAAGTGGCGGAACCCCTGACAACAGGATTAGACTCGAGACTCAGATTCCGCCGGAAGAACATCAAGAGCTGTGCGGGGATGTGGCCGAGGAAGTGGCCAACATCAGTCTTGACATCGAGCCTATGGCCATCGACCCAGAGGAGGAAGGTAGGGAAGTAGGTGAGGCAGGTAAATGTAAGAATTCATTGTCTCTTAGCTCACCTGCATCTTCGTCTTCATCCTTTCAAGGATTCTCTAAGGTCTCCACCCTGGGGGCCCGTTCGGGGTCGGTGATCCCCAAGGTGAAGTCCTTGTTGAAGATGAAGACTTTACCTAAATTGTCAAAACCCCGGAAAACCCCATCCATGCCAAGCTCCGCCAAGGCGTCGTTGGCCCCCAAGCCTTCGACTTCCTCCCAGAAGGCTACTCCCCCTTCTAAGGGGTCGAGATCGAAGACGAGTAGGTCTAAGAAACCTGACTTTGACCCTGAAGCCTTTGCGGAGGCTATGATGAAAAAGCTCTCTGAACAGGTCAATTCTCAGTTCGAGGCGATGTCTCGCGATCTTGCCTCGAGCCTTGAGACGTCAGGTAAATACTTCCAATCCTTGGCGGAGAGACTCAGAACGCAAGAGGAGTCGCTTGCCGGACTAGTTAGTTCAGGTCCGGTACAGCAACAAGGTTACACCATCTCGGATGCCTCAAAGCTGCCAGCTTATGAGGATTGTAACCCTTGGCGTCTCGCCTTTAATGCCCCCTTGGCAAATGGTAAGTTAACCATCGAAGGTTGTGGCACCCGCCCTGTGGAAGACTACGAGTTCTTCCCGGCGGATCTTGTTTTTCCCTTCCCGGGGTATGCTTGTCTATCCGAGGAAGCCCTGGTAAGGGAAGATAAGGTTCCAAAGGAGACGGTGATCTTCCCCAGGGACCAAGGGCAATCGGCATGGGTTAGGATTCTCTCTGACTGGGAGTGCGCAAATACGAAATTGACTCCACACAAAGGGCGGTTCACAATGTTTGTGGTCAGTGAGGATGTTCCCACTCCTTGTACCTCCAAGATCGCTGAGTTGACTCTTCAGGCCGGAACAGAGGAGAAGCCGATGCCACAGCTTCGTGAGACGGAACCTACTTCTCTTCTTTTTCCAGGAGACTTAGATTGCTGGGTTGGGGCTCCGGAAACCTTCACTGTGGGTAAGCTAGATCCGGAGTGTGCTTCGAATCTGTTTAGTGAGCAGTTACCCAGGATTCCGGAGTCTCTGATCAAAGCAGAGTATGAGACTAGGTGCCGTCTCAGCAGATCCATCAACTCCGTCACCTCGGCGGAGTTGACATCTGCCGTGTATAAGGATGAACCTCTGTTCAGGATCCTGACTAAGTCACTTCTGGCCACGTTCCAGAGTGATTTATATGATTTTGTGGTGGCAAGAAGGAACTGCCGGAAATTTGTATTGGCCGACGCTACCATCCGTCATGAGCCGAACAAGCTCATCAAATCTTCTGTCTGGGGTACCAACCTTTTTCCTGAAGACATGGTTAACTCAGTCATCAGTGAGGCCTCAAGGGCCAATCAAAATCTCAGAATTTGTTGGGGACTTCCTTTCAAAAGGAAGTCTTCAGAGTTTTCGGCCCCTCAACCTAAAGGCAGGAAAAGAACAAGAAGGTTCCACCCTTACAAGGCACCCCAGACCCAGACAATTGTCCAGGCAGTTCTGGTAACCCAGATTTCTCAGCCTTCCACCTCCAAGGGACATCCTCAATATGTTTTGCTGAACCAGCCAGCTCACCACCCTGCTGGTTCAACAACCTATGTTTCCTCCCCAGCCTTCAACCCTGCTTATGAGTCTCAGGGGTCCTTTCATAGCTACCGCCAATCTAGGGGTGTTAGAGGTCGAGGAGGTTTTCAATCCAGACCCGGTCCCAGACTCCAGTCTAGAGGCAGAGGCTCAAGAGGAGGTAGGGATATTAAGCCCTCTAACAAATGAGCCTCCTCAGGTAGGTGGAAGATTACGCCTCTACAGGGACCATTGGACCTTCAGTCCATGGGCCCACAGTATTATTTCAAAGGGCCTAGGGTAGAGCTGGATAGGAGGACCTCCTCCACCAGTCAGGTTCTATCAGACCCCAACACCGGATCTGTTAGATTATGCAAAAGACCTTCTTTTAAGAAGGCAATAAAGAAAGTCAGGCATCTAAAATTTCAAGGACACTTGTTCAGCGTGCCAAAGAAAGACTCAGACAAGAGAAGAGTGATATATTAGACCTATCAACTCTAAATTCTTATATCCAATGCGACAGGTTCCGTATGTTGACCGTCTCTCAGGTGTGGACCTTACTTCCCCATGGGGCCATCACCACCTCTATAGATCTTACAGACGCTTATTATCATGTTCCGATAGCGAGAAATTTCTCTCCCTATCTAGGGTTCAGACTAGGCAAACAGGCTTACTCTTTCAGGGAAATGCCCTTCGGGCTCAACATAGTACCCAGGATCTTCACCAAACTGGGAGAAGCCGTGGTGCAGGAACTGAGATCGCAAGGTATCAAGCTCGTGGCTTATCTAGACGACTGGCTAATTTGGGCCCCCAACGACACCGACTGCCGGAAGGCAACCAGGAAGGTCATTCAGTTCCTAGAGTATCTAGGGTTTCATATAAATACAAAGAAATCTCGTCTGACTCCAGCAGCTCGTTTTCAGTGGCTGGGTATCCAGTGGGACTTAAACACCCACAAACTTTCAATTCCCCCAGCAAAATTCAAAGAGATAGCCAAAGCAACGAGACAGTTTCTCAGGTGCAAACGAGCCTCTCGTCGCACTCAAGAAAGAATCCTAGGTTCCCTTCAGTTTGCGTCAGTAACAGACCTACTTCTCAAGGCAAAACTGAAGGACATAAATTGGGTGTGGCGAAGACGAGCCAATTACAAATTCAGGGACAAAGTCTCCCTCATACCTCCAATCTTAAAGAAAAGACTTCGACCTTGGACAACGGCCAAAAGTCTTTCCAAATCAATTCCTCTACAATTCCCTCCACCAGCTCTGATCATCCATACGGACGCATCTCTCACCGGATGGGGAGGTTACTCACAATACAAGAAAGTTCAAGGAACCTGGTCGAATCTTTTTCGTCACTTCCACATCAATATTCTGGAAGCAATGGCGGTTTTCCTGACTGAAACGCTTGCGTCCAGCCAGGAACATACATGTCAGATTAGTTCTAGACAGTGCAGTGATAGTTCATTGTCTGAACAGGGGGGGTTCCAAGACAAGTCACATAAATCATGTAATGATAGCAATCTTTTCATTAGCAATGAAAAATCATTGGCTCTTGTCAGCCACGCATCTGTCAGGAGTAAGGAACGTGATTGCAGATTCTTTGTCAAGAACGACTCCTTTGGAATCAGAATGGTCTCTGGACAAGAACTTCTTCAACTGGATTTGCCAACAGATTCTGGGGCTCCAGGTGGACCTGTTTGCCACGGAATCGAATCACAAACTTCCATGTAACATAGCTCCAAACCTGGACCCTCGGGCTTACGCCACAGACGCAATGTCAGTAGACTGGAACAAATGGCAGAAAGTCTACCTATTCCCTCCAGTAAATCTTCTGTGGAAAGTTCTACACAAACTCAGGTCATTCAAAGGTCGAATAGCCTTAGTAGCCCCCAACTGGCCGAAGAGCAACTGGTTTCCTCTTCTGTTAGAGCTGAAACTCGAAGCCTTTCAGATTCCTCATCCAATATTAACCCAAGTAGTACAAACTCAGACTGTGTCAGCTTCCTCAGGAATGCTGAATGCCCTAACTTTATGGATTTCATGAAATTTACGGCTCAGAAAAATGCTAATGTTGATCCTTTGAACACAATGTTTCTGGAATCAGATAAGAGAGAATCTACTTTCCGTCAGTATGATTCGGCAGTAAGAAAACTTGCTAACTTCCTGAAAGAATCAGACGTTCATACTATGACTATGAATCTCACAATCTCATTTTTTAAGGCCCTCTTTGATAAAGGTCTGGCTGCTAGTACCATTACTACGACTAAATCCGCCTTAAAGAAGGTATTTCAGTTGGGATTTAACATTGACCTAACGAATTCATATTTTTCCTCTATTCCTAAAGCTTGTGCTCGTCTTAGACCAACAACCCGTCCTAAAACGGTTTCTTGGTTTTTAAATGACGTTCTAAAATTAGCCTCAGACACAAATAATGAATCTTGCTCTTATTCGACTCTTCTTAGAAAAACCCTATTTTTAATTAGCCTGGCTTCAGGGGCTAGAATCTCTGAACTTTCAGCCCTTTCTAGAGAGTCGAATCATGTGGATTTCCTCCCATCAGGAGAAGTTCTACTTTCTCCGGACCAAATGTTTTTAGGCAAGAATGAGGACCCTCTAATTAGGTGGTCTCCCTGGAAGATTATACCTCTTCCAGAGGATCCTTCCCTATGTCCAGTAGTTACCCTAAAAGCTTATCTTGAAAGGACTTCTCAAAGGTCTTGAGGTCCACTTTTTGTTAGAGAGAATGGTGGAACCGTCTCCTTGAATGGTATTAGACAACAAATACTTTATTTTATTAAACAAGCCGACCCGGATTCAATTCCCCAGGTCCATGATATCCGGGCTGTAGCCACCTCAGTTAATTACTTCCAACATATGAATTTTGATGAAATTAATAAATATACGGGCTGGAAATCCTCTACCAGCCTCGCTTGTATTCCCGTCCTTTCTACCTTGTTGACTGGGTTTGGGTTGCTTCACAATCCACTCCTGTTTTGTATATACCATCCTTGTTGAAAAATGTTTTCACCAAATCTTGTTATTTTAGGTGATGGTTTAGTTTATCTGTTAAACCTATTCTTGTAGCTACATTGTTCTGTATTGTTTAGGATAGTAAGAACTTATTTTGTGCATATTTATACTTGTTTATTCTATTTTGGATAAGTAAAAAGCATATTCAAAATTAATTTTATTTTTCCTTAGTAAAATTTTACATTTTGACAATTAATCCTTTTTATGTTTACAAGCTTTTTGGCCAATTCTCTGCTACTATTTCACTCGGCGACACAGTTTGATCCCAGAAAAGGGATTTTGACAAAGGAAAAATCTATTTCTGGGTGAAGACCTGTGTCGCCCAGTGAACCCTTCCCTCTCTAATCTTCCTACCCTAGGCTAGCCAAAAGCTTGGGTGCTATTTCGAGATGGGGATTATGGGTAGAATTAGTAGTAGCGAGCAGGGAAGGACCATTGTATCGGCACCTCTTAGGCAGAGGGGTTTTGGAGAGGAGAGATTTATTGGGTTAAGCATCTGTGGTAGTGGCTTCCACTCGCTCCTAGATGACATACCGACATCCTATAAAGATGATCGATCCAGAGGTGGTAACTCTGGCATCCTATTAGCTGTATAGCTTTTTTCTCTGGTATATCTAGCAATATTTATACCTAGAAATGTGTGCTATATGGGACATTTCACTGGGCGACACAGGTCTTCACCCAGAAATAGATTTTTCCTTTGTCAAAATCCCTTAAAAAAGGGATTTTGACAGAGGAAAAATCTACTTCTGAGGAAGGTCCCGTGTCACCCGGTGAAATTCCATTACAGCACGAATTTCTAGGTATAACAATGCTAGATATACCAGAGAAAAGAGCTTTCAGGAAAGCTGGGGTTACTACCCCAGTCGATCGTCTTTTAGAAGACGTCGGTATAATGAAGGGTGAGTGAAATACCACTACCACGGAAATATACTCGAAAGATCTCTCCTTATCAAAAACCCCGTAAAAGAGCGGTGAGCCGTTACAGCTCCCACACTCAACACCCGCCAGGACGGCGACACCAGCGCCACCTACTTCATTCCATGCTAGCACTAACCCCAGACTTGGCATGTGCAAGTAGGGGGGGGGAGTACTAGACTAGACAGGGAGGGTCACCGGGTGACACGGGACCTTCCTCAGAAATAGATTTTTCCTCTGTCAAAATCCCTTTTCTGAGTCCAGTCCCGTGTCAGCCGGTGAAATAGTGATAGAGAATCATGCCAAGACTGCTACTACTGGAAAAAAGGAGGGTAATCTGAAGAAAAAGCAAAATTGTAACGAAAATAACTTTAATTAAGCAATCCCTTCCATGAAGCAAGAATACTTAAAAGTAAGGTAACTTAATATTAAGGCACACCAACAAACTTAGCACTACAAAACAATGGAGGTCCCCGGTATGATGGGGAAAAAACCTCAAAACCTTAAAATTACTTAAAAGTAGTGAAACATGAAATGTGCACAGAACAAGCAAAAACAACCTTAAAACTATATATGTAAACTTAGGCTAAACACGTAAGAGACAAGACTAATGAATATAACACACACAAATATCTGGGGTACGTGGAGCCAAATAAAAAATGTCCAGTACCCCTCAAGCGAAACAATTATGGCTAGTCAGATTACACTTTTCCATCAGCAAATACAAATATATCAATATGAGGAGCTAGGCAGTGAGGCATAAACAACCAGGAGAATAAGCAGAGAAGCAAATGAGGTAGGCGGGTTGGGGGGGAAAAGGAAAGGATATAATTATTTAAGGTGGGAGATGACACTTCCCACTGCTATAGTAGAATATTTCAGGGCTTTGAGTGATTTTAAATAGTGGCGTTTAAACACTAGAGGTGATTTCCAACCCGTATATTTTGATAACTCTGAAAAGTCCATATTATGAAAATAATTAATAGAAGTAGCCACTGCTCGAATATCATGAACTTTAGGAACTGAGTCTGGGTTGGCTTGTTTAATGAAATACAGAATTTGTTGCCTTATACCATTAAGAGAAAGAGTACCACCTTTCTCCCTGATAAAAAGAGGACCCGACTTACTCTGTGGAGTTCTTGAGAGGTAAGATTTAAGTGTATGGACTGGACATAAAGATTGATCTTGAGGAAGGGGCACCACCTTCCAAGGAGACCATCTGTCCTGTGGGTCTTCGTTCTTAGCTAAAAATCTAGGGTCAGGGGAGAGGAGGACTTCTCCGGATGGGAGGAAGTTAACAAAATTATCACCTCTAGTGAGAGCTGACAGCTCTGAAATTCTAGCACCTGAAGCCAAACTAATTAAAAATAAGGTTTTCCTTAACAGATCCTGATAAGAGCAATGGAAGTTATCCAACTCTGATGCTAACTTAAGGACGTCATTGAGAAACCAAGTAACCGAATGTGGACGTGATACTGGTCTCAGACGAGCGCATGCTCTGGGGATGGATGAAAAATAGGAATCTGTAAGGTCGATTTTAAAGCCGTAAAGAAATACTTTCTTCAATGCCGACTTGACTGTGGTAATAGTGGCGGGAGCCAGACCTTTCTCAAACAGTGACCTAAAGAAGGAAACTCCTAAATTAGTCATCATAATTTTGGCTTCAGATGCTTTCAGAAAGGAGGCTAACTTTTTGACTGCTGAGTCATATTGTCTAATAGTAGAATCTCTTTTATCTGATTCTAAAAACAGAGTATTGACAGGGTCGATGTTTGCTCCTTTTGGGCTGCGAACTTTATAAAGTCCATAAAGCTAGGGCATCTTGAATCCTTGAGGAAGCTGACACAGTCTTGGTTTGTACTGTCTGGGTCAGAATGGGCTTGGGAATCAAGACTCCTGCAATCCCAGTTCCTGAAGGAGAGGGAACCAACTGCTCTTCGGCCAATAGGGGCTACTAGAGCTGGTTGACCTTTGAATGTCCTTAGTTTGTGTAAAACTTTCAGCAGTAAATTTATTGGAGGGAACAGATAAATCCTCCCCAATTGTTCCAATCTACTGTCATTGCGTCTGTGGCTAACGCCTGAGGGTCCAGGTTGGGGGCTACGTAACAGGGGAGCTTGAAGTTGCTCTCCGTTGCGAACAGATCCACTTTGAGTCCCGGAACCCGGCGGCAAATCCATTGAAAGATTCTGCATCCAGAGACCACTCCGTCTCCAACGGGTAGTCCTGGACAGGAATCCGCCACCACGTTCCGGACACCTGCTAGGTGGGTGGCTGACAGGTGCCAACCGTGCTTGTTCGCCAGGAGAAGATAGCTACCATCACTTGGTTTACTCGACCTGATTTGGAGCCGCCCCTGTTGATGCAATGAACTACCACTGCGCTGTCTAACACCAACCTGATATGAATCCGATTGGGAGGGCGGATTTTCTTCAGCGTTAGAAAGACCGCCATGGCTTCCAGGGTGTTTATATGGAACTGCTGAAACATTGCGGACCACGTTCCTGTACTTTCTGTTTTGGTGAATATCCCCCAGCCGCTTAGAGAAGCGTCTGTGTGGATAACTAGTGTCGGGGGGGAAACTGAAGTGGAACTGTTTTGGACAGACCCTTGACTGTGGTCCAAGGCCGCAGTGTTGTCTTTAAGATTCGAGGGATAGAGGAGACCTTGTCCCTGAGCTTGGTGTTTGCTCGACTCCGCCACACTCTGTTTATGTCTTTTAATTTGGCTTTCAAGAGCAGGTCTGTCACTGAGGCAAATTGAAGATACCCGAGGACTCTTTCCTGGGACCGACGGGATGCCGACGGATTTTTGAGAAATCTCTTGGTGAGAGGTGCTATCTCTTTCCTCTTGGAAGGAGGGAGAGATAACGTGTGGGAGGACAGATCCCACTGAAGACCCAGCCACTGAAACCGAGACTCCGGAGTCAGGCGGGACTTCTCCCTGTTCAGCTGAAAACCCAATGACTCTAGGAAATTGGTGACTATGGACGTGGCTTCTTGACACTCCGGAACAGTTGGAGCCCAGATTATCCAGTCGTCCAGGTACGCTGCTAGGGAAATTCCTTGGGACCGGAGCTGCTGTACTACCGTATCCGCCAGCTTGGTGAATATCCTGGGTGCAATGTTCAGACCGAAGGGCATGACCCTGAAGGAGTAGGCTTGATTCCCGAGTCTGAAACCGAGGAACTGAGAGAAGTTCCGCGCAACCGGGACGTGATAATAAGCGTCTGAAAGATCGATAGAGGTGGTGACGGCTCCACGCGGAAGTAGAGTCCGAACCTGAGCTACCGTAAGCATGCGAAACTTGTCGCATTTTATGTAGAGATTTAGACGCGACAGATCCAGGATCACTCTTTGCTGATCGGAGTCTTTTTTGGGGACAGTGAATAGCCTGCCTTGAAACTTTAGGTGCCTTGCTTTCTTTATTGCCCGTTTGTTGAGCAATTCTGTTACATAATCCTGTAGGATTGATGTGGGTGGCTGGTAAAATCTGTTCAGAGGGGGAGGATTCTTGATCCAGCTCCACCCTAGTCCCTTGGACACAATGCTGTGTGCCCAAGGGCTGAAGGTCCATTGGTCCCTGAACCAATACAGGCGACCGCCTAGCTGCGTTCTCTCAGTGGGAGGGAGCGGGTTTGTTCCCTCTACCACGTCCAGGTCTTCCTCTTGGGGTGGTGTTAGGCCTTCCTCTGTGGGGGGCCTTGCCTCTTCCTCCCCTTGCAACCCTATTGAGGCCGTGAAAAAATCCACGGCCTTCATATGTAGGGTTGTATGCTGGTGAGGATACATAGGAGGGCGCCGCTGGTTGGACCAACACGTACTGTTGGGGTTGGGACTTAGAGGTAGATGGCTGGGCCACTGCCGAGACCGGGACGGCTTGAACCACCGCCTGATGGGGCCTCTTATGTCTCCTGAACCTTTTTCCTCCTCTCGTCTGGGGGCCGGCCGATTCTGGGGTCTTGCGCTTATAAGTGGGAATTCCCCACCGAGCGCGCAGACTCTGATTGGCCCGTGTAGCCTCAGACATGACGGATGTAACCTCTTCTTCAGGGAAGAGGTTAGGTCCCCAGATTGAGCTTTTAATGAGCTTGTTAGGCTCGTGGCGGATTGTAGCGTCAGTAAAAATAAATTTTCTGCACTCCAGCCTAGCCATAATAAACTCATGCAAGTCTAACTGGAAGCTTGCCAGGAAAGACTTAGCTAGGACCTGGAAAAAGGGTTCGTCCGAGCCGGAGACGGCAGTAGCCTCAGTAAGACAGCCGGAGCTCAAGGACCGGGCTAACTTAGTCCGGGCCTCAAACTCCGCCTTCAACAAAGCTTCCGGCAGCTTAGGGAGCTGTTCGCTAAACTGCGTGGAAGCGCAAAGAGGGTCCAGCTTGCCTACAGTGAAAGTGGACGGGCGTCCACCCAGAACTCATTACTTCCTGGGAATACCAGGAAGTAGGGTCTGTTTCCTTAATTGAGGAAAGGGATTACCGTCAAAGCATGCTCGGGCCGAGCCAGAGCAACTTTGTCCATGCAAGGAGTGGGAAGATCTTCTCCCAGGGTGAACATCGTGAAATTGCCCTTGAAAGGGGTCAATTTTGTGTTCACTGCCTGCCACTCCGTCAGAGTGCGCAGGAGAGCCGACTGAGCCTGGTCCCTAGGGATGATGACAGTCTCCCCTAGGTACCTTGTCTGACCGAATCCAGGCTTCTTCAGTAAGCCTTACGAAGCCAGGATAAGGGGGCAAGAGATCGGGGGGGAAGAACTCCAACTCCTCCAACCGTCTCGTGCCCAGACCATCTAGGGTAAGTTTGCCATCATGTTGGATGGCCGGAGTGCGAACCGCCAAGGGTTTCCGACATCAAACGCGGGAGGTCCGCAGTGTGGGGATAGAATACTGCGGTTCTGCCTTAGGTTGGCGAGCCAAACCTGCCAGTATATTGTCATAGTTGGCAAACTTATCTGAGATCTTCTCAAACCTAGAATCTAGGTCCTCCGTGAACTTTTTGTACAGTTCAGTGGCAAGGGCTTATGATCAAAAAGGCTGGCGAGGAGGGCTTGGTTTTGCAGCCCTCTTACTCGCGCCTTTGCCGGAGGAACTAGATTTACTCCCGGAGGCTACCGGTCCTGAAACCTTAGCCTTCGACGGGGGGAAGGGCGATGCCTTCTTGGAAGTCGAGGACTTGTAGCCCTTCGCCTTCCATGAAGTCTTCAACTTGGGGATAGCAGACGGAGCTCTATCACCCAGAGAGGAAGACTTCACAAAACCTGCGAACGAAGATACAGATGAAGCAGGGGAGTCAAACAAAGGGGGGCCCGCCCCAATATCCTCACTTACCTCACCACTTACCACCTGGTCCTGCTCCGTATTCATCGGTTCCAAGTCGAGATTTAGGGCGGCAACATCCTCCGAGACCTCGGCGTACATGATGTCCACTTGAGGTGGCTGGGTCGCATCACGGATCTGTTGAATGATAGGGGTGGCAAGTTCTTCTGGCACTGCAGCCGCCACCCGTGCGCCGGGTAAAGCAAGTCCCTCAACCTGGCGTCGAGGACGAGGGCTTCCCGACGGAACATTCCTGTCGAACCCAGCCACCCAGGCCCGGAGGGATTCCAAGGCAGACTTCTTGAAGCTTCGTCCGCCTGCAAGGAAACCTGCAGTTAGTCAGGAATGAAAAGTCAGACGGAGAATATAAACAACATATCGCATGGGGAGCATGGACCGGAGGAAAGAAGACTTTCACTTACCGACTCATCTTGGATGGTTGAGGAGAGAGCAAAGCAAACCTCACAGCCATCGGGTGCCAAACAACCAGGTCGTCCAGTCGGACCGCACAACCAGCGTGGGTCCGCACACTACGTGTCCGTAGGGTTGTTGAAGGGAGGCGGTACACCCCGGCTCCTCACAGCGAACAGTCTGTAAAGGTAAAAGTACATGAACCTCACACTCTAAGCAAAATAAAGCCGGCAAGGCCGGGAAACTCAACTACAACCGGAATACTCCGGCGTAGAAGAACTACCCACATAAACTGGGCCAATAAGCTTTAAATGCACAGAGTGGAAGGTAAGGATTCAGACCCCGGAAGACTCCGGGGAATGAAGGAACGATGTGGCGGAATTCACACCCACAAACAACACAACACGCAACACTCACCCTGATCTTCGGTTGCTGGAGATGGATAAGGTCCACGGTCGCCAATCACAGCACACAACCACGAAACAAAAACTTAAACCGACCCTCCACCAACAACGAACAAACAAAAAAAAAAGAAGAGACATGAACCATTAATGCTGGTACCAAAAAAAACAGACGAACTCCCGTTCACTTTCAAGGTTGGACCTCAACTGCCCAAGACCTCCCCAAAAAACGAAAAACTCCCGACAGACCGACAGACAGAGAGACAGCCGTAAAACCAACTCCAACAACCGAACCACTCAACCACTCACAATGACAATTACACTCTCTCTCTCTCTCTCTCTCTCTCTCTCTCTCTCTCTCTCTCTCTCTCTCTCTCTCTCTCTCTCTCTCTCTCTCTCTCTCTCTCTCTCTCTCACAAAACGTTGGGAAATGCTAAATAAAAACAAATTTCTGATCCCTCTATATTTCTCCCCCCTTTTAGCATTTCCCAACCAACACCTTTCACACCTCTTTCAAATCGCCTTACGCAACACCCACGGATGCTCCCTAGCAGGTCCTCTAGATCGCGTTCGCGGGCACGCAATCATTCTCTCAGACTCGCTCTCTCTTCCAGCAAGATTCAGATTTACATTTTCTCCTCCATTCTCTCTCAGATTCACGCTATCTTCTTCACTATTACCACTCTCAATTTCATCCACAATCTCATCTATACCCTCTAACTCGTTCCCAAATACCTCCCCCAATTCTTCAACTAACCCATCCCATTCGCTCATTGACCTTTCCAATTCTTGCAACGATTCATTCATGCTTTCAATCACTCGTCTATCACTGCTACACTCTCTTACTCTTACACTTTCGCTCACCTCCAACCGTTCACTAACCCCTACACGTTCAGTCAACTCAGTTATATCAAACCCGCATATGCTATACGTTCTATCCATACCATCCCATTCATCCGTATTACACGCTTTATCACTCATTTCCACTTTGGCACTCACACCCTATCACACAACTTACGACCATTCAGTTTACTTACGTTCTTCCCTTTCTTACGTTTTTTACCATACTCTATCAAAACAAATTGCTGATCCTCCATACACAAGCTCTCATGCATACTTGGTTCACCCACATTCGATTTCAACCATTTATACACCCCATTCTCTCTCACATATTCCGGTACATCCTTCCATCTACGCAATTGGTTGTGATGCGCTCGCATTTCTCTCACACTACCATCTACACATACTTCCCCTACAACATAACTAAGCCCACTGGGACCAACTTCCAACACCTCATACGGACCCTCAAATTTTCCACGCACTTTATTTACATTCAACCGCCCTTTCTCGATTACTTCTTTCAACACTTTTCGCCCACCTTGTAACTTTCAAACCTTTCATGCGCCTTCTTCCATACCTCCCTATCATTATCAGATAGACCCAATCTCGGTCTCACTATCTTTTCAAAATTTAACACATATTTACACGGAGACATACCAATACCCTTATGCACGGTGGCGTTGTATACCCACAACGCCGCCCAACGTTTACATCCCAATCATTATCACATTCACTCATCATACGTAATATCTCTGTCAACGTTTTCACCGTTCGTTCCGCCAATCCATTCGCACTGGGCATATACGGCGAGAGTACACATGTTCTATGCCCCAATCACGCAACATTTGCTCAAACTCCCATCCAACAAATTCAGGCCCATTGTCACTCAACATTCGCGTCGGCTTGCACACACACATTGGCAACATCACTTGACCCACCATTCTCGCTACAGTCTCACTCTTTTTGTTCCGAATCGCTACCGTGATATGCAAACTTACTCAAATGATCTACCATTACAACCATTCCCACATGTCCTCTAGCAGTCACAGGCAACGACACACAATCAATCACAACCATCTCAAATAACTCTTTCATCTGCAATCGCAACACAGGTGGATTCGCATGCACACTTTGATACTTACCCTTCTGACAGTCCGCACACGTAATCGCTACATCCGCACAAATTTTACTCAATCCAGGCACATACAATCTCTCTCTCATACATTCCCATAATTTATTTTTCCCCAGATGCCCAAACCTATTATGCACCAATAAACACATACCCACAGCTGCGTCTTCCGAAAATACTGGCACATACACTTCCCCATCCCATATCCCTTCCTGATGCAAAAAATAAACTATACCTTTACATACAACAAATCTCTTAGCACTTCGCTTATACACTTCTAACTCAGACGGCCAACTTCCTACTCTTACACCCCTAACACACACTCTCTTAACATATTTATTTTCATGCACTGATTTTGCATCTGCTTAATTTCCTCTTCACTCAACAAATCATTTTCACTCCTTGCAATATCTACCATACCTACAAAACTAGTTTTAGACACATCCCCTCCTTTAACCTTCGTTATTTCCCTGCCGCCCTTTCCTAAAATTCCCCTCCCGACATCCACACTTATATCATGCATTCTCATAAAATCAATTCCTAATAAAAAACATGTTGGCATATCATTCTCATCCATGACTACAAAATTATGTATTATTTCAAATCCCCCTAGACCCCTAACCAGGAACCAACCATAAGGGCTGCCAGAAAAATAACGGCGGAGCCCCCGGGTGTGGGACCGGAATCACGTATATGGTAAAAACAAAATAATAATAACAATAATCAACAATAAAAATAACGAGTGATGGTGACACTCCGGAGACCGGAGGAGTCCGTTACGCTTGCGTGACATAGAATCATCCCACCGTCACCTCCCCGCCGGAGAAACAAACGGGTAAAGTGTCTATGTTCATAACATACGGCGGGGCCACACCTTCACCCTAACTTCGTAGCTCGATAGGGAGATGAGAGGAATGAGACAGGATTCGAACACGCTCGAGCAAACGAACCACCCACCCCACCACAGCGAAGCTGGGGACGGTATGGGAGGGAGCGAATCCCTCTACCAATAGGAGGAGTCCCTGACTCGGAGAAAACGCCATCTAGCGTCACCCGCACGAGTCGCAAAGCTGAGGGGGGGGGTAGTGAAGAGGAGTAGGCTACCGGAAGGGGACAGGAGACAAGGAGAACATGACACCCGCTCAACTGCATCCTTCCTTCCAAATGAACTTGGAAGGGTAGCCTACTCCAGGGAGCTACACAGCCCAAAGCCCAACTCCTCCTAGGCGTAGCCTAATATAAACCTAACCTAGTATAGGTTAGGAAGGAGAAAGGGGTGTAAAAGGAGAGGAGGAACCAACAGGGAGAGAAATTTTGTGCCGAGAGCCAACCAGGAACGAGTAGGGGATAAGTAGGCGACTAGCCTAGAGGAAACACATCCAAAGAACTCGATTCCCCCAAAATTGGAGGAAGAGGACTAAGGGGCTCACTCTGACCCCGTAAAACGATCCCGGAGGAAACAGCAACCAAAACTCCCTCAACCTGATCTCCGCACCCAGGGCAAGGGATGGAGCCCACACTACAACCATCATATAAAAACAATCAAAATAAAATTACGTTCACAGGAAGCGTAGCCTACCTCGGGGGGGAGGCCCACTAGAGGTAAACCACACAACCAAAAACAATAAACAAAATAAATTAAAAATACTAAAACTAAAAGAAGAGCACCATCTTCAAGTCTAACATAATAGCCTATTGAGACTAAATGAAAAAGAACCCAACCTGGTGGGGGTACTTGGACGGAGCATCACCTAAGAGAGGCCGACAGGCCAAAAATGCAAAACAAAAACTAAAATTGGAGGGGAGCCACCGCACGGAACCACCAGGAAGGAATTCAAGGGCTAAAATCTATATATATAGCTTACGAGGAGAAAACTCCAACCGAAAGAACAGAAGGAGTCGCCTCATGATCGACATGGCTGACCGGGACGCCGTGGCGTCATAAGAAGATCCCCATATTTATGAAAATACGAGACCAAAACAGCCAAAAACAGATCAAAACCCCACAAGAAGATGGTACTTAACTTAGAGATGGAAAAGGTGCTCAGAAGCCATTGTAGGTGATGTAAAAACAATCCAAAAAGGGGACGAGCACACAAAAGAAGCGAACGTATCACGTGCTAGAAAATGGAATGAAGTAGGTGGCGCTGGTGTCGCCGTCCTGGCGGGTGTTGAGTGTGGGAGCTGTAACGGCTCACCGCTCTTTTACGGGGGTTTTGATAAGGAGAGATCTTTCGAGTATATTTCCGTGGTAGTGGTATTTCACTCACCCTTCATTATACCGACGTCTTCTAAAAGACGATCGACTGGGGGTAGTAACCCCAGCTTTCCTGAAAGCTCTTTTTCTCTGGTATATCTAGCATTGTTATACCTAGAAATTCGTGCTGTAATGGAATTTCACCGGCTGACACGGGACTGGACTCAGAAATACCACTCATCTTATACCTAGGTGAAGATTGGTTGATATCAATTTCCACTTGAGTCTTCCACACTATGACTGCAATGTTGAAGGGAAGTAATGATAAGAATGATGGCAGCACAATCATGCTGAGGCAGTCCTTACCTTTCAGTCATTACACTGACACATGGTGGCATATACATACATATAAGAGGCAGATGTTCATTAACTGTATGTTATTATTTTCACTTATTCTGCAAGTAGAAATGGATCATCAGAATCTTCGTCCTTGTTGTCAATATGTTCTGAATGAGGAGGAGGAAATCTGCCTTGGAGCATCTGGAGATGGCAGGGTTGGAAGAGGTGGAGAGGGTTGGGATGAGAGGACAGGATTCTGGTTTATACTTTCATGAAATACTTGTGATTTGTGTTTTCCTTTTAATTTTTCAAATACAGTATTTATTACATGGTGCTGTTGCTTCTGCCACTTCCTTCTGTTTCAAGGCTTATACTCTTGATGGGTTGATATAAAGGTAGTTTATGTGAGTGATGAAGTGATGCAAGCCATCTGAGATATTATTCTAATGTAAACTTGTATTTTGGCACTGCTTCTTCTTCATCTTGCATCTGGCATGGCATCTGTTCAGCCAGTTTTATCAGGTTAATATTAACTGAGAGGGGTGGTGTCCATTAAATCTTGAATTTTCTCAAGGTCCTTTCCTACTACCTTGTCTGCCATAGTCACACTTTAACTTTTTGTATGGTAAACTCTGTCATTGACATATTCTGGCCAAATGGCCAAAGTTTTTTCAGTGTGAGTTTAATAGGTACAGGCAGTCCCCGGTTAACAGCGATCCAGTTTTATGGTGCTTGTCTAGCAATGAAAATTGGCAAGTTTTGGCACTGAAAATCGCCAATTCCACTTATTGGCGCTGATAATTGGGTATTGTCACCGATATTTACCTAACAGAGGCGCCGATAACCGAAAATCGGCGCTTTTTTGGCGCCAATAAGCCCTGAAAATTGCTGATTTTCTGTTAGCGGCAATTTTCGGTTATCATCACACCCTCAGAACAGAACCCCCGCCGATAACCGGGGACTGCCTGCATTATGGCTCTTTCAATGATCTTTATTGTGTATGCAATTTTATTAACATACAAATCTTTGTTGTGTTTGATTTTGTGGAATCAACTTTCATGATCTGGACAATTCTCTTTGTAGAGTAATGAGTGTAATGGGTCATAAACATCCTTAGTACCTCATGATCTAGAGGTTGGCTTGGAAATGTTGGGTTTTAGGGCCAGGTTAACAACTAAGATTTTGATGCTGAATGTGTGGGATTCTGAATGGTATGGGGCATTGCCCACATCAATAAGACTAAAGGCAATCTTACTGGCAAAGTACCTTCTGACACCCAGAGCAGGCATATAGGAAACCACTCTGTAAAAAATATTCTTGTAGTCCATGCCTTCATGTTATGCATATAAAAGGCAGCAGTATGGCATGAACACTTTTCCTGCTGTAAAACATGGTTCTCATCTCTCCTCTTTGCTAATACAGTAAATGTCTCTTGTCACACATTTCATAAAGAACAATTTCATTGGCGTTGGATACCTAGTGTGGTGTAAATATTTTTTCAGTATGACAAAGTTTTTTTAATATTTCTACCTGTATATGTGTGTGCCTGTACATAATAATGTAGAATATGTTTTTAGGCCCTTGTGACTTACCATCTGTATCTTTGTTTTCTCAGCTAGGGATGATGATGTCTGCAGTTTGTAAGCGTGCAAGTGTATGGCTTTTATGTAGAGATTTTACTTGCTATAATTTATTTGTATATATATTATACAAGGTCAGATAAGGTCATAACCTCGTACTACCTCTGTTATAAGGTCAATGACGTAATTAACTTAAATCTCAAAAGTTCTCACGGCAGCATTGGCCAGCCTGCTCATTGGGTAAGTGCATTCTCTCTCTCTCTCTCTCTCTCTCTCTCTCTCTCTCTCTCTCTCTCTCTCTCTCTCTCTCTCTCTCTCTCTCTCTCTCTCTCTCTCTCTCTCTCTCTCTCTCTCTCTCTCTAATCAAGTCACTGCCTGAACTAAGGAAGAACAGCGAAAACATGTCTACAAAAATAGTTTATTCAGTAGTCTAACATGGTAAATAGTTTGGAATCAAAATAGGAATGAAATGGGAATATCTGCATCACAGAATTGTTAACCCAATTAACCAAGTAAAAATATGAGATAGTGCTATCAACATCCACCAATTAAATCTCTACAACAAAAGAGTCAAAATAAGTTCGACACGACCGTAGTCATGATAAGCCATGTTCCTCTCCATTTATATTGACCTCTATACATACATCAGAGGAAACAAAGGGAAAAAGAAAACTTTTAAAAAATAGGCTAAGAGAAAAATAAATGTGGGATATTTCCCACGTTACCACAAAAGAAATACACATAATTAAACATGGCAAAATAAAAAATCTGTAAAAATGGAAGAGACATAGCAGATAAAAATAAATGGGGAAAAAGATATTCAAAGCATGGTAATTAGTGCAAAGAATCAGTATATGTTGAACAAAGTTGTGAAAACCCATTCAGGTTTTTTGAAAGTAAAGTTTCAGCTCTCCTCACAGGCAGTAACAAAGTCTTCCAGGAAAGTGGATCCGATCACAAGGGAATCTTATCCTGAAATGTCTAACCTACACTCAGATTGGATCATTCATGCTTTCTGTGATATTCCCATGAAAGCAAACTTGCGAAAGAATGCTCTGCTGGAACTTGATGACTTCCGGCTATAGAACATTCCGTCATGGCCAGAGCATCACCTAGGGCACGATGCCCTTTGTCTCCCTGGGAAGCCAGACTGACGCCAGACCTTTGTCAGCACTGACTTGCTGAATACGTAAGCACTGTTTCCATTTACCTTTGCCCAGAATATCTCCAAGAAAAATGCTTAGCTAAAAAGACAAAATATATAACATAATCATCCCAAATGTTTTTCATTTATTTTAAAGGAAGAATTGACTGATGTGTACATGTATTTAATTCATTTATACCCTTCTAAGCTCTTAGTGTTCTGTACATTTTTAGCTTATGCAGATGGCCAACAAATTCCAGAAAATAATCCATATAATTACTGATGAAAAAATGGTGAACAATCAAAATAGCATGGAGGAATGGTAATGTATTTTGCAAGAAAATTAACAGTGTTGTGATTAATTTTCCTTTTTTTAATTTTAGGTTGAACACCCCAGTAAAGGAGATGAAACTCGGCATTGGGGACCTCCTTTTGTTGGAACAGAAAGCTGTTACTTTCTGAGTGTGAATCGTAACAAAAAGAGTATTGCAGTAGATCTTAAAAAACAAGAAGGTATGTATATACTACAAGATTTGGCAAAATGCAGTGATGTTTTAGTAGAAAATTTTGTCCCTGGTTCCTTAGATCGGTTGGGTCTAGGTTATGATGCTTTGAAAGAAATAGCCCCACATTTGATCTACTGCACTATATCAGGGTATGGTTCATCTGGTCCTTATCGAAAGAGACCTGGCTATGATGTTATTGCTGCATCTTTTGGAGGCCTTCTGGGTGTGACAGGGCCTGAAGATGGAGAGCCTTGTAAAGTTGGTGTAGCCATGACAGATCTGTCTACTGGGTTGTATGCACATGGTGCAATTATGGCAGCATTACTAGAAAGGCAGAGGACTGGCTGTGGCCAGAAAATTGATTGTGATTTACTATCCACACAGTTATCATGTATGGTTAATTTAGCTTCTAATTATTTGAATGGAGGTTTAGAGGCAAAACGATGGGGCACTGCACATGAAAGTATAGTGCCCTATCAAGCTTTTCCAACAAAAGATGGGTATTTAACAGTTGGTGGTGGTAGCAATGATCAGTTTTCTGCTTTGTGTAAAAGATTAAATCTTAACCACTTGTTGCAAGATAATCGATATTCCACAAATGCTCTTAGGGTGAAAAATCGAAAAGCTCTTGTCAAGACATTAAAAGAGACATTCTTACAGAAGTCAACTAAAGAATGGCTAGATATATTGGAAGGATGTTCTTTGCCATATGGACCTGTGAATTCATTATCTGATGCATTTTCTGACCCTCATGTTGTTCATGAACAGGTGGTTCAGACAGTAAGTCATCCCTCAGCTGGAAGTGTAAAACAAGTGGCCCCTGCAGTAAAATTCAGTAAGTCACAAAATAAAATAAGGAGTTCTCCACCAATACTGGGTCAACACACATGGGAGGTATTATCCAGAATATTAAAGTATCCAAGTGAAAAAGTTGAAAAACTAGTTGAAGAGGGTGTAGTATATAATAATGAGAGTACAGAAACTTGTGTAAAAAGTTAATTGTTAGACAATTCCTTTCTAATATACCAGTTTACAGCCTGTGTGTTTTAATGATAAAAGTTTGTAGTTGTTGGTCTTGTTAAAGTTTAAGTGAAGCAGAAAGTATATTTTTAGATGTGGAGAGGTTTGTTCATTGATTTTGTATTCATTTCTCTCTTTCTTTTTCCCATTAAGAACATTGTCTTGCAAGGTTAGGACTCTTTAAGAAACTCAGGGTATTTAACTTCCTCTTTTACAAGTAAGATTTTTTAATGCTGCTGAATCATTTCTAGCTACAAACATTTAATTAGATTTGATGAAAAAGTTTCATTTTAATGTATATACTGTACTGTACAGTTTTGCATACAGTTTCTATTTTAAATAATATTTTGCCTGTAGGTTACCACTTTTTTTCTGGAATATGTAGATTGCTGGAAGTTACCATTGTAATTTAAAAGGAGTAACTGGTTAGACATTTATGTAGATTTGTGTCAGAAGTCTGAAATATGAAAAGAATCTGTCTATTGTAAATGGGGTGATTACAGGCAGTCCCCGGTTTACAACGGGGGTTCCATTCCTATGCCCCGTCGTAAGCTGAAAAATCGTCGAAAATCATAAAAAATCCAAAGAAAACCTTAGTTATAATGCTTTGGATGCATGGAAAACGATGTAAACTGCATTTTTATTGAGTTTTTCATCAAGATAACCTCCATATTTTGATTATTCTGCCGTTTTGGAGCCATATTTCTTCCGTCAGATCGGCGTCGTAGGCGTCGTAACCCCAGACATGAGTCGCAAACCGGGAAATAATTTCTGATAAATATATTTGAAAAGTGTCATAGCCTCGGAACATCGTAAGCTGGACCTATCGTAACCTGGGGACTGCCTGTATAAAGACTTTTTATAATCATTAATTTTATATCATTATATAATGCATGATCTTATGGGGTTATTGTCAAGAGATATCAAAGTGCCTTAATGCCTTCAGTAAGTATATGATGTAAAAGGCCATCATGCATAGATGTGCAGGAAAGAAGATTGTTAGTCTGTCAGTGTTTAATTTCCATCTTTAATTTTATTATTATTATTATTATTATTATTATTATTATTATTATTATTATTATTATTATTATTATTATTATTATTATTATTATTATTATTATTATTAAATAAAAGCTTTGACAGAAGGTGAAATTATTGGTCCAAATGCTGTAGAATCCGCAGACAACTTTAACCATGATCGTATCTTTTGAGCCATAACCTACTGTATGGAGGTTTCATGTATGGCATACATACTCCATTAATGAAGTCATTTCAGATGTTATGACAGTTAGTAACCTTGTTACCTTGACCTTCATAAGAAAAATAGTTTCTTTTCGGGCATTACTGTTTCATATGCACATCATGTTGGAAGAAAATGGGAGAATTTCCTAATTCTGAATGTTGTTAGAGAGAAGCAGATTGGCAGTTGCTAGGGTACATATATTTTTTCGGTAATGGTCTCAGAATACTTGTTAGTCATGAGGGTTGCCTAAAAGGAAGTAGACTTGAGAATGGAATTGCAAATAATTTGTTCACACTTGGTTATTCAGTATTATTTTAATTTTTGTGCTGCAGATGTTGCATATGTTGATCAAAGAGGTATAAGGAATGTGTTTGTAACTACTGAGATAATATTTTGTTTACTTAGCTCTGAACAGAGTAGTAATCATGAATGAATAGATTCAAGAAACTGTTGTCAAGCCTTTTCTTGCAACAGTTGGGTTAGAGAATAGATGTATATACTGTACAGTGGTTACAGTGTTGAATATATATGCACATACAAGAGAATGTTTGTAGGGAAGCAAATTGCATCTGTTTAGACCAAAATAGGGAACTGAATCTTTGTTGCTTCCCGTTATAAAAAAATTCCCATCAGTAGATGAGGCATGCTGTTGCTATGCTATGTAAACGTACATATTACTTTAGTGAATACTGTATATGAACTAGTTACTGTACTATTTAACTACTGCATTTGAAAAAACATGTTTAATGTGACTGTGTGACATACTGTTTTCATGGTGCAAAGTAAGTACGATTATTGAAGCACTGACAACTTTTTTTGTGATGAATACAACCAAAATCTTGTTCACCTGAGAAATGACAAGGTGTTGGCTTAAAAAGAATAATAAGAGTAGGATTAAGAGATTACTTGTTGATGGAGATTCTTTTCAGAGAAGGAAGTATACCAGTCCATTTCTGATGCCTTATCATGATGATTTTCATTTCTAACAATTTCAAGATCTTTGGGAACTTTAGTGGGTGCCTTTTTCTCTTTGTTTGTTGTGCATAAGTGTCATACTGGGTTACAGAGGTGCTTAAGCCATAAAAAAATCTGATTCTCTGATGCTGGGTTGGCTGGGATGAATGAGTGCTTTTAGTTCTTGCTCAGGTCTTGGATAAGATTTTCACTGGCATACAATATTCTTGTCCGATGAGCTAGGATATGAGGTGTGGCTTAGCATGCATGTCTATTTGCTGATGTGTCAGTGGCTACTGACTTGCCCAACTAGGTCTCATATTAGTGGAGAAGGGCATAGGTGCCCATCATATGTGATGTATGTCCAGTCTCTAGAACATTGTGTGAGCACAAGGTCCTTTCCCTTGGCTTTGTTGACCTGTAATAAACATTAATGATTGACTGCGTTGGATGCAAAGAATTTATTCTCCAGACAAGAGATGGAGAGAATTTGAAATTGGAAAGTTAAAATGAAAAATGTCAGTATTATTGTTGAGATGTAAATCTTTAACAGACATAGAAATGTATTTGAATAATATCTTAGTATCAAATGAAGACCTTGAAGTTTTCATCTGGGAGCCCAATCAAGCTCATCTGAACCTCATTAGGTGCCTTGGCAGCATGAACCAACTAAGTTTGAAGTTGTACAGTAATGTAAGAACATTGCCATATTTTTCAGTGGGTAAACTTTCATTTGCTTTCTTCGGTTATTGAGGATGTGACAGTCATGTAATATGACAGTTTTTCTTTTTATTAATGACTTTTGTTGGCTGCAAAAGTATTCAACAGAAAATGTCTTTGGAGTAAGACATTTTTTGTTTCCAATTCTTGGATGTTTGGGCACAAAATAAGATTTGTCAGTAGTTTGCCTTATAAAGGATTGTTCAAGCAGTTGTGCTTGGATATATCACACACAAGTGCAACAGTTTTATAGAAATCCTCTTTTTTAATCATTCACATTGCTGGTTCTGTTCTTCAAAAACCTAATGATCCCCTCATGCAGATATTTCGGTTAATTGTTCCAGTGATAACCAGCACACTTTAAAATATGGTAAATGCATTTGGAATACCTCATCATCCAACATTTAAGCATGTGAAAGTGACATTGAAGTTCTACATATTTGCCCAAATATACAGTAGTAAAAATAATTTTCATTGAAAATAGTAGATTTTGTGGAGAGGCTTTCCTGCAATAAAGGAAAAAGAGAGTATATTTGGAGCCACATTTTTTGTTATCTGTTTAGTAAAATGAATCCTTCATGTTTTCTTGCCACATGGCATATGCTTTGGTTTTATGCTTGCCTGCAAGCATAAAATTTTTATAACTGTTTTTAATTATCATCATCATTAATAGTTTTTTGTCAGAATTTTCTTTGATAGGGTTAGATGTGAAATGAGTTCTCTACACTCTCCCCCCCCCCTCCCGTCATTGCACTTTTCTCACTTATCTTTAAAATTTTTTAAAGTATCCATCCCACAGACCGTTCTTGTAAAGAAGGTAAAATAGATAAAAATGTTCAGCTCCACAAGTCCTGTGTCTCCTGTGTGCAAAGACAGCAGAAGAAATCAAAATGGTCAGCTGTGGATGCAGAATGATTGCTGCACTGAGTCAATAATACTACTTGATTCACCTAGCACCACTTAATATGTTTTCTTTTTTTTTTGATTAATGCATGGAGTTGCTCTGCTACTTTGAGAGCTAATTCAGGTTGCAATAATTTATGGTTTATGAAAAAGGCAATTTAGAGAGCTTAGTTGTTTGCCAAGTACTGTATATGTATTTTACATTATATAAGCAAAATAGACATTTTTCTTTACAAACCCATCATTCATATTATTAGAGTTGCCTGCTCTCAACCACATGTGAGCTGCTTCAGATTTCAATGCGATGCAAGAGAAATGAAGTTGGTAAACGAAGGGGTTCTGGAGAGTCAAGGAGTCTCAGGAGCAATAGCTTTACTCTTCTCTCTGTTAGACAAAAGAATGTAGTCTGGACATTTCGTACCACATATATGGAGTTGTGTACGAATGATGGGTATGTGTAGAACAATTCTAGTTTGCTCTTATATAAAAAAATTTTTTATGTCACATCCTAACTTCTTGTAGAAGGCTGTATGTGGCCATGAAGCTGTAGTTTCCCAACTTATGTTCTCATTATATAATTTAGGGCAGTTTGCTTTTTAAGAGAAACTGATTTATATGCCAAAATAATTTCAACATTTCTTAGTATGCTAAATATTATTCTATGTGGAATTTTGTCTTCCAGTTTAGAGTTTCATATTGTAAGAGCAAAGTTTTTCCAGTGGTTTTCTAGGAAATAAGAGTGCCTGAACAGCAGTGCTTTCACCACTGACAATGAGTAAAATTCATTGTGTGTTTGTGTGTATGGTGTATTTTTTAAATACCAGGTGTATGTAGATATGCTAGCAGATTCATGGGTTTCGAGTTGTTGGATGTAAAGTACTTGTATTTATAAGTGCACAATTGTGTATTAGAATAAGGCGTTTGTTTTAACATCATTATTAACTTAAATTATGCCTTTACAAAACCTATATAAGAATTTTTTATATTTACATGTAAATTTGAAATAATAAACCTGAATTCATTATGATTCTACTTTGTGTTCATCCTTTTACATAAAACTTGAGTTGGTTTTAGTCATGGCTGGTCTTGCAAAGTACATTTCCCATCCCATGACTTTCTCTGACTGGACAAGGTAACTGAGTTTACATTCACAAGACACTTACCGTTATTTTGAAATCAGGGTTTCTGTCTTTGGTACAAGCTCCTTGCATGTTTTGAAAGACACAGATTCTGATGCTTAAGATCAATCCCAAGTTGCTTTTAGGTGGATCCTGCTTGTCTCAGTTTCCATTCTGAGGCCTTGAGTAACTGATTTCTATCATCATAGGACATCTCTATTGGCAATGAGGGTGCACAGGTTTGCAGTAGCATACTTAGCACATATCATCATAAGACATCTCCTCACAGGACACCTCTTCTGTTGACAGTGAGAGGACATCTCAGTTGACATGCGCATTACATTGACAGTGTGGTTGTACGGATTTGCAGTAGCATACTAAGCACTTATCATCATAGAGTATCTCATCAAGGGCATGTCTTCTGTTGTCCGTGCACATTCTATTGACAATACAAGTGCAAAGGTTTGCAACAGAATACTCGGCACAGCAGTCAACCAGACACATTCCAAGATAAAATGTTTATGACAGAATGGTTCTGTCTCTGGATTCAGTATTCATGCAAAGAAGTGTCCTAGAATGCATCTCGTTTAGTGGGTTGAACTGTTTAGGCTAGCCTACTCAGTAACACCTGACATTGGAGGTCTAACTCCTCCTAGGCATTCAAGAATGTCTTGTCTGTTCATAGGATTATAAAGACTGATTCTTGACTGCACCAGTCCAAAATTTCTGTTCTGTTATGCCTGCTCATTCTACTTGTTCAAAGTCAATCAGTGGGATGGACTATGCTCCTATACCCCTGTGACAGTATGACATATATGTTACCTTTGTAAGTAGTATTTCAATCCGATGCCAACAACTATTTTGTTAGCTTCGGATTGACCGAGAAATAGTGTCCAAAAGTGATTTCTCTGACTAGGGATTTGGTCAAATGAGCGTACTGCACAACTTCCTGTTGGACATTAGTGTGTTTCGCACAGGATCTCTCAAGGCCAGAGTCATTGATCTGTCTTTTGCATTCATGAAGAACCTGTCTGTCAGGTACAAGGGTAGAATGTAATCGTGAAGATTGCATTTGTCTCCTTTACGTCGGATCGTTTCCCATGTGTTCTTAGACTCCTTTTCCTTGGATCCCATGGTGGATACTCGACAAGTCATGTAGTTTCACCCAGGTTGCATCTCGCCTAAGGTGTCAGTTGCAGGGAGAAAGTGTGGGTGGGACTGGCCCCCACACTTTCCCCTAGCTTCCTTCCTCTTCTAATGGACAGAGGAACTTGGAAGACCCGTCAAGCGCTGGACTGGCTTGCATGCAGGTGATCTAGATGACTGAGTATCCTGTCTGTCATCCAGTTTCGGTTGGGTCAGTAGGTGTAAATCCTTCCCCTCTGGCAGGGAGAGAGAGGTACTGACTATGAGCTAGCCAGTTGGTAATTTTAGTTTTATAGTCTCTGACACTGTGGGTTCTTTCAGACCTTTTTGATTCGGGATATTATTTACATTCCTTTAATTTGAAATGCCCAGAAATCTGATAATTGATCATCTATTTCAATAGGCCAGAGGTATGGTCTCCTTCCTGAGCCCTTTACATGACCAGGAAGAGGGTACCTAGGTGAGCCAAACCACCAGTCGGTTCAGGAAATTACTTGAAATCTTCCCTCCAAAAGTAAGTCTCCCACATGTAAAGACCGAGGGTTTGTGTTCGTGTAGGCACAAATGACAAATTTTTAAAATAATTTGTACTTTTCCTAATATACAAACCTGAGGTCTACATAAAAGGCCCACCTCTCACCACCCCTCATTCTCTTACCTGGGCCAAAAGGTAAACTGACTAGAATTGAATGCATTCAGACTGGGTGGGCATTACTTCTGCCCCTACCTTCGGTAACTCTTACCATAACCACCTTGCGAAAAGCTAAACAGCTGGATTTCCAGCTCGCTGAAAGTTAATCTCATATGTAAAGACCTCAGGTTTGTATAATAGAAAAAATACAAATTATTTTTAAAATTTGTCATTTTTCTTTGCGATTTTTACAGAAAAAATAATCATGAAAAATTATGCTCTGTTCTTATCATTAAGTTAGAGATATAAACTTTCTGTTAGCTGATATTATTATTATTATTATTATTATTATTATTATTATTATTATTATTATTGTTGTTGTTGTCTGATGGCAGTTGCATTAAAAATTATAGCTGTTTCCACGATATTTATTTTATACAGTCTTCTCTATTCTTCTTATTGACTTTTTTCTTCAGCCTGTAGCTGGGAAATCAGGTTTCCCAAGGACTAACAAAAATTTCCATTTTCTTAGGTTTATTTCCGCTGATGTTTCAAATGCGCTCTGGCATATATTTTTAAAGAGTGAATGAAATGGCAGGCAGGTTACAAGGGTATATATAGCAGGCGGGGTGGGGTGGAGGGTGTACAGCTGCTAGGTTGGTTATTCAGCTGCATTTTAGTTGGTCACAGGTTGGTGACGAGGTCAGTCCCGGAGGCATTGAGACCCTCTGGGCCTAATTGCTATTGGAATTTGGGAGTGGCTGTTATCTGGGATTATAGATCCTTCAGGTGATATGCCTTTGTGTCCGGTGCTGGCTCGGTGCTGTCTCTCTCTCTCTCTCTCTCTCTCTCTCTCTCTCTCTCTCTCTCTCTCTCTCTCTCTCTCTCTCTCTCTCTCTCTCTCTCTCTTGTTGGTATTCAGTGTCGGCTGGTTTCTTAAATTACTCTGTATGATGGTAAGGAGAAATTCGGTTTCCTTCACCGTGTTGATGTTTGGGTTTTTTTCTAAAATATGTAGTGCTTTGAGAAGCTGTAGGCGTCGGTGGTCCATTTCCTGGTCTATGATTTTGGTGTTCTTTACAAGTTCTTCTCTTTTGGGCCTTCTTTGATGTTTTTGCATGTAATGATTAAAAATAGCCCCTTCTTTGAGGTGAAAGGAGAGACACTTGGAGAGTTTGTTGGTAGTCATCCCAATATAAGAGTGGTGGCATCTTTCCAACGTGCATGTAAATTCATAAATGACACTACACGAGCGTCACAGAGGAGACAGTCTTCAGTAAGATCCCCTGCCTTCCTCAATACTACAGGTATATAGATGACACCTTTGTGAGAGTGAATAGCAAAAGACCTAGAAAAATTTAAAGCATGTCCCGTCCTCCGTTTCAAGCGCGAACATAGTGTTGGTGGTGCCCTTCCCTTCCGGGACATTCGGGTACAGCAGACCTCGACGGGTTATACCACCACAGTATACAAGAAACCCATGAACCCAGGTCTATGCCTTAATGGGTCCAGTGAGTGCCCGGACAGGTATAAAAAGCCCATGGTTGAAGCCTTCGTCCGCCGCGCCCTCTCACACTGTTCCACGTAGAAAGGAACTACGTAAGAGATGGAAAAATCACCACAAGTACTCATCAACAACAACTTCTCTAATCACATGGTTGAACAACAAACCCAAGTCTCTATAAATAACTGGCACCAGGAAAGCATGATGGACACCAAAAGAACCATAGTAAGTCCATAAAACTATATCACAGGAATTACATGCACCAAAAATATGTAGAAGATGAGAAGGCCCATAGAAAAATAATGAATGAAAATGTAGCCCTTACTGCAGAAGATGACAAAATTATCCTGATAATATACTATAGAAATATGAAAACAAGCCCAGTTTTGCTTAAAAACAACCCTGCACCCCAGAAATGTCTTTGAAGAGAAGTACTCTAGTGTCATGTACGAATTTACATGCCCTGTGGAAAGATGCCACCACTCTTATTTCGGGATGACTACCACCAAACTCTCCCAGCATCTCTCCTGTCACCTCCAAGAAGGGGCTATTTTTAATCATTATGCGCAAAAACAAAGAAGGCCCTGAAAGAGAAGAACTTGTAAAGAACACCAAAATCATAGACCAGGCAACGGACTGCCGACGCCTACCGCTTCTTGAAGCACTAGATATTTAAAAAAAAAAAAGCCGAACATCAACATGGTGAAGGAAACGGAATTTCTCCCTACCATCATACAGAGAAATTTAAGAAACCAGCCGATGCCAGACACGGACACTGATGAAAGAGAGAGAGAGGAGGTGTGATAGAAAGAGAAAGAGAAGAAGAAAGAGAACCAGCACCGGACACAGAAGGCAGATCACCTGAATGACCTATGATCCCGGATAAAAGCCACTCCCAAATTCCAATAGCGATTAAGACCAGTAGGTCTCAATGCCTCTGGGACCGACCTCGTCACCAACCCGTGACCAACCAAAACGCAGCTGAATAACTGACCTAGCATCTTTACACCCACCGCCCCACCCCCACTTGCTATATATACCCTTGTAACCTGCATGCCATTTCATTCACTCTTTGAAAATAAATGCCAGAGCACGTTTGAAAAGTCAGCGGAAATAAACCTAAGAAAATAGAAATCTTTGTATGTCCTTGGGAAACCTGATTTACCAGCTACAGGCTGAAGAAAAAAGATAATAAGAAGAATAGAGAACACTGTATAAATTAAATGCCATGGGAACAGCTATTATTATTATTATTTTCTGTTGAATGGCAGTATCAGTGGAATTGATTTTATACAAGGCCTTTTTCAGTTCGTATCGCCATTCTCTTTTCTCCAATGCTGATATCTGCTAAGAGCTGGCCTGTGTACATTGTCTGGATAAGGAGAAAGGCAATAGGTCTGAAAAATCACAGTACAGGCAGTCCCTGGTTAACAGCGGGCTCAGTTAATAGCGATCTGGTTTTATGGCGCTTGTCTAGCGATGAAAATCAGCAATTTTCAGCACCAATAATTGGGTATTCGCACCGATACATACCTAACAGAGGTGCTGAAAACCGAAAATCTGCGCTTTTCGCCACCACCCCAAAAATCACCGAAAAAAGCACTGAAAATCGCTGATTTTCGATTATCATCACACCCTCAGAACAGAACCCCTGCTGATAACCGAGGACTGCCTGTACAGGCAGTCCCCGGTTTATGACAGGGGTTCTGTTTTTACTCCGTGTCGTAAATCAAAAATCGTCACAAACCGAAAAATCATTGAAAATCGTCAAAAAATCCTAAGAAAATCTTACTTTTAATGCTTTGGGTGTACAGTATTGAAAATGATGTACACTGCATTTTTATTGAGTTTTTCATGAAAAAAAAGCCTCCAAATTTTTATTATTCTGCCGTTTAGGAGCCATATTTCTTTCGTCGGATCGGCATACAACACGTCGTAACCCCGGAACATGCATCGTAAACCAGGAAATAATTTCTGATGAATATATTTGAAAAGCGTTGTAACCTTGGAACGTTGTAAGCCAGACCCGTCGTAAACTGGGGACTGCCTGCACATGTAATTTTTTATCCTGGTACATGTGGGTGGAAGTTATGCGTGGTGCGGTATATCCATAGAGCTTCAGGATGTCGCCATTGTTCTCAAGTGATAGAGAATCTTTGTAGCATTGTCCTTGAGTGGTAGAAAGTCTTTGTTGAGGATTTCTTAAGGCACCAACGTTTCAAGTCGTATGGTTCGTTCTGGTTAGAATGGGCTCATCAGTTGGTATATATAGGGTCCCAGGTAGTAGGTGGAAGGGGAACTGAATTTTAATTGGCTGTTACGGGATAAGTGCCCTTGAGCAAAGCCCTCTTGCTAGGTGTTGATGGTTGCACCCCTCTCCGTGTGTGGGTGTTGGAGACTGGGTGGGTAATTCTGGGAGGGTCACTCATAGAAGATGGAGACGTCTCCAGATTGGTCTGCTAGCTGGGCTTAGGAGAACCTGTGGCTGGCATTCTATGTGCCACCGTCGAGAGGAGGAAAGTTTCTTGTGTGGTATTAAGGCTAGGCCTTAACTCATGAGCTGAGTGAGTGGACCAATCAGGTGGTGCCTCCATCTCGTATGAAAGACCCTCCCAGTACTAACCACCTAGTCTCCAACGTCTGCACGCAGAAAGGGTTACAACTGTCAACATATAGAATATGGCTTTGCTCAGGGGCACTAATCCTCTAACAGCCAATAAAAATTCAACTCTCCTCCCACCTACAACCTGGGACCCTATATATACCAACTGTTGAGCCCATTCTAACCAGAACAAACACATCCCAACTTGAAAATAAGCTGATGATATGGCTTGAAATGTTGGTGCCCTTAGAAAACCTCTATGAAGATCTCTACCACTCAAGGACAATGCTACAAAGATTCTCTACCACTTGAGAACAATGCCGGCATCCTAAAACTCTATGCATATACTACACCATGTTTAACTTCCACCCATGTGTACCAGAATAAAACGTGTATGATTTTTCAGAACTACTGTCTATTCCTTATCCAAACTGTAAATAATTCCACTGATACTGCCATCTTTTTAACAAAACATGCTTACTATTTATCAGTAGTAACCCTTCATTTAAGCATATTTTATTGAATCTGATTGCTGCTACAATGCTGTTCAGTTTAAAATATTCCAGTGAGATCCTGTCTTGGAATGACTCCTTTTGTGTGCGACGCCAGCTTTTTTGCTGGGTGCAGGGAGCCAATGAAAAAACAGGGTCAGTTTGGTGTTCAGAATGTGGGTGCCAATGAAGTTAAGTATACCTTAGTTTTACCAGACCACTGAGCTGATTAACAGCTCTCCTAGGGCTGGCCCGAAGGATTAAACTTATTTTTACGTGGCTAAGAACCAATTGGTTACTTAGCAATGGGACCTACAGCTTATTGTGGAATCCGAACCACATTATAGCGAGAAATGAATTTCTATCACCAGAAATAAATTCCTCTAACTCTTCATCAGCCGGCCAGGGGAATTGAACTCCGCCCCATCGAGCGACAGTCTGAAGCTCAACCGACTCAGCCAGCAAAGGGCTATGTGCCAGAAGAGGGTCAGTTTAGTGTTCAGAACTGGTCTGTTTGGGAGCCAATGAAAATAGGGTCGGTTTAATGTTCAGAATGCTGGCTTCCAGTTGGCTGATTCACCTGAGAGGCCAGGCAAGCTCTGTTCAGGCGGCATTAGCGCTGGGGCTGCTGTCTCATAACGGTGATAGCCACTCGTCTTAGGGTCGTTATTCCAGGGCGCCTTTCCCTTGTAGGATGTGCTCCTTCTCCTGTGGGGGCTTGTCTTCCTGCAGGTGCTTCTACTTGTATTTCTCTTCCTGCTTTATCTCTTTCTTCAGGGCATCTTTCTTGTGCTGGGGGCACCTGTGGTGCTTGTCCTCCTGCAGGTGCACTTAGAGTTGCATTCGGGATACGTCTTATGTGAGTGGGGAGCAGAAATGGCTCCTGGATCATATTCTTTAATAAAATGTGGAAAAAATAAGCATAAAAACAAAAAACAAAGTATATACCCTACACACATGATTGCATTTTTCTTATGGCTTATAAAAATAAAAGATGAAAAAAATACAGTAAAAATATAAATTAGAATGGCATAAAATATAAATAAAAATGGAAGAAGTGTGTATTTTTTAGTCTTCAGTGTAAGCAATACCTCTCTCTCTCTCTCTCTCTCTCTCTCTCTCTCTCTCTCTCTCTCTCTCTCTCTCTCTCTCTCTCTCTCTCTCTGTTACAGTGCAATACTATATGTATCCTTTAATAAAATGAGAATTATCATAAACATAAAAACAGGGAACAAAACAAACTCTAGCAAATCAGAGACTATCTAGCCCTCTTCACTTGTCCAACATTGCATCCCCACCCTCTCCCAGCCAGGGAAACTGCTCCCCAGCTCCACCCACTTTCCAGAACAACCCCCCTCTCTGAGTGAGTTTCTCTACAGAACCTTACTGCCCCTCCTCTCCCATGACTCCCAGTCGTCTGAAAACACCCCACCCCCCACCTTTTAAACTCCTTCATGCCTCCCTCACTCCCCAAAACCTTTTTCAGTCTGTTTATGAGTATAAGCAGTGTTACCAACATATTTCTGAAACCACACAGTATTGCCAACCATTGGAGTGCGGTTTCTTCAAATATTTTGAAATTTATGTATATTATATATCTTTAGGGCCTTGGTCCCTGGTCCAGGTGTGTTGGATGATGTTGCATTCTGGATAATGGTCTTCATTTCTGTAGTCTTGGTATAATTTTATTTCAATTATCATCACTGATATTAATTTTCATATGATTTATAGATCCTTGAAAACTGGAAAACCATCTAGCTTGGTTTTGTAAGACATTTTTAGATTTTGTTAAATACCCTAATTATCCTTAACTTTTGAAGTACATACTATTTCATCCCTTCCTAAAGAAAGATGGCTATCCTAGTCCTACAGTTATCATCCTATTTCTTCAACCTTATTATAACTTACGGTATATATTCAAAACTTTACAACCTCTGACTTTTTTTGGACACCTTGAATCTATCTTTTGATGACCACTACAACTTCTGTAGTGTTTAGTTATCACTGTTGCATTTCTCAGGCATTAGACAGATAGTTGGAAGGTTATGACAGGATAATAGTATATCGTGGGCTATGTTGTGCTATGTATTAATATTTTTTTTTTTTTGTGCTGTAACCATGCTATAGAATGTAACAGTACAATAAGAGAGGGTGGAGACATCAAGTCCTGGCTGTAAGGATTATGTACTGTATACCTACTTGAAGCTTATATCAAGGTACCTGTGTTCTACTTACAGTACTGTACTTATATAGAGGCCAGTGGTAAGAATAACTGGCCATGGTGTAGGGCAGCAGCAAGTTTGAAGGCAAATAGTTGAATATTCACATTTTATGTGTATGCCACTACTCAAAATATAATGTTTATTGTTGGCTGTATAAATTATAATCTGCAAAGAGTAGTAAATGTGATAAGTCATCCTTGTTGTCTTAATTTTGTTCAGGGATAAGTACTGTATTGAGTTTTGGAGTAAAGTCCTTATATTATTTATTGCACATTTACCTTGTGATGTATATTTACTTAATACAATTTCCCAGGTAAAAGCTGCACACTTACACAATGTATATATTATAATATGTTATTGAATTATAGAAGTTTTGTACAGTGGCATCTCATAGTCCAAGTCCAGTAGAAAATAAAAATATTACTGTACATACTTAATGGAATAATCTAGTAAGTGTGCTAGATTTATCAGATGATGAAATGAACAAGCTCGAGTGATGCTTTATTGTCAACCTGAGCACACACTTGAGTCTGGTAGTTAGAATCTATTTTCTGTCTCAAAAAAAACCTGTGCTGTGTAATATTGTGATCATTTTGCAGATATATCTCTGAAGCTGAATAAGTAAATTAATATTTTAAATTGGATAATACAGTAGTTACAAAATACCAGCTAGGACAGACTATAAATTGCTTTATATGGAATTATTGCACACCAAGAGCTGTGTGAGTTAGCCCAAGGATGTTGTGTAGGCTGTGTAAATTGTTACTTTTTGGATTTGTTAATTATTGGGAGAGCATACCCCTGAGCTCTCCATTAAGTTACAGTGCCACTGTATTTATATAGACTGTTATCCTAGAAGTAGTATTCATTATTCTGTTCTCTGTCAGGTGGTGGCTGGGGACTTCTTGAAGTATTAGAAGAGTCACTGCTAAGTTTGGCTCCTAATTTCAGTCGAGGCAGCAGTGCTGCAACAAAAAAAAAAGTATATTTTCAATTATAGGTTACAGAAACAAAATATGTACAGTAAGTTGACTATTTATTATTAAATTAATTGTACAATATTGTTTATGGTTATTATTTTCAAGGAGGATAACCAGATCAATTAAAATTCCTTACTTTCACAAGACAAGATATTTACTACTGCTGTGAACACAAACTGTATACTAATGATTAAATCAATAAATCAGATCATAATTTCCTTTTGTGCAACATTATTAAATTTTTTGAAACCCCCCAAAAAAAACATATATTGGCCAGTGGATAATTCTTTGTAAAAGTACTAAAAGTTAGAAGTCAGTCTGTATGTGAGCCTAATTTTCATTCATATAGTCAGATCTGAAAGAATTTTTTAGTCCCCGCTGGCAAAATCAGGGGCTAAAGTTTTCCCCTCAATTTTTCCATCTGTTTTTCTCCTCATCAGTATGTCTGTTATGACTGCCTTGTCATAGCAATTCCTACTACTGTACATGGTTCAAGGTATTTCAGTTAAATTTGATACACAGGTAGACCATCATACAAAGATTTGTATGGAGAGAGATAGTCCTTTTATTCTTTCTATCTGTCATTGCGCAAAACTCTTTTTTTTAAGGATTTTGCTGAAGGTGAAATTAAGATTGCAAATTCCATGCTAAAATGTAAAATTATGTTGCAAAATTCTGTGAACTTTGTACACATATTCAGTCTTAGCCATAACTATATTAGACATGCATACTTCATTAGTAAGGCCTTTTAGATGAAACCAGGGTTAATGACTGTGCAACCATGACTATGACCCTACTAAAATAGCTGCCGTATGGACAGTACTTTCTGAATGCTTGTTAAGGTTATAGAGTGGAGAAGTATCAGATTCTTAGATAACTGTACGGCATTATTATCAGCTGTTGTGTGAATGAAGATGGACCATCAAGATCTCCATCCTCTTTGTCAATGAATTATATATGATAAGACAAAGAATGGTTGATCTAAAAGCCTTTTTGATGGCAGTGGTGAAAGGAGAGGCTGGGATTCTGGATTTCACCTTTGGGAAAGACATGTGATTTATGTCTGACTTATTTGGCTTTTAATTTCTTGAAAAAGTTATTTGTATGGTGTAATTGCTGCTTCTGCAATATCTTCACTTTCAAGGTGTGATGTTTAATGTACATGTGTTTTTTGGCACTGATTCTTCTTCATCTTAAGTTATAGCGTTTGTTTGAGTCAGTTCCATCAAGTCATTTTCTGTTAATTCAGTTGTAGTAGTACAGTATTAGTTAAATCTTGAATTTTCTCAAAATCTGCATCTTCAAACCCTTACTTACCCACCTTCTCTGCCATAGTCACAATTTTTTTCATTGTACTTATGGCAGCATTTCACGGTAAATCCAGTGACATCATTGACGTATTGCGACCAAAGTGGTTTTTTTTAGGCAGGATAGTTTTCATGGCTTTCTGTGCGATACTTATGGCATTAGCAATTGTTTAAAGTTTTCATCTCCACAGAGTACCAAGTGTAGTGGGCCCCCTTGATCTAGGGTTTGATTAGAGATATTGTGTTTTGGGCCAAGTAGATGACGTGTACACTTTTGGTTTTGAACTTGGGGGATTCTGGGAGACCAGGGCCATTGTCTAGGATCTGTAAGACCTTAAAAGGCAGTCAATTACTGGTGAGGTGTGTACTGTCTTCTGGGACAAAGCAGTGGCGAAACCGTTTTAGGAAGAGTGTCTTGGTAGTCCATGCCTTCTTGTCGAGTATTCAGAAGACTAGCAGCTGGCATTTACCTTTTCTGTTCAGGACCCAGGTATTAGTAGCTTTATAAATCAGGGCTGCTCTGCTGAGAATCTTGATTGTGATAGCACAAAACTGCAGTCAGTCACTCTTTCCTTGTGCTAAAACCTGGTGTTCAATTTGTTTCTTGGCTAGTAAATTTACAGTGTGGCTTTTTTTCCAAAACATCAGTTTCCATGGCATTGAATGCATGCTCTCTGAGCAAAGCGCATAAATCTATACGTAGTTCTATTGTGAACTATAACTTTTAAAAAAATCAGAATTGTTAAGTTGTGTAAGTATTCATGTTATTAAATTAGAAATTATTTAAAGCACAATATTTACAGTATCATCTTTAGTTTCCTTTTACAGTAAACCCCCGTATTCAGCGTTCTCAAGATTCACAGACTCGCTGATTAGCGGATTTCTCTATGGGACATGTATACACATTATTCACAGAAAATTTGCCTATTCGCATTATTTTTCACTGAGAAAAATTCACTACAGTAATTACTTTTTTTCATATTTTGATGACTAAATGCACTTTTTGTGATAAAACTCTTAAAATACTCAGGTATAAGCATTTTTAGACAGTTCTAAGTGTTTTTAGAGGGGTTTTAAGTATTCTCAGATTTTAGCTATTTGTGGGGGGTGTGGTATGCATCCCCTGCGAATGCAGGTGTTTACTGTACCGAGTTTCTAACCTTGTGTGGTAAATTGAGGCTATGTACAGTACTGTACTGTATATGGAATTTTTGGCATGTGTAGCGTACTAAACTTTAAATTTTTTTCACATTTGTAGTGTACACAAGTTGTGTGTGGGCTTAGGTGAATGGCTGCAAAGCTCCAGAAATTGTGCCCTTTACACTGGCTGGTGAACATAACCAAGTTAATCAAATCTGTAGACCCTAACCCTGCAAAATTCAGTTTCTTACATATGTTTTATATCTTTTATATTGCACAAATGCATTTTAAGGTTGTTCCTACACATACACAAACCTTCGGTCTTTACATATGGGATTTACTTTCAGCTCAAGCTGTAACCGGCTGTTTTAACTTAGAACAATGTAGTTATTGGTAGTTGGCTACCGATGGTAGGGGAGGAAGCCCCTCCATCCAGTTGGTACGCACCCACTTTACCTTTTGTCCACAATCTGAGACAAATGTGTCTCTTCTGTTGCCTGCCGTTCGACTTAATTCTTTATAATTCTTCATAATTCTTTTTGTTTTTGAGTACTGTATAAAGTAATTGTTGTTTTGAGATTTTTTGTTTATTTGGAAATACTGGAATCTTAAACATGCTCTACTCTGTTTATATAGTCACTCTTTCTTGTTGTGTAGTTGTTCCTACACAGATATGTTGCATAGTTTTTTATCAACTCATTTTAGCCCGTATAGGCCTTTCTCTTTGATATTCTCTCTAACTTGTTTTGTATTTTGATATAACACAAACCCAACTCTTGTCTGTTTTTAGACGCCTTCTCAGCCTCATTTTATCGAACATCCTTGTTCTACATCACTCTCTGTTTGTTCTGAGTTTTTCCTCTCTGAAACAAGCAGGGTTTTTATTTTGATTATACATTTACTTGGAATGTCATCATGTTGTAGTCTTTCAGATGTTGTAGAGCTTGAGAGGCTTGAGACGGAAGTGGGTTCTCTTGCTACAGTGCATTGTACGAGAGCTTCTGCTTGCCTTCGGGCATGGAATTCCCTCTCCCTTGGCACGAGGAGGAAGCGGAGGTTGATTTTGCAGGATTCTTAGACAAAGTTCTGGCAAGCTGCCTCCAATACCATAGGAGTACCAGTCTATGGTTCCTGTCTACGGTTCTTGCTCCATCTCGGGGAGGGAGTTGTGCGTTCTTACGCTCCCTCCCCCTCCCCTCATTCCTGTTCTGGATGATGAGAAGTCCTGGGACAGTTATTCTGTATGAAGTTTTTCATTGCTGCCTTCAAGAGACGATGGGTAGGCCACGGCTGTGAGGAAGGATACACAGTGGCCGTAAGGAAGACAACACACCATTGGAAGGACAGCCATCGGCCACATATAGATGGCTGTGACCATTTGCCTTGTACAGAATCCTTCATGGCCACACAATCAGCCAGTCGACTTTGGTTTGGGTGTATGGGTGTCATTGCAGTGTGTCGTAGCTTCAAGAGCTACTTCACCCCCCCCCCTGCATTTGATGTTGGTTGTGCAATAGAAGTCAAGCCTTCACCTTCGTCTTTTGTTGTAGGCCACGGATGTATCTTCCCTGGGCGTACCTCCTTTACCGTGCATCTCCCCATAAACGCAGCGCCTGTCCAGGTCGTCTACATCCCCTTCCTTCTGTTGTCCTTCAGGGCACAGCCAAGTGTATCTTCAGTTCCAGAATGAGAGTGCCTAGCGTACTTACGCTTACTCTTCCCCTGCAGTTTCCTTTCAAGAACAATTCCTGGTTGCTGTTTTCATTGATGTCACTCCAGTAATCTGGACATCTAAGCTAAAGATACACTCTCCAAGGAAGGGAGAGTATGTGGCCATGCAAATGTTGCACGCCCATGCTTTAGCTGCATGTTGTATAGCCAAGGAGGAAAGAAGAGGGCCTGGGTAGGCAGAAGTAGGTTTGCCATTGCCACAGGGTTGCAAGACCATGCCAATTTTGGTGTTGCTGGAGTATGCCAAACTTCTTAAGCCGAAGGTTCACTCGCCAAGGAAGAATAAAAAAGTTAAGTATACCTTAGTTTAACCAGACCACTGAGCTGATTAACAACTCTCCTAGGGCTGGCCCAAAGGATTAGATTTATTTTACGTGGCTAATAACCAATTGGTTACCTAGCAATGAGACCTACTTCTTATTGTGGAGTCCGAACCACATTATAACAAGAAATGAATTTCTATCACCAGAAATAAATTCCTCTAATTCTTCATCGGCCGGTTGGAGAATTGAACGCAGGCCCAGCAGAGTGCTAGCTGAGAATGATACCCACCCGTCCAGTGAAGGATTGGTAGGAAGAAGGAGTGCGGCCATGCAGATGTTGCACAGCTGTGTCCTTTCTACAAATGTTGTACAACCGAGAAACAACTCTCTTTGGTTGTTTTCGTTAATGTCATCTCCTTATGCTCTTCCCTGTCTATGGACATAGACTTGGAGCCTCTTCTACTTAGAATGAGTGAGTGTTGAGTATGTGGATGCTTCTTCATCCCTGCACATTCCCGCTCTGGAAAGTTGCCACAGTATGGCACTTCTGGGGCCAGGCCCCCAACCATGCTCAAATGGAGGTTTGGGGAAGAACGGGATCACTCTTCTGAGAACGCTTCTACCTCCACGGTCAGGTGAGGGGCATCGATGGCACTTCTGTGGACGTGTGGGGCACAGCACCTGTCCAAGTTCGTGTGGAATCAGGGCCACGTCTTTGCAATGCCCCCTGCTCACGTTCGTGATATTGCAGCAATCTTCCTGGAATGGTCAATGTCCATTTCCGGTAACAGCTACATCCGAGTGAACAGGATTTTTCTCCCAGACCTTTAAGGCTGTCGTTGCATGAGTTCATCCACGGGGACTTCGACATTCTGCAGTCTTCAAATTGGCTCGAAAGTATGAAACACCTCCCTCTCTGGTTCCCTTAACCTCTCTCAACAACTCAGTTGTAACGTTGACTGGAGTTGTTGGAAGTAATTGTGCCAAATGTTCGAGAATCGTCAGTACCTACCCATTTATGGGGGTTACACAGGGAACCAAGAGTGTTCCAGGTAGAGACGTCATTGAAGTCCTTCGGTCCCTTGGGGACCACACAAGCAATCGAAGGTGTCCCTTTCAAACCCCTTCCCCTCCCGGAAGAGGATGTAGGGTAAGAAGAACAAAGAAGATGCTAAGACAGCTTTCCTCCCCACGTGCGGCCTCTGTTGGGGAATGCCCATAGCCTTAAGCATCATGTGGAAATCGTTACAGTCCAGTTTCCGACGTTGGCGGGACACTGTAGACTGTAGTTAGTCGAACATTAAAACTCTTTAACGAGAGACACGTTTTTATTACTTTGACTCACGAAGGTAGAAACATTGTAAAAGGAATTGGTGAAAGTCAGTCGAAATAACGAATACCACACGAACACATAACCGCTTTAAAAGGTTATGGGGTCCAGGATATGCCCAGAGCGCTAAAAGTGAGTGAATAGTGAAATGAGTTTTGTAAAAGTTAGGGAGAAAACTTTGGAGGAAGTCGAACGAGACACCAAGCGCTATGCGATTACAAGAGTGCCGTTATGCAGCGAGATACATAAAATGGTGGGTGACAACAAGGAAAGAAAAAGACACAAAATTCTGGGTGAATCAAATTATTTCCTTTGGGCAAAGAGAACTAGAGCTGCTTTCACCCAGAAAAGGTGGTGGGAATGTATACAGATCCAGGATATGCTGAAGATCAAGACGACTGGCTGGAACTACAACTTCAAAAGAAATAGCGACTCAGTTATATCACATGAAGAGTAGATAATTTGGATCTGGACGACATCATCGAATGCACCAAAGCAAAAGATGCATGGGAAATTTTGAGAGATATCCACACGAAAATGGATACATTTCAAATAGTTGGTGTGCTGGAAGAACTGTGTAGATGCAGAAAAACTGAAGAAACGTCTATGTAATTAGATTAGCAGAGATGTAAATGCAGCTTTAGGAGAAGAAGTGGCTCAATTTGGAGACTCAGTGATAGTTGTGTTTGTGCTTAGAGGTCTTAAACATATTCCTAAGTATCAAATTTTGATGAAGTCACAGCTCTCAAAAATTGAAGATTTAAATATAAAAAATGTAAAGTCAATACAGTATGTACTGCTTTTCGAGGAGAGGCAAGATAAACCTGAGGCAAGAAAAGAAGCGGAATCTTAAGTCTTTAAAACAAGCTTCAGAAGAAAATCAAGAAAAGAAGATGGAAATTCAAGTGCAAATTACAGAAGAGAAGATGGTGCAAGAGGCTCCAAGAAAGAAGACAAAAGATTTGTTTGCTATGCTTGTAGCCAGCCTAGACATATAGCAAGAAACTGTCCAAAATTTGAAGAAAGAAGTGATAAGGAAGAAAGAAGAGTCAAGGAAGAAAGAAGATACAAGACAGAATACAAAAGAAATAAAAGAAGCAAGAAGAAATTAACAGGGAAGAAAGCACAATATGACAGTGATGAAAAGAGTGGAAGTGAATCCGAAGAAGAGGAGCTAACAGCAAAAGTTGCCAGATCCAAAATAAGTACAAAGGTAATTGTTGCTGTAATTGAAAATGAAAATGAAAAGACAGAAAAAGTGAATGCAATTGTTAACAAGTTATCAGTGAAAGAAGAAAATTCCAGATTAATATGGAACTTGGATTATGGTGTTAGTGATCACATGACACCTCATAAAGACGTACTTGTTGATTTTAAAAGTAGCATCACAGGTAACATAAAGTGGAGTGATGGAAACAAGTCTTCAGCCCTAGGGAGATGAAAAGTGATTATTAAAACGAAAGACCAGTATGGTGCATATGAGTTAATCTTGAAAGAAGTATACTATGCTCCAAATCTAGATAAAAACATAACGTCTGAAAGAAGATTTGATGAAAAGGGTTTCAAGCTAGTTACTTACAAAGGGGTTAAACAAATAAAAGATATGAAAGAAGTATTTCAGAAAGGATACTGGAACGAATCAGCAAAGATGTATCAGTGCAAAGCCAAGAAAATTTTGCAAGGAAATGAAACATGGTTAAAGAAGAATGAAGATATAGGAATCATAGGGAACAGAGCAACAGTAAATTTGTGGCACAAAAGATTTGGACATGTACTAGCCTTGCCCAAAGTTTGTGAAGCAAAGGGAAAACTTGAATACTGCACCACGTGCATAGAAGGTAAGTCCAAAAGGAAGCCAATGCCTGCAAGTGATTCAAGGTGTAGTGGAGTGCTGGAAATAGTACATAGTAATGTTTGTCAGATTCCTGAACCATCATCGAATGGGGGTGGAAGCTTCTACTTTGCTACCTTTTTGGATGACATTCAAGGTACAGTGAACTTGCTACAATGAAGAAGAGTAAAACAACGGAGAAAATCAAAGAGTACAAGGCCAGGGTAGAGAGAAAACACAGAAGACTTTTGCAGTGCCTCCACTTTGATAATGGGAGTGAGTATGTCAGCAAAGAATTCTCGGCTTTTCTTACAGAGAAGTGAATAGAGACAGCTGACAATCCTGTACACTCCTCAGCAAAATGGAAGAGCTGAACGCTTAAACCAGAGTTTACTGGCCATAGCAAGGTGCTTGATGATCGAGTCTGGAGTACCACACAAATTCTGGACTGAACCCCTTCTTCATGCAAATTGCATCAAGAACAGAACAATGTCAGTGGCCATAAATGAAATTCCATTTGAGCTGTGGAATGGGAGAAACCTCAAACGTGACGACTTGAAATTGCTCAGAGTGTTTGGCTGTGAAGCTTGGGCTAAGCTGAGGGAGACTCCAAAGCTAGAAGTTTGTGTGGAAAGGTGTGTCTACATGGGAGTGTGTCCAAACCAAAAGGGATACAAGTTGTGGAGCATCAACAAACAAATCATGATCAATGAATAAATGTCGACTTTAAGATCAAGGAACCAGCTGTGAAAACCACAACAAAGAAGCAAACAGCAACTCTCTTCTCACCCAACTCTGATACTGACAACAACACCGATTGAGAGAACCTTTTCTCTGATGATGAAACCAACAATAGAAACCAGGAAAACAATAAAGGAAATCAAGAAGAAATTCCTGAAAATCAAGAAAACAATCAAAGAAAATCAAGATCATCAAGAAAACCATGATGAGAAACCCAATTTGAGGAGGTCCCAAAGGACGAAGAAACCAAAGTGCCAGTGTTGCAAGGTCAAGATAGATTTCCAGCATTTGCCAAAAGATCCATTGACTGTTGAAAAAGCACTCAATTGTCCTGACATAGACAAGTGGGAAGCTGCCATGCTACAAGAAATGGAAAGATTGGAAAGCATGGACACCTGGAAAATAGTGCCAAGACCAACAGAACACAAGTTAATTGATTGCAAGTGGGTATTCAGAAGGAAATACAGCGAACTTTGTGAGGTAATGATACACAAAGAGAGACTAATGGCCAGAGGGTTCTGCCTAACACCTGGTGTGGACGATCTTGAGACTTAGTGAGAAAATCAAGCATTAGACTGCTATTGGCTTTAGCTGCTGAAAATTTCTTGGTCTGTCAAACACCTTGATGTAAATTCAGCTACCTAACCAGTTGACTCAAGGAAATGATATTTATGGAACAACCAATGGGATGTGAAGCTGCAAACAAAAGAAAACATTTTGTTTGTGAAGTGGAGAAAAGTATCTTTGACTTGCCTCAAAGCAGCAGTAGAAATTTGAATAAAGAAGTGAACGAGAAGCTGACAAAAATGGGCATGATTAGATCTGAATTTGACCGTTGCATCTACTATAATGAAGCAAAAACAACAATTATTGGAGTTCATGTAGATGATTCCATCATTGATGGAAATTCAGAAGATGGGACTTATTTCAAGAAAGAATTCAAGAATCATTATGCTGTAAAAGATCTAGGAGAGGCATCAAATATTCATTCCATTAAATGCACCAGAGAAGATCCATCAACAATTCTGATTCAACAGCGAGACTACATTCGAGAAGTGCTAACAAATCAAAATCTTGCTGAATCAAAAGGGTTGTCAACTCCATTAACCCTAAATTTTAGACAAAAAATTCCCAGAAGATGAAAAATGTAGTGCAACAGAATACATTGGAATCACTGGTAGCTTGTTACACCTAGTAAATTGCACTAGGCCAGACATTGCTTTTGCCACTGGAGCACTGTGCCAGGAAAATCAAGAACCTCACAAACAAGATCTGAAGAATGCAAAGCATCTGCTACGATATCTCAAGAATACTCAGGATTTAGCCATTTTCTACCAGAAAACTCAAGAATGCCTAACAGTATGGATGGATACAGACCATGCAAATTATCATGAAGAAAGAAAATCCATCACTGGATTTGTAATAATTCTAGCAGGTGGACCAATATCATGGAGAATCAGGAAGCAGAGAATAACTAAACTTTCAACAAATGAAGCAGAGTATGTAGCATTTTGTGAAACAACAAGAAAAGTACTGTAGTTTATTTCAGAAAGCTGCTTTGGGAACTTGGATTCAATAATTTTTTCGACAAACCAACAGAAATAAATGTGAACAGTCAGGGTGCCATAGCCTTAGCAAATGACACTCATTGCTCTGAGAGATCAAAGTACACTGACACCCATTGTACTAGAGGAAATCAACCTGAGAAAAATCAGTATCAAGTACATTCCATCAAAGAAGAATTTGGCCGATATCCTTACCATGATCATCTGTGCAGAGAGGACCCAAGAAATAATTACTAAATTGTGACCATGTCTGCTGCAAAAGTGCCCTGGATTTAGACAATACCTTACTTGACACTTGTAACAAATACTGGTTTCATTATTGTCAAATTTGTAAGTTTCTATTTGCCAATTATTTTGCAATGTTAATTTGTAGTTGACTTATTCTACTACTAATACACATTGTTTGCATATTATAACCTTCATTATTTGCTAATTTTTAAGTGCAGCTGTAAACTGTAAATGTTTGATGTCTAATCAAATCCTTTAATTACAGCATTGTATTCTCTTTATTATCTTAATTTTTGTGTACTTACATGTCATTTCATGTTCTTGAATATTTGCATTTACTTAATTAGAATATTTGCATTTACTTAATTAGAACATTTTCTTTGTTGTAAAGTGCCCATATTTGATAATTAGAATATTTTCTTTGTTGTAAAGTGCTCATATTTGATTTCAAGGAGAGGTGTTAAAATCTTAGTCTCAACATATGATTCTCAGTTTTGTCTCCTATAATTTGTTTAATTTTAAATTTACAGCCTGACAGCAGCTAATGCTAAGTTGGTCATCGTGTACCAGAATGTAAACAAAACTCTGCCCGTGTTGGCGAGACACTGTAGATTGTAGTTAGTTGTAAGCTTCTGACCTTTCCCCTAGTATTCACATGACTTATCACCTTGGCTTTGACTAGGGCACATTCGTTCAGGGTACGTCTCCTGATGTATGTCAATGATCAGTTGGCCCTGGCAAGCTCTCATGCGCAGTGCCTCTAGGACAGGACCGACTTCTCGGATTTGGTCACAGTCTGAGAATTACATGGACTTGAGAAGTCCTAACTCTCACCCAAGCAAGAATAAGTATCTGCAAGGCTAACAGATACAGCAGCGAGGTTGTCCTTGTCTCGACGGGCAACCAGCTAGGCAGTTGCAAGCTGTTCTTGGTCACCTGTCGTCACTGGAGAGGCTGGTTCTTCATGGGTGGCTCCTTCATTCCCTTAAATGCAGATTGAAGGAGTCCTGGTCTTCGACAAGGGACTCCCCGTTCTTTCCCTTCGTCTCTCAGAGAAAGAGAAACAGGACTTAGCTTATGGTTAGATAACAGGAATCTCCTTTGGGGTGTCGTTACATGCCCCCCCCCCTCCAGGGATACTTCGGACCTCAAGGCATCGACCAGAATAGCAGTCACCTGCACTTCAATAGGTTAGGTTGGGTTGGGTTAGGTGAGGTTAGGTACTTAACCCAACTTAACCTAGCCTAACCTAACCTGCACTTCAATATCCTGGAACTTCTTAGTTCTTTGAAAGCCTCAGGATCTGAGGATAGGCACTCTGTGGTGCTGATAAGCAATGGTACCATGGTAGTTCCATAGTCAACAAGAAAAGGGGCTAGTGACCTTTCATCTCCGCAATTTGACAGTGCAGGTGCACGGTAGGCAGTAGCACACTCAGCACAGTGGTTAACCAGACACATTCCAGGCAAGGTGGATGTAATGACAGACAAGTTCAGTGACAAAGGTTGGTGTTAGGGACAGTTGGTCTCGGTACCTTGACATTCCAAAAGGATTGTTCAACTTGGAAGATGGCCGAGTTAGATCTTATAATTTGACACACCGAAGCTGTTGTTGTTCTGAACCATGGGCTTAAACAGCCAACAGCCATACCACATTGATAGCGCCCCTTGTCCGATCAGCAAGTTAAGCAACGTTGGGTCTGGTCAGTACTGGAATGGGTGACTGCTTGGGAACACCAGATGCTGATGGCCTCTGTGAGAGGTCTTTCACATCCATGGTACAAGTCTTGAGGCTTTCCCACTGTTCTGTCTGATTCGACGAGTGATCAACAGGGTATGATCTTTCCGAATCAAAGGACCCTGGTGGCTACCAGGTGACTGCAGGACGTCTGCATTTCCTGAGTGCCAACGACTTGTTGTTAGTTCTGGTTTGGCCAAGAAGCAGTGTCCAAGAGCACCATTTCTTTTGACTTCGTGTGATGATCAAACAGGCATACTCCACAGCTGACATGGTGGACAAATTACCTTCAGGGCGGGATTTTACAAGGTCAGGGGGATTGGTCTGCCCCTCGCATTGAGGAAGACCCTGTCACACAGGTGCTAGGGATGGGAATATGGTCACGACAGACCACATTCACCTCCTCTTACCTTCAGGACATTGCCCATAGATCCTTGGATACTTTTTCCTTGGGTTCTGTGGTGGTTGCTCAGCAGTCATGTAGCTCACCCAGCTCCTCTTGAGGGACAGGTGGCATTTCGCCTAAGGTGTATGGCTACAAAAGAGAGGGTGTGTATGAGACTGGCCTACCCCCTTTCTCTTTTATACTCCTAGTGGGCAGAGGGACGGTTAGCAGGCTGTCACATGCTGGATGGGCTTGCATGCAGATGTTCTAGATGACTTTAGTATCCTATTATAATCTAGCTTAATTTGGATTAATAGGTGCAAGTCCTACCCTCTCTCTTGGAAGGAGACTGGCGATGAACAAACCCATTGGTTATCTTCAGCTTTATTGTCCCCGGCACTATGGATTCATCCAAGCCTATTTTCGAATCAGTGATGCTACATTCCATTAATTTGAAAGGATGGCAATTGAGCATCCTGTGATGTTCAACAGATCAGAGGCATGGGTCTCCTTCCTTTGCTCTTAAATGACCAGGAAGAGAGGTCCCAGGTGAGGCTCCCACCAAGAAGTAAGCCCCCCATATGTAAAGACCAAAGGTTTGTATACATGTAGTAACAAATGCCAAGTTTTTAAAGTAATTTGTATTTTTCCTAACATACAAACCTGAGGTTTTATAACAATAGCAAAAGCGAAAGCACTTCACAAATGCAGATAAATGACGACAAAGCAAAAAACGTGAGTGCTAAAAAGACGTGCTAAACTCGGTGAAAATAGGAGGTGCAGTGCTTTAGTTTGGGGAGGACTGCGGCGCATGCGCAATACCTATTGGTTTCCTGTTTATGTTTTCTTGTAGGTCCAAGATCTGCCCACGCAATGGCACAGTCCTCATTTTCTTCGGATGAATTTTTTTTTTTTTTTGTGAATTTCCCCCCAAAATAACTCACGGATGATGCGGAAATCGTGTCATCAGAGCACTTACAGCAAAAAATTTATTGACGCGGTTTTGCGTCATCGAATCACCAGAGGGTTAATATCATTTCAAAGTCATCTTACAACATTACCCTTAAAAATATATGGCTTACAGCTAAGTGTAAAAATTTAAGTTACCCTATATCCAGGAACATCCATTTTCTCTCATACAGTACTGAAGCAGACCCATTATCTTTTTTCAGTAGATAGGGGAGACATTGGTAATTCACAAGCTATGTACCCAAATATTTCAGTATACAATGAAAAAAGTACATTTGATTGATGTTTTGCTGCGTTTGCATTAATATTAATACAGTATTTAAAAATTAGCAAATAATTTTTTTTCATTGTAAAAATGTATTTATTCATGAAAATAACATGAAAATACAGTAATTAGTGAATATTTCTTGATGAAAACATCCATGAATTACCAAATTTCCCTGTAACAAATCAGGAATAAGTTCCATAGAAAAATCCGTGAATCCGTGAAGCCACAAATCCTGGACTGCCTATATTGGCATGTCAGAAACTGACAGAAGTGTTGTGACTATATGTAGTAGGGAAGTGAGCTCTTAAAATCAATGTCTGCATATTTCATATTGACTTTACCCTCAAATTAACCTGCCTAATGTATACCCCTTGTCATTTCAATATCTTTTTGTAGTAAATATATTCCTCCTGGATTTTGTTGCTCTAGTATATTAATCTCTACCGTGTGTATAGTTTTATTTTGCATTCCTTTGTCATTTCACAATTTTTGCATGCAGCTTACTTGTACAGTACTGTATATTTTCTGATAATGCTATTAATGTACAGTATTTACTTGACAATTGTCATGTTCGTAAAATATGCATAAGAAAAAATATGCACAAGAATTGTTAAGCTTTCATGTGAAACATACTAGAAGTGTTATTGAAATTAGTCCAAACATTAGCAAAGAGTTATCAGTTATATTAGCTGAATTTTTATTTTGAATTTCGTACAGCCACCCTATATATTTGTGTGGTGTATATTGATGGTTAATATAACCTAACCTAACCTAACCTAACCTAACCAATAACCACAGCATCATTTAGTTTATTTAATCTTCATGTAGCTCATATAAATTCCATCTTCCAATATCTGTAGTTTTATCCAAAGAAGAATTTAAATTTCATGTGTTGCACAGGGTCATCTTTTCCTCTTTTATTTGATTTTCCTGTTTTTTGTGAAGCCTTTTTGACTCCTGTAGTGTTAAGAATCTTTTGCTGTTTAGATTTCCTTTCTGAGCTAAGAGAGGTTAATCTTAAGTTTGGTGATGTAGAATGAGGCTTGAATATTGAAAAGAGAATTGATTCCCCAGCATCCATGTAAATACCAGTCACATTTCCATGAGGAATCTTTATCCTGATTGGTAGGCTAATATTGTAGACATTTAATTTTGAAGTTTGTGTTACTAATGGTATTGAACTTTACCTCAAGGTGAAAGTCCTAAGTGTAAATGCCTCTTCGTACAAAATCCAAGTTTGTTACCTATGTATGTTAAACTAAAGTTTCCATTCTAATGGTATTATATTTGTCTCTGCAAGTGTAACCATTGCAGGGATGGTAATGCATCATAATTACTCCCTCCTGACGGCATGGAAATCCTGGTATGCGAGAAATTATGGGAAATGCTGGACTGACTGGCAAAGTATCAACTGTTATCGTTGATAAAGATATTGATTTAAATTCTTTATGGCGAATGTCTTCATATTTCATATTATTTACATGGTGAAAATTGAAATAAATATCAGAGTGATGCTCAGTAAGATCAAGTGCATTGCAGTTTGCTTTCCCTTTTGGAGACTTTTGTCTTCTTTCTTTTATTTCTTTATTGTGAGGATTTTTTATGTCATATTCAAAGAACCTCCAATTATCGTTCTGTATTTTTTTAGTTAGTGTTTCAGGTTTGTTTGTTAGATTTATAATATTTTCACTTTTATGTTGTGTTAATTGGTAAAGGTTTGTGCTATGGTTAGTTACAGTATTCCTATTTTCTTGATGTTTGCTACAATGATGTGCTTTCTGTGAGTCTTTAAGTTTATTCTTGTCATACTGTTTGGGCCCTTGGCCTCGTTCTTCTTTAATGAAAGGTGCTTTGCTGTCATCTTTTTTATCACTGTCAGTTTCATCTATCTCTTCCCCACTTGTCATATTTTTCCTGCACTGATTAAATAAACCTTTATGGTTACTGTTAAAAACTAGGTTATCCTTAGAACTCTTTAGATAATATGTCTTTTTATATTCCTTCTCAGAGATTTTACTGTTCTTGGAACAATCATCAAATAACTGTCCTTTTGTAGATAAACAGTTTTCGTGTGTGTTACAAGAAGTTCTGATTTGCATGATGTGGCTGGCATCGAGGCTGTTGTATATATTACCTGTTTATACAGAGTGATTGTTAATATTTATGTGACTGTATGGTATGGATATATGTATGTGGAAAAGTATAAATTCTTGCAGAGCAATATTGGAAAATTTAGACTTATTTATAGATAATTTTTTGTATTAAAAAGTTGTATAGTTAGATTATCATTTTAAATTTTGCTTTTATTGGTGCTTTTTGAAGTGAAATCACAATTTGCAAAATTTTTGTTTGTGAAAATTAATCTACCTGATGGAGCTATTTTAGATAAAGTAAAATTTGCTTTAATTCTGACATGCCATTGATGAGATTATACAGTAATACAAAGGAGGTTGTTAGTACCAGTACTGTACTCATATACATATACATCCTATTGTTATGAGTAACACAGCCAGTGATTTGACAGAGAAGCTGACACAGAATGGAATGTCCATTTGTAATAAAATTTACAGCCATAAAAATTTTGGGTATAGTTAGGGCAGGAGAATGTGTGAGGAAGTATCAAATGAAAATTATGAATTTTAACAATAATGAATTTAGATACTGTACCATTAACCCACATGCATGGTGTTTTAAGGTGATATTCCAGCCTCTCGTAAACATAGAAGCATTAATATACAGTAAATAATTATTATGGTATTATTGTTATTATTCAAAATAATAAACATTAGTCATGAATGTGCAATGTAAGTACAGGGTGTACCCACAGAACAGACTACCATTATATGAAGAGGAGAAAACAAGAAAAAATAACAAATTATCAACAAAGCTAACTCAAGTATAAACAGGTGCTAGACATACTGAATGTGATCTCAGAATTAAAGAATACTGTAGTGCTAAATCCTCTTAAATTCATTAGCTTTACCATCAATAAGGCTACCAGGAACAAATCCAAAGTTTTATAGTACAGTACTGTAATACCAATAGTACTTGGCAAGCTACGTGACTACATGGTACCCCAACAGACTGTGGGTGCTGGTGCTGTCCAAAGTAAAAAGCACACACTACCTGGGGAAAAGCTACTTAGTGAACTAATGAGAACACTGGTTTTTGGACTCGGGGTACTAAATGCTTGTGCTAATGAAACATCCCTGTTGAAATAGAATTTATGGAAAGTGACTGAACAGGATATAATTTTGCTGTGGTCTGAATCTTAATAACCATGGTCTGGAAAAAGGAAACCACCTTTTTGAGCAGTCTTGCCTGAAAATATAGCTCACCAGAGACTGTTCGTCTTTGAGACATAACACTATTCCAGTAATGGTACAACAAGATCAGCTATAAGTAGCATTAATAGCATCACCTCTTTAGGTATGGCAAGCTTTACAAAATATACAGCACAGTTCCTAGTTGTCTGGTTGAATTAGATGATATATTTTTAAGTGCTGTGAAAAGTTTTTAAAAAGTATGGTATTGAAGTTATAAATGTTTTTCAAGTAGTTCAAGAATATATCTGAGTCACATTTCCATATTTTATGAGGACTTGCTAAAGATTATTCTTAAATGAAGTGACTATAGGATAAAATAAATTTAAAAATGATGAACAGCCAGGTGGGACCAAAGGGAAAGGCTGACTGTAGAAGACAGAAAGTAATGAAGCTGGGGCTGAAGGGATGCTGCAAAGAACGTTTTGTACCACCTATAATGGTTCATGCGAGGCACCTTAGCAGTGGTACCCCATTACATGGTGAAGTTGACATTTAAATACAGTATCAAGTATATTCAGAGTATTATGTAATGTAAGCATTACCTATGCAAAGTGGTAAATTAGATGCCAAGGTTTTATTCAACGGTTATGGGTTCCAGCTAAAGTGGAGAAAGAGAAAAGAGAAAGAAGAGAAGAAAACATCAGCTATGAGTGTTCAATCAAAATGTTTGCCATCAAAGTGGAAAGGCCTTGATAAGGTAATCGTTCTGGTTAGGTGAAACTATTCAAAAGTTATAGCATATGTAAAAAATATTCAAATGCTAATGGCCTAACATTCAGCATGCAATATGAAAGCAAAAGTGATTCATGTACCTGTCTCTTTCTCCAGTAGGGGTTGCCATGAATTTATAGGAGCCCTGCCCCCATAGCTAGAATACCTGAACCTGTACACTTGAGAAGTGTCAGTAAAGAGAGCAGTTGATAGAACTTGGAAAATTCTTAAAGGCTGTTTATATCATAACTACAGTTATCTATTTATCTTGATCAGCAACCAAACTAGATCCATTGAATGGAAACTGGAATAAGAAGGGTATGACACCAGCCACTGTGGGAACTTCTTTGCATAAAAGATTACTTCAGTATGCAGCTGACTGCTGACTGAGGCTGTTAATAATACTGTACTACTACCTGTTGGTTCAAGAGTGGATTGATTAGTAAGACTGACACACTTGTGGGAGTTTTTTAAGGTTCTCCTCAGATATATCAGTGAGTCTTTGGGGCATCTGTATCCATGTAATCCCACTGTAAATATGTGTATATATCAGATGGGTCAGTCCTGCCATTTACAGGCTGTATTTGAGTTAGGTACTGTATGTCAAGATTGTTAGTCTTTTGATAGGGAATGAAGATACTTTCAGACCAGCAAGTGACTGATATTCAATGTAATGCTAAAATTAGATTTCTTTAATATCACAATGATGAAATTTCTATAAGAAAAATGTTACATTTATTAAGGACAACATTCTCTTAGTTAAATTGCTTACAGTGTTCCTTTCTTGGCTCACTGTAGCTTACTAAAGGTTCTTTGCAGCAACTCTTTGTCCCCCAGCCGCATTGTGTACAGTAATATTTTTCATCCTTTCCCCTGGTCTCTTCCTACCTAGCTGTCCAACTTCTTCAACTGTATCTTGCTCCAAATTGTCAAAATTTCAGTTCTGATTTAAGCAATCCTGTAGGAAACCTTACGAGAGTCTCAAAATATTCAATGGTCATCTTAAACATATTTTTGTAAGAAATAAAAAATTATTTATATTATATATATTTACCTGGAGAAGGTTGGTCATCGTTTTCATCATCATAATCAGCAGGAGGTATAGCAGAGAAGTAGCTTGGTCCTTTTTGTGTGCTGCTAACTTCTGGTAAGTTTGGAGAAGGGTTTGCTTTCATTCCAGTGACATCATGTGGGTTGGTAGGTCTAAAACCAGGATTGAGGTATGAGAATGGTCTCACTTCCTTCGGAACTTTTGGTGGAGGAGGGCTAGGTCTGTTGGCAGAAAAGAACTATTTAGTAAAATTTAGGTACAGAATTTTTGTATTTGATTCAGTATTGCAGAATCTTACAGTGTTAAAATAAGGCTTTCAGTAATAGGGACAATCACCTTATTTTGCCATATTAGCTTTTGTAATATTATATATTTTGTAATAAAAGAATTTGTAGTGGGTAGAGCAGATCTTATGTTACATTGTACTGTACTTGGTTTAAAGTCAGTGTTTCTGCTGAAGGTCTTCCCTTAGTGGTTGTATGTAGGTATGTATGTATGTATGTATGTACATACAGTGCCACCCCGTTTTTACACATTTCACATTTCCGCGTTTCATTTTGTTGCGGATTTTTGTGGAACACATTATTCACTTGTCTGCGGGGGAAATTTCACTGATTTGCGGATTTTTCTATGGGCTGTATCTCTAAAATTATCACTAATTTTAATTTTTTTCGTAGGGCAACACTTTGTATTCACTAATTACTGTATTTTTTCATTAAAATATATGTATACTGAGAGAGAGAGAGAGAGAGAGAGAGAGAGAGAGAGAGAGAGAGAGAGAGAGAGAGAGAGAGAGAGAGAGAGAGAGAGAATGATGGCACAAGAATTTTATAATAAATTTATGGGAGATGGTGAGGACTAACCACGTCTGTATGATAAATAAATGATTTACCTAATAATAAGTACTAATTGTTCCGACACAATATACTAACCGTCGGTCCTTTGCATTAGGAATTACTTTCAGGCGTAGGCTGGAAATGGCCGTTAAACTCTTGAGCAAGGTGGTTAGGCAGTAACTACCGCCAGGTAGGCGGGGATACCCACCTGCCCGGATGTAAACATTCCAGTTTGCTTTCGGCCGTCATGCGTTGCTGACGTGTTTTTTGTTCTCAACGCCTGACTGTCGTTAAGCTCGTATTATCCCGGTGGGATCTTTCTGTATTTTTGTTTATATATACTTGTGTTTGATATTTATTAATACAAACCCACGATTTGTGATACCCTTGCATAAGCCGTTGTTCCCTGCCTGTGTCTTGGGTTTGACGGCCAAGGGCGCAATTGGAGTAGCGTAACTGAGTGGTAATGCTTCTCTTCCAGCAGCCCTTTATGTAAATACTGAAGGCACCCCTGTACTTTCGGAGATATAGTTTGGGATGTAATATCTTCACTCCCCTACATTCATCAGGACGGGACGCAAGAGTTCGTTCCCTTCTTGGGCTTCCGCCCTCCGTTTATAAGGGGCATCACTAATTCCTTCCTACTTATGCTGAGTGTTGCTCGCCGCCTGCGTTTGGAGAATTACGGGCCGGGTGGGACGTTGTGGGCGCCGTCGATAAGTTCCGCTTCCACGGTGCCCTTGGTGGCCTCCCCTCCGTCCTTTTTTTTTTCTCTTCCCGTAGGTTCTTCCTGCTCCCCTTTAGTAGATCTCTCTCCTTCACCCTCTTCGCTCGCTCGTCGGGCGAAGACCAGGGGTGGGGAGCGATTGGGCGACCTCTAGGGCAGTTCCCCCTGTAGCGAGAGGAGTCTCCCTATATTAATCATCTTTGCTTTTCTTTTAGGTTGACAGTGAGCATCGCAGACACAGCAGTAGTTGGCTGGATATACTGTATTAAAGGATATCTCGCATGAAGCAATCCTGACATTCATTCAGTGTTGCTTCGGGATCGACCACAATACCTGGTTAGATGACATATTTCCACGTCGGGATCGCTCTGACTCTGTTCCTGCCAATGTGGATCGATCGCTGTCATTGCTGGTTTTCATGTATGCTGTTGCAATGCCTCCTGCGTATCTGTGGTCCATCTGCTCCTGCTGTCCCTGTGTTATGCTCTTGTCAACTCGACGACAGTCTCTGGGCTGCTCTTCCTGGTCTCCTGCCGCAGCCGCCCTGATCGTTCCTGTTGCTGCTGGTGACTTTCAAGTGATATTTCTGTCCGTTGCAGTAGCTCCTGCCTTCCGAACCGCTAACCTAGCTCCTGCATGGGGTGTCCTGATCGTGCCCGCTACTTCTCGTAGTGGTCGTGCCCGGGGCCGCTTCCATTGCGTTCCTGTTAGCTGCCCTGGAGGTTACGATGTCTGCCATCCTGTAGAAGATGTTGGCATGAAGGGGAAGGAAGTCGCCTTGTGGAAGTGACGTTCCTGGCCATTGCAATAGCTCCTGCCCTCCGAACCTCTGCCGTAGCTCCTGCATTGGCTGTCCTGATCATGCCTGCTGCTTCTCCTGGTGGTTGTGCCCGGGGCCGCTTCTGTTGTGTTCCTGCCAGCTGCCCCAGGGGTTACGATGTCTGCCATCCTGTAGAAGATGTCAGCATGAAGATGAAGGAAGTCGTCGCCCTGTTTAGGTGATGTTCCTGGCCGTTGCAGTAGCTCCTGCCTTCTGAACCACTGCCATAGCTCCTGCATTGGCTGTCCTGATCATGCCTGCTGCTTCTCCTGGTGGTGGTGTCCTGGCCGTGTCTGTTGTGTTCCTGCCGGACTACCCTGGAGGTTACAATGTTTCGTGTCCACCATCCTGTAGAAAATGTCGGAGTGGAGGTGAAGGAAGCCACCCTGTGGAAGTAGCCGCTGTCTTCTTCATCTTATTTTCGATTTCGTCTTCTGCTGCGTCTTCCCTTCCTCTCCCGAGGTCCAAGGGGGTCCCAAGAATCGGACAGACCTCTGTCGGCCAAAGGAGAGGAAGGCTGCTTCTTCCCTTTGATGCCCTTGGACGTCTAGGGACTGCCTCCTTCCGAGGAGGCAGTGGGTCTGTCGTTGGCTCTTCCCGACCTTCAGGTTAGGAAACCGATTCGCATAGCCTTGGGTTTTGTGTTTTGGAAGCCACGGGCGCGCAGACCTCGGTTTGTGATCCCGTTCCCAATCCTAGAGGTTCCGCCTCTAAGACGGGGGCTGCTTTGGGTGCTTGTTTGCGAGCCGCTCCGAGTACTCGAGATTCTGTGGAATATCGAGTATCCCGATCTGGTCTGGAGAGATTTTCCTCGACCCAGTTCAGGAGCAGTGCGAGAGAAAGGGCCGAGGCACCCAGGTGTCTCGGCTCTTCCTGCCAGCACCACAAGCGCTCCCCGAGTGCTTGCCAGTGCTCGGTCGGGTTCCCAGCCTGGTGTCTTGATCCTGTCGGTTCGAACATCGGAAGAAGCAGGGAAGAGATTCCCTTCGGGAGTCCTGCGGGACCTCTAAGAGACTGACTGTCTTCCGGGAGACAAGTTTCTCTCGTTGGCTCTTCCCGCCCTTGGGCAGGAACTGATTCACATTCTCCTGTGGGATCTTGCGTTTCAGGGGCCGCGAGAGCATGGCCCCTCGAGGTCACGCCCTCGTTGCCAGTCTTGGAAGTCTACGTCTAAGACTGGTTCTGTGCTTGGCTCTTTCGATCTCTTAGGAAACAAAGCAGCCGCTCCTGATTTTTGGGAGTCTCGTGGGTAGCTTGAATTTTATGAATCACGAGTGCTCTCCTGACGAGAGGCAGAGGACGAGAGAAAGTGCCGAGACACCCAGGTGGCTGGTTGCCGGGACACCCAGGTGTCTGGGTGCCGAGACCCCAGGTGTCTCAATACTGCTCGCCAGCTGCTTTGGTTGCTCTGCCGGGCTTCATTCTTGTGTCCTGAACTTTAAGGTACGAGCATGCAAGATAGCAGACACAGAATTCCCTTTTGAACCTTCTTCTCGAGGGGCCTCGGCCTCGAAGGAGTTTAGAGTTCGGGAAACTAGCAATTGTTCACAGCAGACGAGTCCGGCCTGCCCAGCTACGATTGTGTTCCCGCGATCGGCACGGCTCGGCTTGGTCCCTGGTCGCACTTACGAGACTGGCTCGGCTCGACTCGGCTTGCCAGACTGGCTCGGCTCGGTTCAGCTCACCCGGCCGGCCTCCCAGTCCGCCGCATACCAACCAGCTGGATCACGTTTGTGTGATCGGCTCGGCTCGGCTCGGCTCGGCCCGGCTCGGCTCGGCCCCCAGTTGCGCTTACGAGACTGGCTCGGCTTGACTTGGCTTGCCAGACTGGCTTGGCTCGGCTCAGCTCGCCCTGCCTGCCTCCCAGTCCGCCGCATACCAACCAGCTGGATCGCATTTGCGTGATTGACTCGGCTTGGCTCGGCCCTACGCGGTTTTTTCCGATTCGGGTTCTCGGCTATGTTCAAGTGAACTTTTTGCTCTTCCCAGGAAGCGCTTTGCCGCAGCGCAAGTGCTCTTCTTCCCCCGTGTGGCAGTAATTCGAAGAACTTCGCGCCGACGAATCGGCGTGAGGATCCCCGGGACAGGACCGCGGCTCCCCCAATGAATAACCTTCATTACTGCAACCCTTGCAGTTCCCGAGGGACTGAGAGTGTCGTGGACCACCGCATTCCTGGCTTCCGAGAGTGTTCTCGACCTGATGAATTCTTTTCTTCGAAGGAATTAATTCAGGTCGAGACACCAAGCTTCCACCCCTGCCTCGACAGGATATGAATTCTTCTTGCCTCGGAGGGTCTTGCCGACAGCAGTTTTTTGGGCAATTCTGGTGCTAAGAAGAAGGGCTTTGTCCCAGTTCGGATCTCCAGTTTCGTAAGTCCCAAGCTGGCTCGATCCTTAGGAACGAACCTTTACTTGGTTCTGCCTTTCTCTTTCAGAGATTTGCCATATACCTCGGTAATCAAAGTTTTTACCAGGGCACCGACTTGTCCTTTGGACAATGGCAAAGAATTTTGGGTCTTAGTCATCTCAACTTGACCTTGAGTCCAAGCCAGTCCCCTCAACTCCTTAGCTAAGAAGTCCTTGGCTTCAGAAGAAGATTGCAATTACTGATGCCTGGACGAAATGATACTTATCGAGTCTCTGGAACTGGCAGCGACATTGCCGAGACCTGGGAATGGATTCCTTCAAGAGAAGTATCTATTTCCCTTAGGTCTCGGCAATTCTTTCCGTCGAACTTCCATCCCACCTCCTCTCCCATGCTCCCGATTTGGGAAATGCCAGCCTGGCTAGAGCTAATTGGCTCGTTACCCTGTCATCTCGCAGAAGCTTCCCCATGGCGGAGAATGGAAGTCTGCTTTCATTCCTCCATCTTTCTTTCCTCTTTGATATATGAGGAAAGAGTTAGGCTAATGCTTGATTGAAGGAGCCTTCGAATATGCTTGCATATTCCCCTCACATCTTGTGTCTACTTATGGATTCACAGATTGAGGAATAGGCGCACACTGGTAAGACCTTGTCTTGAAGTTGTGTGACCAAGACGATTAGTACCTTCTCATCACTGTCCTGGGCTCAGGGCAGCCTTTTGGCTGTCTGAGAATTCAGGATGGGTTGTGCAGCACTCAGTGGTTTCATTGAACAACAAAACCACAGTAGTGGCATATGTCAACAAAAAGAGGCAATTGTTTTTTCCTCCTGTTTCATCTTGACATTTGCAGGTACTCGAGTGTTGTTCTATTGCACACTCAACAGCTCAATTAACCAGATGCATTCCTGGTGGGGATATACTGGTAGGCAAACCTGGCCTTGGGTTTGAGTGATCGGGATAGAACATGCTGCTCACTCTCTCTTCACGAAGCTTCATGCAGAGACTGCTCGACTGAGAAATCCCTACCGTCCTTCTGTTGCCTCCCTGAAAACAAGTCAGTAGTTTTTTCTCGCACCTTCATACCGGCCCAGGGGCCGCTCCGGTGAGGCATGCTGTCTTTTTGGTGAAAACTCAATATCGATGTTTTTTCCCTCTGTATTTGTCCGTTTCGCTAGGGGTTCACAAACATTGCTCACCCCGAGTTAAAGACAAATACTTGAAGACTTCGCCTTCATCCGACCTGATTGCCGAGGCATCGAGAAGAATTCCGCTTGACCCAACCTCCTGTAGCAGCTACACAAGAAGCAGTTCTTGAGGCAGTACATCCCTGTGTGTTCAGGACTGGGAGACTTTCCAGCTTTCCTTGCAAGCACAGGCTTTCTCGCTGAGCAGCAACGGATATAGCTGGATATCCCTTGAAGTTCTCTGCAACACTGTTCCAGGGACTGGATCCGTCTTCGCTGGTGGTGTCGTTGTCGGAACTTCTTCTCGGGTCAGAGTCGCTCGTCAAGTCTGGACTTCCTCGTCTTCTCCACCGAGGGTTGCTTCTCTCCATTTCATTTGTGAAGAACGTAGGCCCTTGCAACCTAGTCTTCTATCCGAAGTAGCCTTTGTCTTCTCAGTCGAGAGTTAGCTACGGACGAGAAGCTTCTTCAGTTGTGCTGTCCTAGGGAACTGTTCCATGGGTGGCATGTGACTCTCGTTTAGGGTTCCTGTCCGTGCCTTGCACGCGCCTTACGAGAGTCGTCGGATAGAGATATGCCCTCTTAGGACCATCTCTCATCTTACCCTGGCTTTGGCGTAGAAGATGGAAGAACAGGGATGGGGATCACACCTCGACTCCTTCTCGGATGTCGTAGGTGGACTCCGAATCCATTGGCATCTACTGTCGAGTTCGAGTCCTTCTTGTTTCCCTCCTCCTTGGACTTTGTGTTGATGATCCAGATCATTTGTTACTTTGTCCTATTAGGGAGCTGTGGTACTTTCCGAAAGGCTCGACATTCCTAACCAGGATGTCGTCAACGTTTTCGCTAGTACTGTCTCTCCCAAGGAAGAAGTGTCTAAGGACACATCTTCCTCCTGACTTCATGAAGCGATCAAAGGAGGTAATCGGCAGCTGATGACGACAATACCAGTACCTTCCACCCGAGAGCTTACGAAGTCGATGGCTTGGTCCATCCCTTCCATTCCGGAAGTTTCTGTCGGTCTGGAAGCAAGACGTGGTCTCTTAGGCCACACTCTTGTCTTCTTCCTTCGGTCTTGCCCACAGGCCCTTGGAACCCTTTATCCTTGGCTCTGTGGTGGCTGCTCAACAAGTTGTGTTGTCTTACCCGGCTCCTTCAAGAGGACGAGTAGCATCTCGCCTAAGGTGTTGGTTCTGGAAGTGAGAAGTATTCCGAGAGTGACTGGCCTCTCTTCCTCCTCCTTCCCCGTCTTCCAACTTCTCCTCCTTAGGGATGAGAATAGGACTCAAACCAATAGCTGCTGGAACTGGCACTGATGCGGTAAGACTACACATCGAGCACCTGTTCTATTTTTCTTATAGAATCATAGAAGCAATACCGCTCCTTCCTCTAGCAAGGGGAGGAAGGAGAGACTGGCGATAAGGGAACCCTATCTCGGCTTTCCCTTACTGCCTCCGACTCTAGATCCTTCCAGCCTATTTTGTAGGAGTTATGTTTCCTTACTCATGCGAAAGGGTCCAGTATCTGATATTTGATCTTGGAGTTCCTACACTCCGATCAATATGTCAGAGGCACGGTACTCCTCCTCGCTCTTTCGACCAGGAGGAGTAGCCCAGGTGTGCAGAACTCCAGTCAGTTCAGGAGACTCACTCAGATTCCTCCCTCCAACCAGTGAGTCTTTCTAATGTAATGGACAGACGGTTTGTATATCGTGTCGGAACAAATCACAGTTTTTGAAAGTAAACTGTATTTTTCCCAACTATACAAACCTAAGGTCCTTTACATTGCATACTATGCCCACGTCATGCCACCTCTCAATCTGAACCTGGACCGAAATGCAAACTGGAATGTTTACATGCGGGCAGGGGGGGTATCCCCGCCTACCTGGCAGTAGTTACTGCCTAACCACCTTGCTCAAGAGTTTAACAGCCGTTTCCAGCCTACGCCTGAAAGTAATTCCTAATGTAAAGGACCTTAGGTTTGTATAGTTAGGAAAAATACAATTTACTTTCAAAAATTGTGATTTGTCAAATAATAATAATAATAATAATAATAATAATAATAATAATAAGAATGGGTGCTGTGGGAGAGTGGTTTAGCTCATTGATGGACTGGTTAAGCAACATTGGGGCTGGTCAGTCGTTGAGTGGGTGACCACCCTCCTTGGCGTTGACTCCTTGGGGAAGGATCTTTACCACAATTTCCTCAGTCTACTCAGCTGTAATTCAGTACCTATTCCCGATGGGGCAGGGTCCAGCTGTGATTAAATAGCAAAACTTAGCAATGATGGAAAGAAATGAAGATTAAACGACAACAACGTAATGGAACCTCTGGCAACAGAGGAGCTTTGTCCAGCAGCCAGGTATACAGCCCAGTTGATGGGAAGGATGGTCAGGTACTTGGGGGTCGTCATCCAGCAACTGACCACCACAACAACAGTAACTAGCAACCAGAGACTGGAGCTACAGAGGCAAACCAGAAGAAGAAATGGACGAGAGAAGAGAATAAGGAAATATGGAGATGCTACATCAGAAGCAACCCAACAGAAGAGGATGCAGGAGAAGGTTGGTCAACATCTGGAATGAGAGAAATGACACCCCTCAAACAGAACAGAGGCTGACAGACCAAGTAAGGAACATAAAGAAAAAGAACTGGCTCTCCACAACAGAAAGAGAGGAACTGGAAAGAGAAATAACACCCAGCAATGAAGGACAAGAAGACAAACTAATAGATGATGCCACAGAAGATGACAGGAATGATGAGCTACCAAACAACAGCACATGAGGAAATACCGAAGATGTAACAGAGAGGTTGGAATATGTGGAGAAGATCAGACAATGGATGAAGCCAGATACAGAAAAAACAAAGATCCCCTCCATGAATGCCTACAACACAAAGAAACTAAGGGAGAAAACAAGTGAAGTTAATGAAATAATGAGACTAATATACACCACCAGTATCACAGAAACAAGTAACCTGGCATATACAGGAGCAAGACTAGTAGTAGAACTCATGGAGATACAAACACCAACACCACCATCGCAACCAACCCAATGAAAACCAAAACAGCAACCACCTTGGAAAAGGCTCTTGGAAAAACAAATCATGGCGATGAGATCTGACCTGAGTAAACTGGAAGAGATGGCAGAAAAGAGGCTAAGAAGCAAGAAAACGAGAGAAACTGAATGAGAAATACAAAGTACAGGAGAAGGGACTAAATAGCACAATAGAAGATATAAAACAGAGGCTTAAAGCTAAAGCACATAAGATCCAACGGTACATAAACAGGAATAAAGGATACCAACAGAACAAACTCTTCGCAACCAACCAGAAAAGTCTATACAGCCAACTAAGAGGGGAAGACAACCACCAAGAAATTCCTGAGGCCGAGCCAAGTAAGAGACTCTGGGAAAACATATGGAGCAATCCAGTATCACACAACAAACATGGAACATGGCTCCAGGAAGTCAAGGCAGAAGAAATGGGGAGAATAAAACAAAGATTCACCGCTATCATTCTCTTCTTAAACAAAATTAAATTGATAAGTAAAATATAATCTTCCCCCCCCTTTTTTTTTCTCAATTTTTTTTTTCTAATTCCCCCCCTTTTTTTATTATGTATTTATTTAGTTAACTACTTAATTTTTTTATGTACTCTTTCCCCGATTCTTTTCCCAGCCCGAGAAGAACCCTAAAAGAGTTCAGAGGTCTGGTTAAACAAATCATTTATAACTAACTAACCGAGATCACGACAGACACAGTCAGACACCAACTAAAGAAAATGCCCAACTGGAAAGCCCCAGATCCTGATAAAGTCCATGGATACTGGCTCAAAAACTTCAAGGCCCTACACCCATGAATAGCAGAACAACTCCAGCATTGTATCACGAACTGGATGACCACAGGGAACACATCCTTGTCACAGAAAGACAAGAACAAGGGAAATATAGCAAGTAACTACAATCCTATCACCTGCCTACCAGTGATGTGGAAGTTACTAACAGGTATCATCAGTGAAAGGCTATACTGTACAACTACCTAGAGAATACAAACACCATCCCCCACCAACAGAAAGGCTGCAGAAGGAACTGTAGGGGCACAAAAGACCAGCTCCTGATAGACAAAATGGTAATGAAGAATAGTATGAGAAGGAGAACCAACCTAAGCATGGCATGGATTGACTATAAGAAAGCCTTCGACATGATATTGCACACGTGGCTAATAGAATGTCTGAAAATATATGGGGCAGAGGAAAACACCATCAGCTTCTTAGAAATTACAGTGGGGAACTGGAATACTGTACAATGCTTACAAGCTCTGGGATAAGACTAGCAGTGGTTAACATCAGGAGAGGGATCTTTCAAGGCGACTCACTGTCCCCACTACTCTTTGTAGTAGCCATGATTCCCATGACAAAAGTACTGCAGAAGATGGGTGCTGGGTACTAGCTCAAGAAAGGAGGCAACAGAATTAACCATCTGATGTTCATGGATGACATCAAGCTGTATGGTAAGAGCATCAAGGAAATAGGTACCCTAATCCTGACTGAGGATTGTATCTGAGGACATGAGGGTAGAGTTTGGAATAGAAAATGCGCTTTGGTCAACATACAAAAAGGCAAAGTGACAAGGACTGAAAGGATAAAGCTACTAGATGGGAAAAGCATCAAACACATAGATGAGACAGGATACAAATACCTGGGAATAATAAGAGAGGATATAAAACACCAAGAGATGAAGGACACGATCAGGAAAGAATATATGCAGAGACTTAAGGGGATACTCAAGTCAAAACACCGCTGGAAACATGACGAAAACCATAAACACATGGCAGTACCAGTACAGTAATCAGATACAGCCCAGGAGTATGGAGTGGATGAAGGCTGAACTCTGAGTATAGACCAGAAAACTAGGAAACACATGACAATACACAAAGCACTACACCCAAGAGCAAATACAGACAGACTATACACAGCACGAAAAGAAGGAGGGAGAAGTCTACTAATTATAGAGGACTGTGTCAACATCAAGAGCAGAGCACTGGGATAATATCTGAAAACCAGTGAAGACGAATGGCTAAGGCGTGAATGGGAAGAAGGACTGATAAAAGTAGCTGAAGAACCAGAAATATACAGAGACAGGAGAATGACGGCCAGAACAGAGGAATGGCACAACAAACCAATGCACGGACAGTACATGAGACAGACTAAAGAACTGGCCAGCAATGAAACATGGCAATGGCTACAGAGGGGAGAACTCAAGAAGGAAGCAAAAGGAATGCTAATAGCAGCACGAGACCAGGCCCTAAGAACCAGATATGTTCAGAGAACAATAGATGGATATAACATCTCACCCATATGCAGGAAGTGCAACATGAAAGACGAAACCATAAACCACATAGCAAGCGAATGTCTGGCACTTGCACAGAACCAGTACAAAAAGAGGCGTGATTCAGTAGCAAAAGCCCTCCACTGGAGCCTGTGCAAGAAACACCAGCTAGCTTGCAGTAATAAGTGGTACGAACACCAACCCGAGGGAGTGATAGAAAATGATCAGGCAAAGATCCTCTGGGACTATGGTAACAGAACAGATAGGGTGATCTGTGCCAATAGACCAGACGTGACATTGACAAAATCAAGAAGAAAGTATCACTCATTGATGTGGCAATACCTTGGGAAACCAGAGTAGATGAGAAAGAAAGAGAAAAAAGTGATAAGTTTCAAGACCTGAAAATAGAAATAAGAAGGATATGGGATATTCCAGTGGAAATTGTACCCGTATAATCATAGGAACACTAGGCACGATCCTAAGATCCCTGAAAAGGAATTTGAGAAAACTAGATGCCGAAATAGCCCCAGGACTCATGCAGAAGAGTGTGCTACTAGAAACAGTGCACAGTGAGGAAAGTGATGGACTCCAAAGGAGGCAGGATGCAACCCGGAACCCCACACTATAAATACCACCAAGTCGAATAGGATGACTGTGATAGACAAAAAAAAAAAAAAAAAAAAAAATAATAATAATACTGTAATAATAATAATAATATACTGTAATTAAAAAATTTTTGCATTTCTGTAGTAACTTCTGTGAAATTTTAAACAATTACATATTCCCAATCTTTTCCAAAGCTTTGAACTGAGGGGTGAGGTTGGACCTGTCATATATGTCAAATATCTAACCGCGGCCCTTCATGGTAAGATATTTGACATATAAAACAGGTCCAACCTCTCCCCCTCAGTTCAGAGCTTTGAAAAGATTGGGAATATGTATTTGTGTTTAAAATTTTGCATAATTTACTATAGAAATGCATAAATTTTTAATTACAGTATATTATTATTATTATTATTATTATTATTATTATTATTATTATTATTATTATTATGTTGCCCATTTGGTGGTTAAATAAAATAGCTACTAATACTGAAAATTGCGCTCTCTCTCTCTCTCTCTCTCTCTCTCTCTCTCTCTCTCTCTCTCTCTCTCTCTCTCTCTCTCTCTCTCTCTCTCTCTCTCTCTCTCTCATAGGTATATATTTTTAAGGGTAAAATGTTTAAGATGACTTTGAAATGATATTAATAATATCATTTTAAAGATTAATAACAACTAACTGTAATAAATAATGTTTTCATCATAAATGTATTTGTACATAATCACAAAAATACCAACATGAGTAATTAACAAACCTAGCATTCTGCTTGTAGGTATGTACGTGTCCCGTCGATCTAAACTACCCATGTTTTTTAGATATGCTCTACAGTATACGGTAGTACTACCCTAAAATACTTACGTACCTGTACAGTAAATATAATTTCAAAATCATTTTACAACACAGGAAAATAAATGTAAAATATATACCCAGTGCATTACATACAGTATGAGCAGAATGCGCAAAGTTACATAGGCCGAAGAAAACATGAGTGTCTGAATGATAGGGGATACTTAAGAGTAACAGTTATAGGCTTGAACTAAATTTTGCAACATGACTTTGAAATGATATCAGGGTGTTCTGGGATGATCGTCTGAGGTATATTTCTGTTTGAACTGTCAAGTTTAGTGATGAACTGCAAAAATAGGCAGTTATAAGCATTTTATGGGTGTACTGTATACAGTGAACCCCCCATATTCGCAGGGGATGCGTCCCACACCCCCCCCCGCGAATAGGTCAAATCCGCGAATGCTTAAAACCCCTCTAAAAACACTTAGAGCTGCCCATTTTGATAGCTTAAACCAAGATAAACCCTGTAAAAATGCTTATACCTGAGTATTTTAATAGTTTTATCACAAAAAGTGTATTTATTCATGAAAATTACATGAAAATACAGTAATTAGTGAATATTTCTCAGTGAAAAATACCGGGAATTTTCCGCGAATGATGGCTAGATATGTTCCACAGAGAAACCCGCGAATGCGTGAGTCCGCGAACCATGAGAACGCGAATACGGGGGTTTACTGTATAGCCTACTTAATAGTAACAATACAGTTGTAGGAGAGTACTGTAATGTAAGGTTACTTTGGGTGTTTTGGGATGATGGTGTGGGGTGCATTTTTGTTTGAAATGATATTAAATTGTTTTTGCATGAAAATTTAAGGTACAATACTGTATATTTTTGTTTGAAATATCAAATTAAGCAGTGAAATGTTAAAATAGGCAGTTATAAGTGTTGTGAGGTTCAAGAAGGCACGTCTGGGTATGACTGATTTATTTCTCAGAAACCAGGTATACATTGAAGAATGCGGACGGAAAGGAAGTGACCGACCTGCGGATTCCCATGTCACGCATTTGGACAAAAATTTGCATTTGTTAGATGACATATAAATGAGAATGATTTGCGTTACAATAACGTACAAGGTAGTTACATACATTGGCGGAAAGGCCGGACAATAATGTGTATGGAGAGATACATAAAAAATATGAAATAATAACGGGTAATATACATGGCTTGATTAATGCAGAAATGAAGAGGCGTTTGATACCTTTACAAATACTCCCCCACCCAAGACAGTGATTACAAAGATAATTATTGGATGACATGAACATTAATCACGGAGGCGCTAGGGGAGCGGGAGGCAACCCCTTCTCTTTGAGAACTGTGGGCAGGTGGCAACGTCAACTGCTGATCTCCCGCAGCGCGGCCTCTGGGACGCCCACGGCCCCTCCTTGGTGGGGTGGTGGGTATGTCTGCAGGCGTGTTTTGAGGGGGGACCCTGGGATGGCTTGTGGTCTGTGAGGATGGTGAATGGAATGCCATCCAGCAGGTATTTGAAGTGCCACACAGCCTGGTAGATTGCGAGCAGCTCTCTGTTGAAGGCGCTGTAGTGGGTCTCTGCCAGCGACAACTTGCGGCTGAAGAAGTCTAAATGGCAGGGGGCGCCGTCAACTACTTGCTCGAGCACTGCTCTGTAGGCGATGTTGCTGGCGTTGGTGGTGAGTCTCAGGGAAGTGGTGGGGTTATGATGTGTTAAGGTGGCGGCACTCGCGAGGGCTGTCTTTGTCTCCTCAAATGCCTGCTGTTGCGGAGCGCCCCCCATCAGTGTTTTTGGCTTGCCCTTCAGGACTCTGGTCAGGGGATACATGATGCAGGCGATACCTGGGATGAATCGGTGATAGTAGTTTACCATGCCGAGGAACTCTTGAAGGGCCTTGATTGTTTGCAGTGTCAGGAACTTTTTTATTGCTTTCACTTTGGAGGCCAACGGGCACACTCCTGCTGGGGAGATCTCGTGTTCAAGGAAGTCTGTTTTTTCTGCCCCGAATGTGCATTTGTCAAACCTGACGACTAATCCGGTCTCCTGCAGGTGCTTCAGGACGGTGCAGACATGGCGAAGGTGTTCCTCTGGGGAGCTGGAGAAGATAAGGATGTCGTTTACGTAACAGACGTAGAAGGGCAGGTCCCCCAGGATGGTGTCCATCAGGTGCTGGAATGTGGCCCCCGCATTCCTGAGGCCAAAGATGGAGTAGGAGAAGGTGTACGTCCCGAATGGCATGATGATGGGTGTCTTTGGGGCGTCGTCAGGATGCACAGGAACCTGAAAGTATGATGTTAGCAAGTCCATCTTCGTGAAGACCTTGGCCCCGTGAAGGGCGCTTGTTAGGTCTTGCATGTTCGGCAGTGGGTAGTGGTCTGGCGTGGTGACTAAGCTCAGGCGACAGTAGTCTCCGCAGGGCCTCCCGGAACCATCTGACTTCTTTACCATACGCAGGGGAGATGCCCATGGGTTCAGTGCTTTGGTACAGACGCCCATCTGTTCCATTTCAGCGAAGGCCCATTTGGCATCTTGTAGTTTTTGGGGGGCAGGCGTTGGAACTTGGTATGAGTTGGGGGACCTGTTGTAGTGATGTGGTGGTAGATGCCGTGCTTGGCACCAGCCCCCGGCAACTGGCGGAGCTCTGGTTTAAAAACCTACGGGAACTCCTGGAGGAGGGTGGTGTAATTGTTCGAGGCTGTGTATCAGACGGCGGGCATCTCCGGTCCGGTGGAGAGTGGTCTGGAGTGGCAGGTTCCGGTGTCGAGGAGGCATTGCCTGCCAACGTCGACCAGGAGTCCGTGGTGTCCCAGGAAATGGGCACCCAGAATGGGGAACCTGACCTCTGCGATGATGAAAGGCCAGTGATACCTGCGGTGCAAGATTGAGATTGTGCGGGTTGTTGTTCCATAGCAGATGGGGCTTCCGTTCATGGCTACCAGGGAGGTCGTGGGGTCAGCTGTCCGGGCGTAGTCCTCCTCCTACGGCGGGAACACTGACTGCATTGCGCCCGTGTCAACCAGCAGTCTCCGCTTTAATGCATCGTCACTGATGAAGAAACCTGGTGGTTGCGAGTCATTGTATTTTGCGGTCACTACTGTTACTTTTGGCCGCCCTTCTCGTTTTTTGTGAAGGAACAGGGGGGGTTGTGCAGTTTCTGGCGCTAGGGCCGAATCTTCTGTGGAAATAGTACCACGCTGGGTTCGTCCAAGCCCTCTGCTCCTTTGGTGGTGCTCTCCTCCTGTAGATCGCGTTTGTGTTCTCTGTGTCGTCGTCCTCCGATGTCAGGCTGCAGGCTGCGAGGGCGGCGGCGTGCTTGGAGGCCTTAGTGGATTTTCTGGGCGACGTTGACCAGCTCGTCCATGGGAAGGACGTCAGCGTCAGTAATTTGACCACTCACCTACTGTGGAAGGTGCCGCAGGAATATTGCTCTTGTCAGGCTGATTTCCTTCCTGTGCCCATTTGCATCGACACCCGGCAGTGTTACTAGACCCCACAATTCATCCCGCTCTCTTGGGGACGGGCATGGAATACATTTGTATCAGCTTGTCTCGCAAGACTGTGTACATGACCTTGTCTGGCTGTGAGTCAAACCATCGGGTGATCTTGTTGAAGACCTCTTCAGGTAGCGTCGTCATGGTAACGTCTGCCTTGGACTTCTCATCTGTGATGTGCACCACGCAGAAGTGAGCATATGCGCGCAGAAACCAAGGTGCTGTATTCTGACGCGAAAACGGGGGGAGCTTTACCACATCTGGCTTTGTGGGTGAACGGGGCACACAGACGATTTCCTTGTTTTCCGATTGCGATTGTAATTCAGACTCTGCCGTCTGTACTATCACACACCAAAACGTGAGTACGCGCCGTATTTAGTCCACTAATGGCGTCAGAATTCGAGTGGTTGACGTGAGTCGTGAATGGCGAAGGCCAAACCGTTCAAAATGCCAAAACGTACCCTTGCGGGGATGCCGTTATTAGTCCATTAATGGCATGGGGTTCCTCCGAGGAAGGAGCTTTCAGAGGCCTAGACTGTGTTGTTGTTTTGAGTCCGTTAAAGGCTCTCTGAAGGTAAATGTGGCCGTATTTAGTCCGTTAATAGCGGGGCCAAAACCGCATGGTTACCTGTCGCTCCCCGGGTCACCAGTTGTGAGGTTCAAGAAGACAGGTCTGGGTATGACTGATTTATTTCTCAGAAACCAGGTATACATTGAGGAATGCGGATGGAAAGGAAGTGACCGACCTGCAGATTCCCATGTCACGCATTTGGACAAGAATTTGCATTTGTTAGATGACATATAAATGAGAATAATTTGTGTTACAATAAACGTAAAAGGTAGTTACATATATTGGTGGAAAGGCCGAACAATAATGCGTATGGAGAGATACATAAAAAATCTGAAATAATAATGGGTAATATACATGGCGTGATTAATGCAGGAATGAAGAGGCATTTGACGCCTTTACAGCGTTTTAGTTTAAGGGGTACAAGGTATTTGGCAATTATAAGCATTTTTAGAGGGGATTTTTGCATTTCCATGGATTTTGCATTTCCGTGATAGGTTCTGAAACCTATTCCTGCGTAAAAATTGGGGAGCACTGTATGTATGTATGTAAAGTAACACTTTAGTTATATAAACATTTTTTGTGAATGTCCAAGATGTAATCATCAATGAATATCCAGTTTTAGAAACAAAGAAATTTTATATTTTCAATTAACCCAGTTACAAAATGTTAAAAAAAGCTGTAATTAACTTCAGTAAATGAAATTTAAACTTTTATTATTGAGCCAGTCCTGTGAGAACTAAATAAATTGGCTCAGTGGTCAGATTGAACTTTTTTAGTAAGAATAATGTTTAATTTAACTCCATCATTTTACATATGCTTAATCCTGCTGTCAGCAGCTCCCTGACAAACACAACAGGAAGAAATATAACCCTCTTTTGACTAGGGATCCCTCTAGGTAGTGCCTCTGGTGGTAATACTGGTAGAAGCATTTCGCTCTGTGTCCTTCAGTCAAGCAACAACTTATTTATTTTTCTCTCAGTATTTTATCACATTTTTTCTTGCTTCATCCATATTTCATTATGGAAAATATTTTATACAGTATACAGTATTTTTACTTTGCCAGCTTGAAGTGCTAAAACTACTCTACTTTATTACTGTTGTTCTGGCCAATGTAAATACACCTATGGTACTGTCCTTGTAGTACTTCTGTTTGTGATTAATGATGACATCCCTTCAAGCAGATATTGCAGAGCAATTTGGTGATATTTCATTTTTTATTTGAACTTACATATTTTTGGGTTTGGAGTATGAAATCTAATATTGTTCTGGGTAATAGACTTCTTAGTTCTGGTGTGTGAAATCAATAAAAAATTTTTCCCTGCTTTTGGTAAGAGGTTGAAGTGGAGCTTATTTGAACTTTCAGAGCATTAAGTTGTTGATGTTATTCCTCTTCCCTTCACAGGCTGCAGTTATTTATTTGCCTGTGCTGATATATTCATTGCCAAATTTACTTGCAGCACCAAACACCCACACTCCTGTTGACACCAGTGTCACAAAAGGCTTTAAAGATCTCCTGGTATTGTATGCTTCCTTTTCTCAAACTTGTAGCTAGCCTTTTGGGAGACAAGGGATCCAAACCTGTGACCTTGGTTCATTGACATTCCCATTTGACTTTCAAACTGTGAGAGTCTTTGGTGAATAGCCACTAAACTATTTTGCTGACAATAAGAACCTTCTCAACTGATTAACTGAAGGCAGATAGGATGTTGTCTCTGTAATGGTGAAATCTCAATGAGTTAGTTGTATCAGTTGGTCAAGGACATTTATCTGCTACAGTACAAGATTTAAGAGCATTAACAATGTCTCTTGCAAGATAAGGTCTCAACATAGGTCCTATGTAGTTCGGGGGTGTCCATGTCCTTAGGAAAAGGAACCTCAAGCCCATCCAGGTCACGGTCCTCCCGGGATACTCTCTTGGCAGGAGAGACCCTCATCAGAACCCCCTGATCCCCTCTCCATCACTCTAGCATATGACCGTTCCGATCCTAGGACTGAACTGTAAGCTCTTGTGGGTGAGCTGGGATGGGAAGGCGAACGATCCCAATCTCGAGCCCTATGATATGATATTATGCTGCATTATTATAATAGTATCTGAAAATTAGTAAATCATATTTTTATCATAAAAAATGTATTTAGTCATGAAAATGAGATGAAAATACTCTAATTAGTGAATTTTTACGAATAGAACTTACCTGGCAGTTATATATATATAGCTTAATCCCTGTCGAACCGGCAGATTTTTCAAAACTCGCGGCAACCGCCGAATGGTAGGTGTCCGATAGGTGGTTAACAACCCTTATAGGGTGGTAGTTGGAATCATTCCCGTTTTCAGTTCCTCAGATCATCTCTGCCGGTTGGACCGACAACATCGTTGTTGGTTCTCCGTCGGGTTTTTTTCGCTTCCTAGGTCGCTGTGTTGGACCTTTTATTGGTGACGTATTTTGACCTTTGGATTGGCAATCGCTTTTGTGGCTTGTTTTGATTTATTCTTTTGACTGTTCTTGGATAAGATGTCTGATCCTAAGTTTTTTCGAGTATGTGTGAATGAAGAATGCAAGGTTAGGTTGCCGAAAGCTTCGGTGGACCCTCACACTGTTTGTTTAGGGTGCAGGGGTTTTGAGTGTGCCTTGGATAAAAGATGTAAAGAATGCGAGGATTTGGATGAAAAGAAATGGATGGAAATGAAACGCTATGTGCGTAAATTAGAGATGGATAAGTTAAGGAGGGCTTCTAAATCTAAATCTAGGTCTGTGAGTGATGTTAGCCTAGACATTTCTTTTAACCCTTCTATTCCTAAATCACCCTTAGAAGTAGATCCTTCTCCCGAGGTGGTAACCCCCGCTCCTTCTACAGGAACTGTATCTGCTGTTATGGACCCTCAGTTCGCCAGGATGGCGGCTGAGATGAAAGAATTAAAGGATCAACTTGAAGCCTTGAAAAAAGGTAAGAGTACAAGTGAAGTTTGTGATAATGATTGTGCTAGTGCAGTGGAGGTGGCGACTGATCGACCCTGTCATGCCCCTAGATCTAGACCTCTACCAAGCTCCCAGGACCAAGGGAGAAGGTATGTCGACGATCGTAAGGGGGTGAGAGGGACGTATCCTCGGTCAGCCGTCGCCTCAAGCAGTCCTGTTGCTTTTCCCAGGCTGCTTTGACCGCCACAGGAAAGGCGTGTCGGAAGGGCTTGCGTCTTCTCCTAGCCCCTCTCCTAGACGTAGATGGCAGTTTGAGGATTCGAGACCGACCAAAAGAAGATGGTTGCAGCAAGAGGATCAACCCCGGACTCGCTCTCCCTTTCGGGTGCGTGGAGCTCTCCTGAATCTTTTGCTTCCGACGACGACCGAACGCCTCTCCAGCAAAAAGGTCAAGACCTTTTTGGAATGCTCTCCTCTCGCTGTTCGGAGGAGGAGAGTTCTCTTCTTTCTGCTTCCGGAGAATTCTCGAGGAATCCTTCTCCTGCTCCCAGCTTGTCTCGACAACCTTCTCCCTCGGATCCTCAAGATGCAGCTGCTGCGGCTAAATCATTTATGACCGTCATGCAAGGCCAATTGGCTTCTCTCGTTCAGGCCTTTAGTCGTCCTCCCCCGCAGTCGGTCAGACGTAAGGACTCCAAGTTACCAGTGAAGAGATCTAGAAGGGAGTCCCCTGCTGAAGTTTCTTCTAGGGATAAGAGACAACTGGATCCCTCTCCCGTTCGAGTCAACAAGGGGCGCTCTTCTGGCCTGGAACATAAGAATCTTCTCGTTTCTCCCAAGCAAAAACCTCAGGGTTCTTCTCCTGAGGCTCGACTCTTCTCCTCTCCACGCCTTAAACGACAGGAATTTTCTTCCTCTCGCCGGGAACATTCTTCCTTTGTTCAGCAAGATTACGACTTCGGTTCTCCAGGGAGGAAAGAACGCAGTGGATTTCCTCGACGCCAGGACGCATCCTCCTCTCGACGCCAAGACGCATCCAATTCTCGGCGCCAGGACGTATCCAATGCTCGACGCCAGGACGCTTCCAGCTCGCGATACCAGGACGCATCCAGCTCTCGACATCGGGATTCTTCTAGGGCTGTTTGTCAGGACGCAACCAGCTCTCGCCGCCAGGACGTAATCAACTCTCGCCGCCAGGACGCCGGCGATCGTGACGTCGTCCTCCCGGTGCAATACAGCAGGAAGAGAAAGAGACAGAGTTGGAAGGAATGCATGATTTGGAAGACGTTTCAGAGGACGAAGATAAACCTTCTAATGCGGCTGATGACTATAAGGTTCTTTTCGCTCTCTTTTGGAGCTGTATGGGGAGGAGTTTAAGCCTGCTGCTCCTCGTTCTCCTCAGTCCCAGTTTAACAGGAAGAAATCGAGGAAGCAGTCAGCCTTTATTAAAATGAAGCTTTCCATTTCTGCAAAGAAGGCTCTGACCAGGATTGATAACTGGCTTAAGGAGCGTAGGCAAGCAGTAAAGTCCTCCTTCTCGTTTTCCTCCAACTAGGCTTGCTTCAAGGCGGGTATGTGGTATGACACTGGAGAAGCTCTTGGCCTGGGAGTACCTGCCTCCTCCCAGGGGGACTTCTCTGGTTTAGTAGACTCTTCTAGAAGACATGCCCTTAACTCAGCTAAGGTGATGTGGTCGATGACGGAACTAGACCATCTCATTAAAGGAATTTTTAGGTCTTTTGAAGTGTTTAGTTTTTAGACTGGTCTGTTGGAATTCTATCCAAGAAGATGGAAACCATTCAGGCTACAGGAATTGAAGACCTTTCCAGTATTATGGCCTGTATGGATAAGGCTCTGAGGGATGGAGCAAATGAGATGACTTCTCTTTTCACTGCAGGGATTTTGAAGAAGAGGGCTTTGTTATGTTCCTTCATGTCAAAATCTACTACAGTCGCACAGAAGGCGGAGCTCCTTTACGCCCCCTCTCGGAGCATTTGTTTCGGAGTCCTTGGTCAGGATATTTCTCTGACTCTGGCACATAAAGCTACGCAAGATTTACTTTCTCGCTCGGCTAGGAGGTTTCCTTCGGCAATTCCTCCAGCTGCCAAAAAGGAGGAAAAGAGAGTTCAACAGCCCTTTCGGGGCAGAGTTCCTTCTAGAGCTGATTTCAGAGGAAGAAGACAAGAAACAGGGGGTAGAACTAACAGAAGGACGTTTAGAACACGCTCTAGAAATTGAGAAACAAGTCCTCCAGACAACAGTAGGAGCAAGGCTGTCTCTATTTTGGCAGGCTTGGGAAGCAAGAGGGGCGGACAACTGGTCTCTCTCAGTCATCAAGGAAGGGTACAAGATCCCCTTCACGGGGAAACCGCCACTTTCAACAAAGCCACTAGCCCTAGTGGCTCAGTACTCGAAGGCATTGAAACGAAGGGCACTCCTGAATCTAGTAGACCAGATGTTGGAGAAAGGAGCGATAGAACCAGTTTTGGAACTAGGATCCCCAGGGTTCTACAATCGTCTGTTTTTAGTGCCCAAGAGTTCGGGTGGATGGAGACCGGTCCTGGATGTCAGCGCATTGAACGGTTTTGTGGAGAAGACCAAGTTTACCATGGAGACGTCTCAGTCTGTGCTGGCAGCAGTCCGTCCAGGGGACTGGATGGTATCCCTGGACCTGCAGGACGCTTACTTTCATATTCCCATCCACCCGACTTCAAGGAAGTTCTTAAGGTTTGTGATCCAGGACAAATGCTTCCAGTTCAAAGCTCTTTGTTTCGGCCTCAGCACGGCTCCTCAAGTGTTCACCAGAGTAATGTCAAATGTGGCAGGATGGCTTCATCAAGAAGGGATAAGAGTATCCCTGTACCTAGACGACTGGCTGATAAGGTCCCAGTCGAAGAACAGGTGTCTGGAGGACTTACACAAGACGTTTATGATTGCTCAGGATCTGGGTCTCATTATCAACAAAGAGAAGTCTCAGACCGAACCGAGTCAGACGATTCTTTATTTGGGGATAGTTCTGGACTCAGCTCGTTTTCGGGCTTCTCCCTCACAAGAAAGGCAAATCAAGTGCCTCGAGAAGGTTCAGTATTTCCTGGGAGGCAGAAGTGCTCGGCAGGGAGTGGATGAGTTTGTTGGGCACCCTCTCCTCGCTCGAGAAATTTGTCTCTCTGGGAAGGTTGCACCTCAGACCTCTTCAACACTTCCTTTCAAGAATCTGGGACAGGAAGAATCAGGAGGACTCATTTTCCTTCCACATTCCAGCAGAGATCAAGAAACATCTGAGTTGGTGGCTGGATCCGTCGATCTTAGGGGAAGGAATCTCCCTACGCAGAAAGAACCCAGACCTAGTGTTGTTCTCAGATGCTTCGGAGTCGGGATGGGGAGCAACACTGGGGAACAAGGAAGTTTCAGGCTCTTGGGAAGAGGGACAAATCGGATGGCACATCAACAGGAAAGAGTTGATGGCCATCTGGTTAGGTTTAAAAGCCTTCAAGGAATCTGTCGCGGGGAAAGTAATAGAAGTGAATTCCGACAACACCACGGCTCTTGCGTATATCAGCAAACAAGGAGGGACTCATTCTTTACCTCTTTACGAAACAGCAAGAGAGCTCCTTCTGTGGACAAAAGACCACAGGGTGGAGCTTTTGACGAGATTCGTGCAGGGGCAGAAGAATGTAAGAGCAGACATGCTCAGCAGAAGAGGGCAAGTTCTGCCCACGGAATGGACTCTCAATCTTCAAGTTTGCCAGAAACTGTGGAGTTTATGGGGGAGGCCTTCAATAGACCTCTTCGCCTCCAGCCAGAACAAGAGAATCCCTGAACTACTGCTCTCTAGTCCCGGACAGAGAAGCAATAGCAGTAGACGCCTTCTTGATGGACTGGACGGGGATGGACACTTATGCGTTCCCTCCGTTCAAGATAATCAATCTAGTAGTCAAGAAATTCGCCCTCCTAGATTCAGGAGAATGACCCTGGTAGCCCCTTTTGGCCAGCAAGAGAGTGGTTCACAGAGGTGGTGGAGATGTTAATGGACCTTCCGAGAAGTCTTCCCCAAGTCCAAGGCTTCTCAGACAGCCCCACTTCGAGAGGTATCATCAAAACCCCTCGCTCTTCAACTGACTGCATTCAGACTATCGAGAAGCTTGTCAGAGCGAGAGGATTTTCAGCTCAAGCTGCAAGAGCTATCGCCAGAGCGAGGAGGGTCTCTTCACAGAGAGTTTACCAATCAAAGTGGGAAACCTTTAGATCTTGGTGTAAGCAGCATAAGGTTTCTCAACCACTACCTCTGTGAGCCAAATAGCTGATTTTCTCTTGTCCCTCAGGCAAGATTCTAAGCTGGCCGTATCCACCATAAAAGGATACAGAAGCTTGTTGTCTACCGTCTTTAGGCACAGAGGCATTGATTTGTCTCAAGATAGAGACTTGAGAGACCTTTTTAAAGTCTTTTTGAAACAACGAAGCAGACTTTGAGACCCCGTCCTGGAATTTGGATGTGGTTTTGAAGTTCTTGTGCAGCAGGAAGTTCGAACCCATCTCTCAAGCAACCCTGAGAGACGTAACAAAGAAAACTCTTTTCCTTCTCGCTCTTGCTACAGCGAAAAGGGTTAGCGAGATTCAGGCTATTCAGAAGCAAGTAGGCTTCAATCGTAATGGAGTAATATGCGCATTAAGGCTTGACTTCCTTGCTAAGAATGAGAACCCTTCCAAACCCTGGCCGGGGACGTTTGAGGTTCCTAACCTCACTGATTTAGTGGGCCAAGAGGAGGAGAGACTACTCTGTCCAGTTAGAGCCCTCAAGGCTTATATTTCCAGGACAAAGGACGTAAGAGGTTCTTCCAGTTCCTTGTGGTGTTCAGTGAAGGATCTCAAAAGCCCCTCTCGAAGAATGCGTTATCATTCTTTTGAGGGAGACAATAAGAGAAGCTCACCTTTTTATGTGAAGAGGAGAACTTTGGTTTGTTGAAGGTGAAGGCTCACGAAATAAGAGCCATTGCAACTTCTCTGGCTTATAGAAAGAATATGTCAGTTAAACAAATTATGGATGCCACTTTTTGGAGAAGTGACTCTGTTTTCGCTTCTCATTACCTCAGAGAGGTAAGAGTAGATTATGAGAAATGTTACGCCTTGGGCCCATATGTAGCTACAGCTTCGGTATTGGGTAAAGGAGTGACTGCCTCCCCTCAACCTTAACTTTTGTTTGGGATACCTGTAATTGGGCTGGTGTTTTTATGGTTGTCTGAGGAAGCTTCCTTGTGGGAACAGCAACCCCAGTCTAACTAGATAGGTGTATATCTAGTCTGCAAGGTTAGGTGGTTAGATTGAGTAAGGTTACAGGTAATAGAAGGGAATAGGAAGTACAGAAGTCTAGTCACGTTGTTGGTCTCACCCCGTTTGACAGACTCGATTGAGTTGTTTCAGTATAACAGGTTTTTACCTGGCTGGCGCTCCTAAGGAAAAGCGGCTCAAGAGGCAGGAACCTTTGAAGTCAGCTACCTTAACAGGTAAGGAATCAAGGTGTTTACCTACGACTTTTAGTTGTTTCCCAACAATGTTGGCTGTCTTTCACCCTCCTCCAAATGTGTGAATCAGCTATATATATATAACTGCCAGGTAAGTTCTATTCGTAAAATGAAGTTTTTATGATAAAACAAAGTTTTATGAATACTTACCTGGCAGTTATATATATATTTTAAATCCCACCCTCCTCCCCTCAGGAGACAGGTCGGGCAAGAGATGATCTGAGGAACTGAAAACGGGAATGATTCCAACTACCACCCTATAGGGTTGTTAACCACCTATCGGACACCTACCATTCGGCGGTTGCCGCGAGTTTTGAAAAATCTGCCGGATCGACAGGGATTAAGCTATATATATATAACTGCCAGGTAAGTATTCATAAAACTTTGTTTTATCATAAAAACTTCATATTTCTCGATGAAAAAGTCTGGAATTGCCGAATTTTTTGTGAATAAATTGGGGATAAGCTCTGCGAATTGGTGAAGCTGCGAATAGCATGACTGCAAATAGTGGGGGTTGACTAGGCAGATATAAGCATTTTTAGAGGGGGGGTCTCAAGTTCGTAGAGCATTTCTAATATATTCGCTAAATATTTTCATTTTATTTTCGTGACTAAATACATTTTTTATAATAATGTAAACACAGCAAAATATCATTAAAATGTACTTTTTTCTTAAAAAACGTTTCCCGAATGATGCACAGTACCAGTGTTACCCCTACCTACTTTAAAAGAATCAAAAGGCTTGAATACTGTATGAAAGAAAGTGTGCATGCCTGAATATGGTAGGGGTAACTCAATTAGTTTTAACCTTGGTTAGAGTAACCGTTGTAGGAGTGTTCACTCATAGCTGTAGGCCATATATTTTAAGGATAATGTTGTATGATGACTTTGAAATGATATTAAAGTGTTTTAGGATGATAGTTTAAGGTAAATTTGGTGTTTGAACTATTAAGATAGACAGTTATAAGCATTTTCAGGATGATAATTTAAGGTGTATTTGGTGTTTGAACTATTAAAATAGGCAGTTATAATTGTTTTTAGAGGGGGGGTCTCAAGCATTTGCAAATTTTAGCTATTCACATGTGGTTGTGGTCCCTTACCCCCATGAATACCAGGGATCTACTAGACAATTACTTATCCCTTCTGGGAGAATTTCAGCCCTTAAGGAAGCTTCCAGCAAGACAATACTGTCTCTGTTGGGAAACATGGCATCTCTGGAAAAATTTGTCAGGTTAACAAGGTTCAGGATGCAGCCAGTTTAGCTTTATTTGAGAGAAACTTGGGACAGAAAGTCTCTGCCAGACTCCCATTTAGTCTCGGTCCCATTAAGTCTTTGGGAGACATTAGCATCATGGAAGGATTGTCAGAGACTGGGGACAGGGTCATCCCTAGGGGTAATAAACCCAGACCTCACCTTGTTTTCAGACACTTCAATGACAGGCTGGGGAGCATGCCTGGGAGGCCATCAGATGTCCGGGATATGGTCGCCACAAGAGGAGTTACACATAAACAATCTTGAACTGTTGGCTGTATGGAAGTCTCTCATTCAGTGCAAGCACCTAATAAGAGGAAAGGTCATAGCAATATTTTTAGACAATACCACCTCTTTGGCATACATCAAAAAACCAGGGCAGCACAAGATCTAAGTCAATGTTTCTGATAGCAGAGAAGCCAGGTACATAGTTTTGGTTCTGCAGTTCATTCCAGGGAAAGACAATGTTTTGGCAGATCAGTTGAGCAGGAAAGGACAAGTCCTACCCACAGAATAGTTGTTACACCTGCAAGTCTGCCAGTCACCTTGGAGTCTGTGGGGAGCACCAAATGTGGACTTACTCACAACATCGATGGACAAGAGACTACCAGTGTACTGTATATTGTTCTCCATGCCAGGACCCTCAGGCATGGTCAGTAGGTGCATTTCTTCAAGATTGGTCCTACCTAGATGCTTATGCTTTTCCCCCCTTTTGTGGTTAATAAGGAAATACTGAACAATTTTCAGGAATCAAACCATGGCAGAAAACTAGTAGTACCTTGGTGGCCTCAGAGAGGCTGGTTTCTAGATCTTCTAGCTCTTTCGGTGGATCTCCCTCGTATTCTGCCGGTAAGGAAGGATCTACTCAGACAACCGAGTTCCATGTGGTTCCACCAAAGCCTCCGCATGCTACACTTAACCATTTGGAGAGAGTCTCACTGTCTCCTTCGAGCGAGGGGGCTTTCTAAAGTATATTGGAAATCTATCCTTAAATCAAGACGAGCAACAACCGTAGCCTTGTATCAAAGGCAGTGGTTTATGTACTGCTCCTGGTGTCGTTCTAGAGGGACTTCCAGCACCTGTACCTCTATAGACAACATCATCAAGTTTTTAACATTTTTTAGATATACGGTAGTAAGAATCTTTCTGTAGCTGCTATTCGAGGGTGTAGATCAATGCTTTCCTCATTTGTGTGTCATGTGCAATTGGATATTTCTAACAATCCAGACTTTAGGGAGGCGTTAAAATCCTCTGAAATTGAAGTCCCAGAGTTCGGTATCAATCTCTTTCATAGAACGTGGATGTAGTTTTAAAATTTTTATCTGAGATTCATATGAGCATTTGGAATCTGCTTCTTTGAAGTTTCTGACCATGACACTCTTTTTGGTAGCGCTAGTGACAGCAAAAAGAGTGAACGAGTTACAAGCATTCCCCAATAAGGTAGGCTTTTGTAAAGGAGATACCATTTTATAGTTTGTGACTTTGTTCAGGGCTAAGAATGGTGTTAAGGCTAATCTGCTATCAAGAATGGTAAGGATTCCAAATTTAACCTCTTTGGTGGGGAATGAAGAAGAGGCTTTACTCTGTTCTGCTAGGGCAATTAAGATTTATTTATATAGGTTAAAGCCTGTAAGGGGCAGAGTTAACCATTTATTTTGTGGGGTTAGAAAACCTAGCACTCCATTGTCAAAGAATATGATGACTTTCTTTTTGTTAAGCATTTAATGAGACTAGCGCATGAAAAACTAAATCCAGATCTCTTATCTTTATTGAACGTAAAAATATTCATAGTCTGAGAGCGGTTGCTACTTAATTTAGTTTTTTGAAGAATTTGCCATGTGAGGATGTAATTAATGAGGCACAGTGGAAGTGCAGTTTGGTTTTTGCTGCTCTTTATCTTAAAGATGTAGAAATCGCGTTCGAAAATTGTAAAGCCCTTAGCCCGCTAGTAGTAGCAGGTAGAGTTTTTACCTGAACTGAAAGAAAGAGCAATCTTTTAGGCTCTTTATTTAAATCCCAGGTGTTAGTTTTCTGGGGAGCATGAAGGTACATTTGTTGTACAGGAGCATGCCTTTGTATGATAGGTATTTATTTTGTAGTTGACTATTGTTTCTTGGGCTCCTGGGCCCAGGCGCAGGGGCCCCACTACGCTGCTTCTATTCATTCTGGTTGAAGATGAAGCAGTTTTCTCTGCAAGCCTGCTCTTAGCTGCACATACATGAGAGCCTTGCACCCTGGATGGAATCCACCTTCTGGCAGGAGTAATATCCAAGAAGGATTCCAGATCAGGTAAGAATGTTTTGGTTTTCATACAAGAAGCTCTTAGCTCGTTTGGCTGAGTGGAATTTGTCTAGCTGCACTATCCAACATCCTTTTTCTCAATGTGGCAATTGGCTAACTTAAATGGTAGGTAAGATTCATCCCAAATAATATAAATTTTCATAAAATTTATTATTTGGATACTTACCTATTGTTAAAGTAGACCCCACCCTGCCTCACTGTTAAAGTAGACCCCACCCTGCCTTCTGACACTTAGTGGGCTGTCAAGAAAAATTCTGACAGGAGCTAAAATGTTCGAGCACACCAGGTGGGGAACAGGTGAGTTAGACAGTCTTCTGGTTCAGCCAAGCAATCTTCTTTTCTTTGAATGCCGACTTGTCTATCAGTATGGAGATATAAGCTAACTTTAACAGTAGGTGAGTATCCAAATAATAAATTTTATTATGAAAATTTGTAAATGAAATGAACATGTAAATGAGGAAATTTCAAAATTTTATAGGTGTTCAGTAATGATTTTAGTACTGTTAATGCAGTGCAACTTACTTTACATAATCAGGAGGTTCAGAATTGTAAGGTTCTTCATATCCATAGTTTTGAACACCTGGCCTCTCTTCTGCCTCATCATGTTGAAGAGGAGGTGCTGGAGATGAATGATAATCATTGGAATTTGGCATAACTTGCATTGGAACTTCATTGTAAGATGTTGCTTGAGCTTCTGCCGCTGCTGCCATTCGAGCTTTAGCCAGTTCCTTTTCTTGTTTCCTCTGCAACTTCTGTTGGTTTGAAATTGGCATCTTGTAAGATTATGCCTACTATGTCATAGGGATTGATGTTGTGTTTATGTTTACTTATTCTATTTAAGTAAATGTAGTTTATTGAACTGTAAAACGCCTCCTTTACCTGTTTTCATTAATTAAATGTGGTAATACAGTGCTTCTCCACTTTTTTGCGGGGATAGGTTCCAGAACCCACTGCGAAAATGCAAAATCCTCGGAAATGCAAAATCCCATCTAAAAATGCTTATAACTGCTTATAACTGCCAAATACCCTGTACCCCTTATACTAAAATGCTTACAACTGTCTATTGTAAAAGTTCACTGCCTAATTTAGTAGTTCAAATAAAAATATACCTTAAATTATGGTACTAAAACAATTTAATATCAATTCAAACAAAAATACACCCCCAGACTATCATCCCAAAACACCCTAAGTCATCTTAGATTAGTACCCTTTTACACCTGTAACTCTTATGTGTATATGCCCCCTAAAATGCCTATAACAATGATTTACTAATTTTAAAATAATATTAATGTAAACACAGCAAAATATCTATAAAGTGTTTAATACAAATTAAATAAATCTTTAATACAAATCAAGTAAATCTGTCTTACAACTAATCAAGTTACCCCTGTATACATAAGCATAGCTGCTTTCTCTCATAGTATTGAAGTTGTCTCATTTTCTTTATATGCAGTATTTGTAAAAACAATTAAAATTATCAGTAATTCGCCTTTTTTTCGTAGAGCAACACTGTTTATTCACTAATTACTGTGTTTTTTCATATTGTGTTCATGACTAAATGCAGATTTTTATGATAAAAATAATTTACAGTGTACTTACGCTGTAGTAATGTTATCTACAAAATCTGCGAATTAGCGAAAGTTCCCCCACGGAAAAGTGAATAATGTGTTCCACAAAAATCTACAACAAAATGAAGTGCTAGAAAGTGAAGCATGACAGACTGGGGTAGCATTGTATATATCTTCTATGTGCCAGGAATTAAATTTTAAGAAAATTTGCCATGCTCAAATGATTTACTCTTGCTTTGTGTAAATCTGATCTTTATTCCCATTTCTCATGTGTAATTGAGGAATAATTCCTTAGAAAAGTGGGGTTTAACATCCTGAAAGAAGAAATTTATGTGAGTTGGAAAAATCATAAACAGTAAAAGAATCCAGAAGTTGATTGAAGAAAGCAATAACTGAACCTTGCAATCTGAGGATAGCAAATTTCTGTGTTAATGTGAGGAAGACAGGGCATGACAAGCATTATTAAACTGCCTGACAGGAGAATGAATTCTCCCTTTGAGCTCAATGTATAGTGATGAAAATACTGCAATACTTTTAGAAAAAGGGGTATGCTATATTATGGGTGGAGATGAAGACAACTTAAAAAGAAATGAAAAAAAACCAGGTCTCTGGTCAAACTTATTGCATCATATTCAGTGCTATTAAGAAGGGTGACAAATGGTGAAGCAACCTAAATATCAGAGCAGTATTCCAGTGACGGATGAATCCAAACAAGTTTCAATAACCAGGATGAAGAACAGCACCTTTAGCCTCTAAAATTACACCTAATTCACATAAATTTGAACAATTTTATTGCTCCAAGACAAGTCTGAAGTAACTTGAACACAAAATGGGGATAGAAATGTGAGGTTCACTTACATTTTGCTGAAAAAATTATAGATGCGAAAGGTGTAGAAATACAGTATGCTGAAACTGTCTTAAAGGGTCTTAATATGATTAGCACCTTTAGATAATCACAAAATCAGAAAACACAGGACAGTTCAAGATTAAATACAGGTGACTAAAGAGGGTTCAGATGTAAGAGCAGAAGAAATGAGGCAGTTTGAATCATCAGAAAAAGTGTGAATAGAAGTAAACTGCAGATCATCGTAGAGTGGAGGGAGAGAATAGGCAAGAGAACAAAATCCTGAGTAACTCAGCTGAATATGGTCAAGGGAGAAGTTATGAGCCCAACATAACAAGAGATCTAAACATTAAAAAATTCTAGAAATTAGGTCACATACAAGATTACTTGAAACACATCAAAAGCAATAGGATAAGATCCACTTAAGTCCTACACAGAAGATGACCAGGTATAATTGAGGTAGGAAAGAAGCCCACTAATAGCTCTTTTATTTTAGAAGCTATACTGCTGATCCAAAAGAAGAGAGATGGATACAACTTACTGAAGAAAGGGAGAATATTAATAAAATTTAGGACAGTACAGTATTTGGATAAGTTGGGTTGGACATTCTTCTTAAGGGTTTTGGTGAACCAGTGCTTGGTTGTAAGGGCAAGGATACATGTGAGACTTGTGGTTAGGCAAGAAAGAAAGTGAAGCATAGGAGCCAGTATTTCAAACTTCTTGAGAATATTGTCAAAGAATACGATCACGAGAGAGATTACCTTCCCAATCTTTTAAGATGTAAGAACCCTGAATGCTAACATTTAGGGTATGACATAGGATTAGAGAGTAGTATAATAATCAGAAGCATTTTAATCACTTATCATTGGATTATCCAAAAAATGAGAGCCATAGTGTATAGTCTTTTCTGCTTCTTTTCAGTAGAAGAATATGCTATAGATCCATCAGGGTTGAAGAGATGAGAAGAGTTTGACTAATTAAAGTTACTGGAAATGTTGTGCCAACAATTTTGATCATTAGAAGACAAGATCTTTTTGCTGTATGAGATTTGCACCAAGTTTGAGAAAAAGTTCTTTGAATACTGAGGTAATGTGTGCAAGTATTCTTGGCAGGTATAAACAAAGAATGAATAGTAGCAGAAACATAGGCTAGGAATGACTTGTGAATTTTTCATCAAGATGACTTAGGAGCAGGACTGGTCGAACCCAGGAGGTAGAAGGAGTAAATCATGGCAGAACAGATTACATTTTCCTTCATGACCACACTCAAAATTTCACCAACTTTAGGAACTATGAAGGCATGGTTTCAGCCACTAGAACAAAAATCTCCTCATGGTGAATCAAGGTGAAGGGTTACTATGTCAGCCTATCAGTAGCTCTCATAAGGTATGGTGGGTTAGCATTGTGTGAAGGGAATCAGTAGGAGAGAGGTGGAGATAAATTAACAGAAGACTTATCCTACATCCAAAGATCCAAGAGGGGCCACAGATGGGAAAAATTTGACAATCAGGAATGTGTGTTGGGTAATTTGGTAAATTTTGTTAATGAGACAAAGTAATTGAATCATTTCACCCACATCAGTTTTGTTGGAATGGAGCCAATTTTGTTGGAATGGTGTATAATGAAGTCTCAGGCAGCAGCTAGGTAAGAAGGTATCAGACACTAGTGGCATGAAGCACATTAGTTGAAAAAGAAATATACAGTAATCGTTGGCATTAGGAGGACTGTAACAAATTCAGAGAAGAATAATAGAAGCAAGAAAAATATTTTAGCCTAGACACTGTTGAGAGGAGAACAGGTGAAATACACATAGTGGCAGACTGGTTTTTCATTCAATTTTTCAGATTAGAATCTGATTCCTTTGATAAATGCTGATATGTAATCAAGATTTTGAAATTAAGTCCAAAGCTGCCTAAGGCAGTCATTGGTTAGACAGGAACACTTAGATGATTAAATATAATTCACATGGCCATGGGAAATGAGTCCACATACAGTACCTTTCTTTTTCTTTTTTCTTTGCTCCTCTTGTGGTGAGTTTTACAGAAAGCATTGAGAACAGTGGCAAGATGTCCAAGATTTCCAAACCAGAATACGTAACCTCTGAGGTACAAACTGAAACTCCAGACCATTGGTTCAATTTCTTCTATATCAACTTCACTCCTGTCCTTTTTGAGCACATCCTGTTAGATGTATTTCAGAAATACATTACTGTGTCATAAAAATTGCAATATGTTCTTTAATCTTTTACCCATTTTTTAATAATTTTATGTTTTTTTAATGGCATTTTTAATAATAATAATAATAATAATAATAATAATAATAATAATAATAATAATAATAATAATAATAATAATAATAATAATAATAATAATAATAACTGAAAACTCATAATATTGTAGTAATACTCACCACCAGTATTTAAGACTGAAATTCATTAATAATAATAACTGAAAACTCATAATATAATGCTACTCACCATCAGTACTTAAAAGATTCAGATTCATTAATCCTTTCTCCATTAAGGTTATAGTATTTCATTCCCTTGTGTATATTCTTCAGTTTTTATCAGATTTGTTTTCAGTCCCATCTTTCAAGTTATATCTTGTTATTCATTCTGTTAAGCAAGCTTTGTAAATGTTGTGATATTTTGCTGATTAAAATTGCATCATCTGGTATATTCTAAATCTAGTCTGAACGTCTTCCGTCTCCAACCACTTTTTTCACTACTAAATGTAAGAGTATGGCAAACAGCAAAGGAGGAATATTATTGGCTAGTAGCACTCAAATATTTATTTAAATGATACCTAAAAAGGCCTCATCAACTTCAATTTTGCTTCAACTTTGCTGATGGAAAATTTAAAATATCTTTACTTATTTAATGGTAATGTAGTAGTGACACAAGGTCTTCCATAAGTTTCAATCTGGGGACACTGTCAAATGCCCTCTTGTAGCCAACAAATGCTACGCAATATGTCTTAACACAAATATTTGATGTGTGCAACTCCTACCTTGTTCATTTATAAGCTTTTTAAATTTTCCCTACAGCCAATTGGGAATAAGCGTACTGAATATTTTCCTAACAGCCTATGTAAGTGTAATGCCTCTATACGGTACTGTGGTTATGAACCATGTTCAGTCAGGTCACCTTTCATCAGGCTTTGTTTCTTTATTCCATATTCTGCTAGACAGTCTAGTTGGGATATGTGTCATTTCAGTTTTAGTGAAAATCATTTCTGCAATTATTTTGTCATTACTTAGTGTTTTCATTCTCATAAGTTTAAGTTTTTTATAACTGATTCTACTTCAACAATTGTGAAGCCTGTCATAAGCACATTCAGGTCTTCATCAGCTCCTAGGAAATAAATCTAATTATTCTGCCCAGATCTCATATTCATGACCTCACAAAAATGTTTTGCCCAGCACTGAAGAGGAAAATTGAAGGAATTACTCAGCCTCATCTGTGATGGACCAAATTGGCATCATCTATCTTTGGGTCAGGCTCGTCTTCCATTCCACCACTAGTAGCACATGATGGTAGATTGGTTACTGGCCCTAGGGAAAAGGCTGAACTGCTCCATCAAGCTTTTGAAGCTTAGCAATCAGCTGAAGATGTCCCCCTCCCTGATGCTTGTCATCCTGAACCTAATCTTACAAAATTTGCATTTCGCTCCAGGGATGTTAAGAAAATTCTGTGTAATCTTGATAATGGGGGGGGGAGAAGATCCTGATGGTTTCTTCCCTTTGTTTTTCAAGAAAATTTCTAGTGTGTTGTCTCCCAAGGTTACTAAATTCTATAGATTTTTATGTCAACTTAGTTTCTTTGTGGGTGAGTGCAAGTTTAGTAATACAGTGCCTGTTCCAAAGAGTGGCATATCTGCAGACTGCAGCAACTACAGGCCAATCTCTATTCTCCCTGTGCTCTCCAAAGTTGCAGAAAAACTTATTTTAAACCACTATATAAGTATGTAGAATCTAAAGAATTGTTAGCTGATAGTCAACATGCATACAGGAAGCAGTTAGGTAAATGCAATGCTCTTGTAGACTTGACATGCCATTTACAAGGGAACCTTGATAAGGGTTTTGAGTGCAGAATATTCCAAATAGATTTTAGTGCTGCTTTCGATTTAGTAAATCACAAGGCACTAATTTATAAACTTCAGAATCTTGGAGTGGGTGAATATGTTTTAAGATTACTTCAAGATTTCCTTACAGGTAGGCGGCAGCAAGTTGCTGTTGATGGAATCTTTAGTGAACCAAGACTTATTGTGTCTGGAGTTCCACGGGGTAGTGTTCTTGGTCCACTGTTATTTTTAGTGTATATAAGTGATATGGTTATTGGCCTGGAAAACAAGATTGTTCAGTATGTCGATGTTGCAACACGTGTGGGTGTAGTAAAGTCTCCACTTATGAGAAATGGAGCTGCCCTCAGCCTCAATCATGACATGGACCAGATCAGTGAATGGAGTAGTCGGTGGGGTATGAGACTGAACTCCAGTAAAACGAAAACACTATTGATTAGCAGATCTCGTACAGATTTCCCACCCCATACTCCCCTTCAGGTGGATGGAACTTTGCTGAATGAGTCTGAAGCTTTAACTATTCTAGGTGTAACTTTTGACTCACATTTAACTTTTGAGAAACATCTAATGAAAGTTTCAGCAAATGCCACATGTAAGTTAAGTATTGTTTGTAAGGCCTCATATATTTATAATCGATAAAATCAGTGCAGCCTGTTTTAGTTCATTTTTCCTTCCTTTACTGGAATAATGTTCTCTGCTATGGATGTCTGCTTCTGCCAGAGATTTATCTCTTTTAGAGAGAGTGGTTCATGGTGGTAGGTTTCTGTTTCCTAATAGTAGCGATTATGACTTGGACCATTTACAGATGGTCTCTTGTTTGTCACTTTTTCATAAGTTGTATTTCAACAGAGATCTTTTACATTTACAGTTGATCCCTGATCCCCTTTATGTGTCGAGAGCAACCAGATTTGCTGAACAGCAGCACCAATATGCAATAAATGTGCCTCGCTGTTGAACTCAGTTGCAGAGGCCCTTTATTCCTCACACCATTGGACTGTGGAACAGCCTCCCAGAGGATGTCATGCAATTGTAACTTCAGAAGTTCAAGTGAAAATGCAATGCATTACTACCCTAATACTATTCTTCTTGCATTTTGATACATTTTTATCTTTTTATCTATTTATTAATTTTTTTCTTCTTTATTAAGTGGTATCTCTTCCTTCTGTATTTCCCTTTACTTCCTCTTACTTCTTCCCAATGAACACCATATTATTTGGAAGCTTGAATTTCAAGTCAATGGCCCGTGTGGGCTTGTTCCATATGAATAGGTTTCATTTATTGAATAATAATAATAATAATAATAATAATAATAATAATAATAATAATAATAATAATAATAATAATAATAATAATAATAATAATTTGATGTTAGTTTTGACCAGCCTCTTTTTAACAGGACTTTTTCCTTTTTATTTGTACCTATAGATATTTCATTATAATTCTGTGGGCTACTCCAGCACCAAAGTCACTCCCTGCATATGGCTTTGTCAACATCAGAAGTATATTTCCCAAATATTCTTTTATCTCTTCTTGATATTCACTTAATTATTACTATTTAGACTTGAGTATTTAGCATGTTCTACTTTGTGTTTTTCATCTCCACCATAAAATGTGTTTTTCTGAGTCCAGCCCCGTGTCAGCCGGTGAAATTCCATTGTTGCACGAATTTCTAGGTATAAAATGCTAGATATACCAGAGAAAAAAGAGCTTTCAGGAATGCTGGGGTTACTACCCCCAGATTGAGCGTCTTCTCCAAGGAAGACGTCGGTATAACGAAGGGTGAGTGAAAGGATCACTACCACGGAGTCTCACTCGAAAGATATCTCCCTGTTAAAACCCCCAGAAGAGAGCGGTGAGCCGTTACAGCCCCCACACATAGACGCCCGCCAGTTCGGCGACACCAGCGCCACCTACCTCATTCCATTTTCTAGCACGTGACTTGCTACCACTCTCTTTTTGTGCTTGTGCCTTTTATTGGATTATTCTTCCAATTCATCATGTCTTCGAGCAGCTTTACCATCTCCAAGTTAAGTACCATCTTATTGTGGGGTTTTATTCGATATATTTGGCTGTAATTGTCTCTGTTTTCACAATTATGAGAACTTTGTTATGACGCCACAGCGTCCCCTTCCAGCCATGTCGACTGCGAGGCGACCCAATCAGTCTTTTTCTGTTGGGGTTGTCTCCTTGTCGTTATATGTTATTATCTGCCCCCCGGTTCTCCTCCTGGTGGGTTTCCTGCAGTGGCCCCCCCCCTTTTTTGAGTCTTAATAAATTCGATAGACCTTTACGGCCCATATTAGGGTGGTGCCCCGTCTAGGTTCCCCCCCAGGCTGGGTTCCTTGTTGGTATTACTTTATTTTAGTCTATATTAAGGCTATATTTTATTTTTTTCTTGGCGTTGGTGCTCTGTTTTGTTTATATTCATTGTTTACCTCCTCGAGGTAGCGGCAGCCTCAGATCTAACCGCTTCCCCGAGGTAGGCTACGCACCTCGCACGAGCACATTTTTGTTAAATTCTATGTTTTTGTGTGTGATGGTTTTTTATGGGTGTGGGTCTTCCCTTGCCTATTACATTAGGCTCGTATTGCTTCCTTTCCTCTCGCCCTTTAGGTTAGGCGTGGAGGATCCATCGGGTTGAGGGAGTTTTGTTGCTGTTTCCTCCGTGGTCGTTTTTGGGGTGGCAGAGTGAGCCACTTAGTTCTCTTCCTTCTTTCGAAGGAATAGAGTTCATTGGGTGTGTCTCCTCTAGGCTAGTCGCCTTTTTGCCCCCCTCTTTTCGGTCCCGGTTGGCTCTCGGCACAAAATTTCTCTCCCTGTTTGCCTTCCTCCTCCCTTCCCGTACTCCTTCCGTTAGCCTAGGCTAGGCCTGGTTCGGTATTTTATTAGGCTTCGCCTAGTCAGGAGTTGGGCATTGAGGCTTGGTCTCATCCCTCCCCTAGTAGTAGGCCACCCTCCTAAGTTTTAATTATTCTTGGAGCGGTGTGTGTTTGCAGTTGAGCGGGTGAATCATTTTCCCTTGTCTCCTGTTTTCACTCTCGTAGCCTACCACTCTTCCTACCTCACCACCTCCCCCCTTCCCCCCCCTCCTACCAGCTTTGCTCTACTCGTGCGGGTGACGCTAGATGGCGTTTTCTCCGAGTTGAGGGTCTCCCCCTGGTAGAGGGATTCGCTCCCTCCCAGACAGTCCCAAGCATCGCTGTGTTTGTGTTGGTGGTTCGTTTACTCGCTCCGACTCGAACGGGTTCGAACATTCTCTCCCACACTTTCATTCCTCTCCGTCGGGTTTCTTGGTTGGGTTGTTGACACTTGCTCCAGCTTATGTTATGTACTTGGCCTATCATGACGAGCATCTCACCCACCTTGTTTCACTGGCGGGGAAGTCCGAGAGAAGGGGAATATATGAAAAAGGTGGATCCCTCCGGTCTCCGGAGTGGATTGCTCCTTTTTACCATCACTTGTTTATTCTATTAATTAATTGTATATATATGTGTATTTTATCTAACGGAGTGGGCTTCTCACTCCGTCTCTGCATTTTTTAATATGCTATTGAGTCCGGTACTACGCCCGGGGGTTCTGCCGTTGTTTTTGCTGGCAGCCCTTGCGGTGAGTTCCTGTTGTCTCATACCTTTCATTCCGCCGGAGTATTCCGGGGTCTGGAAGTAATTTACCTTCCACTCTTTTTAATTTGGAGCTCGTTGGCCTAGTTTTTAACGAGGGGTTTCCTATCCACCGGAGCATTCCGGTTGTAAGCTGAAATTCCCGGGCTTGCCAGCTTTAGGTTACTTAGAGTGGTAGGTTCATGTACTTTTTACACTTACAGACTGTTCGCTGTGAGGAGCCGGGGTGCACCGCTTCATTACAACAACCCTATGGACATGTAGTGTGCCGGACCCACGCTGGTTGTGCAGTCCGGTTAGACGACCTGGTAGTCTGGCACCCCGACGGCTGTGAGGTTTGCTTCGCTTTGTGTGCGAGTATCCAGGACGAGTCGGTAAGATATAGTTTTCTTCCATATTACGCTCCTCATATCGAAATAATGTTTATGTGGTTCTCGAACCATTCTTTCGTTCAACTCTAATTGTCGGTTCTCTTACAGGCGGACAAGTCCTCCAAGAAGTCTTCCTTGGAATCTCTCCGCGCTTGGGTGGCTGGGTTCGGGAGGAACGTTCTGTCGGGGAAGCCTTATGTCCTCGACGCTAAGTTGAGGGACCTGCTCTACCCCGGTGCACGGGTGGCGGCCGCAGTGCCAGAAGAACTTGCCACCTCCATCATCCAGCAGATCCGGGATGCGACCCAGCCACCCCAAGTGGACATCCTTTACGCGGAGGTTTCGGAGGACGTCGCCGCGTTAGACTTGGACCTGGAACCCATGAACACTGAACAGGACCAGGTGGTAAGTAGCGAGGTAAGTGAGGTTGCGGGGGCGGGCCCCCTTTTTGACTCCCCAGCTTCATCAGTGTCTTCCTTTGCAGGTTTTGTGAAGTCTTCCTCCTTGGGTGATAGAGCTCCATCAGCTATCCCCAAGTTGAAGTTGAAGACTTCATGGAAGGCGAAGGGCTTTAAGTCCTCGTCTTCCAGGAAAGCCTTGCCTTTCCCCCCGTCGAAGGCTAAGGTCTCAGCACCGGTAGCCTCCGGGAGCAAGTCTGGTTCCTCCGGCAAAGGCGCGAGTAAGAGGGCATCAAAACCAAGCCCTCCTCGCCAGCCTGCCTTTGATCCGGAGTCTTTTGCTAACCAGCTTTTCGAGCGGTTCTCGGCGGAGGTTGAGTCCAAGTTCACTCAAATCTCGGAGAAACTGACTAGTCATGACAATATACTGGCGGGTATAGCTCGCCCAGGCGGAGCCGAACCCCAGTATGCCATTCCAGATACGGCGGATCTCCCTCCCTTTGACATCGGGAACCCTTGGCGTTTCGCCCTCCGGGCTATCCAACACGAGGGCACCTTAACGGTTGAAGGTCTTGGCACGAGGCGGTTGGAAGAGCTTGAGTTCTTTCCCGCCGATCTCTTGCCCCCTTACCCAGGCTTCGTTAGGCTGACGGAGGAAACCTGGGTACGCTCAGACAAGGTTCCTAGGGAGACAGTGATCTTCCCTAGAGACCAGGCTCAGTCGGCTCTCCTGCGCACTCTGACGGAGTGGCAGGCCGATAACACTAAATTGACGCCTTTCAAGGGCAATTTCACTATGTTCGCCCTGGGTGACAGGTTGCCGACTCCCTGCTTAAACAAAGTCGCTCTGGCTACGGCCCGAGCGTGCTTTGATGGCAACCCATTACCACAATTAAAGGAAACAGACTCCACATCCCTGGTATTCCCAGGGGGCGATGAGTTTTGGACTGACGCGCCGTCCACCTTTACTGTTGGAAAGCTGGACGCTTTTTGCGCGTCAACGCAATTTAGCGAGCAGCTTCCTAAGCTACCGGAAGCCCTGCTGAAGGCGGAGTTTGAGGCCCGGACTAAGCTAGCCCGGTCTTTGAACTCCGTCTGCCTCACTGAAGCCACTGCCGTCTCCTGTGCAGACGAGCCTTTCTTTCAGGTCTTGGCTAAATCCCTATTGGCAGGATTTCAGTCCGACCTGTTTGACTTTATCATGGCCAGGCTTGAATGCAGGAAATTTATTTTCGCTGATGCCACCATCCGTCACGAGCCTAACAAGCTCGTGAAGAGCTCGATCTGGGGACCTAACCTCTTCCCTGAAGAAGAGGTTACTAATGTTCTTAGGGAGGCTACAAGGGCCAACCAGAGTCTGCGCTCTCGCTGGGGCATCGCTGCCTACAAGCGAAAGACCACAGAATCTGGCGGCCCCAGGCGAGAGGAGGCAAACGATTCAGGAGGCACAAGAGACCCCATCATCAGGCGGTAGTCCAAGCCGTCCCGGTCTCGGCAGTGGCACAGCCCTCCACCTCAAAGGCCCATCCCCAACAATATGTGCTGGTTCAACCAGCCCATTCCTTGCCGCACCCTCGTATGTTGCTTCACCAGCATACAATCCAACCTATGAAGGCCGTGGATTCTTTCACGGCCTTAATAGGAGCGCAAGGGGGAAGAGGTAGGGCTCCTTACAGAGAGGAAAGTCCAACACCACTCCAAGAGGTAAGCCTGGACGTGGTAGAGGGAACAAACCCGCTCCCTCCCACTGAGAACAAACAGGTAGGTGGTCGCCTGTATTGGTTCAGGGACCAATGGACCTTCAGCCCTTGGGCACACAGCATTGTGTCCAAGGGTCTAGGATGGAGCTGGATCAAAGACCCTCCTCCTCTGATCAGGTTTTACCAGCCACCCTCATCAGTCCTACAGGACTATGTGGCAGAATTGCTCAACAAGCAAGCAATAAAGAAAGTAAGGCACCTAAAGTTTCAAGGCAGGTTATTCACTGTTCCCAAAAAAGACTCCGATCAGCAAAGAGTGATCCTGGATCTGTCGCGTCTAAATCTCTACATAAAATGCGACAAATTTCGCATGCTTACGGTAGCTCAGGTACGGACTCTACTTCCGCGTGGAGCCGTCACCACCTCTATCGATCTTTCAGACGCTTACTATCACGTCCCGGTTGCGCGGAGCTTCTCTCCGTTCCTGGGTTTCAGACTCGGGAATCAAGCCTACTCCTTCAGGGGCATGCCTTTCGGTCTGAACATTGCGCCCAGGATATTTACCAAGCTGGCGGACACGGTAGTTCAGCAACTCCGGTCCCGAGGGATATCCCTAGCAGCGTACCTAGACGATTGGATAATTTGGGCTCCAACAGTTCTAGAATGTCGGAAGGCTACGTCCATGGTCATCAACTTCCTGGAGTCGTTAGGTTTTCAGCTGAACAGAGAGAAGTCCCGCCTGACTCCGGAGTCCCGGTTTCAGTGGCTGGGTCTCCAGTGGGATCTGTCCTCTCACATGTTATCCCTCCCGCCTCCCAAGCGGAAGGAGATAGCGTCCCTTACCAGGAAATTTCTGAAAAACCAGTCAGCATCCCGCCGGACCCAAGAAAGAATCCTTGGGTCTCTTCAATTTGCCTCAGTGACGGACCTGCTCTTAAAAGCAAAATTAAAAGACATAAACAGAGTGTGGCGGAGTCGAGCCAATGTCAAGCTCAGAGACAAGGTCTCCTCTATTCCCCGAATCTTAAAGGCGAGACTGCGGCCTTGGTACACAATCGGTGGCCTGTCCAAGACAGTTCCACTTCAGTTTCCCCCTCCGGCGCTAGTTGTTCACACGGACACTTCTCTAAGCGGCTGGGGAGGATATTCGCCAAAACAAAAAGTACAAGGGACGTGGTCCACTATGTTTCAGCAGTTCCATATAAACACCCTGGAAGCTATGGTGGTTTTTCTAACCCTAAAGAAAATCCTCCCCCCCAGCCGGATTCATATCAGGCTGGTATTGGACAGCGCAGTGGTAGTTCATTGCATCAACAGGGGCGGCTCCAAATCAGGTCGAGTGAACCAGGTTATGATTGCTATTTTCTCCCTGGCGAACAAGCACAGCTGGCATCTGTCAGCCACCCACCTAGCGGGGGTGCGGAACGTGGTGGCAGATTCCCTGTCCAGAACTACTCCGTTGGAGACGGAGTGGTCCCTGGACGGGGAATCCTTCAATTGGATTTGTCGCCAGGTTCCGGGTCTCCAAGTGGATCTGTTCGCGACGGAGAGCAACTTCAAGCTTCCCTGTTATGTGGCTCCGAACCTGGACCCCCAGGCGTACGCCACGGACGCAATGACGATAGATTGGAACAATTGGGAGAAGATTTATCTGTTTCCCCCAATAAACTTGCTGCTGAAAGTATTACACAAACTCAGGACATTCAAAGGTCAACCAGCCCTGGTAGCCCCCTATTGGCCGAAGAGCAATTGGTTCCCTCTTCTTCAGGAACTGGGATTGCGAAGTCTTCGGATTCCCAAGCCCAAACTGACCCAGACAGTACAAACCAAGACTGTGTCAGCTTCCTCAAGAATTCAGAATGCCCTAGTTTTGTGGACTTTATAAAGTTCGCAGCCCAAAAGGGAGCAAACATTGACCCGTTAACACTCTGTTTTAGAATCAGACAAAAGAGATTCTACTCTTAGACAATATGACTCAGCAGTCAAAAAATTGGCCTCCTTTCTGAAAGCATTTGAAGCCCAAATCATGACGACTAACCTAGCAGTTACCTTCTTTAGATCATTGTTTGAGAAAGGCCTTGCCCGGCCACTATTACCACAGCCAAGTCAGCCCTGAAGAAGGTATTCTTATATGGCTTTAAAATTGACCTTACAGATTCCTACTTTTCATCTATTCCCAGAGCATGCGCTCGTCTGAGACCCGTATCACGCCCACAATCTGTTACATGGTTCCTCAATGATGTTCTTAAGTTAGCATCTGAGATTGACAACTTTCAATGCTCTTATTTGGATCTGTTAAGGAAGACTTTATTTCTGATTAGCTTGGCTTCAGGTGCCAGAATCTCAGAGCTATCGGCTCTCGCTAGAAGTGATGATTTTGTTAACTTCCTCCCGTCCGGAGAAGTCCTCCTTTCCCCTGACCCTAGATTTTTAGCTAAAAATGAAGACCTGCAAGACAGGTGGTCCCCTTGGAAGGTGGTGCCCCTTCCACAAGACCAGTCTTTATGTCCAGTTTATACCCTAAAGTCTTACCGTTTAAGAACTCCACAGTGTAAGTCGGGTCCTCTTTTTATCAGGGAGAAAGTGGTACTCTATCGATAAATGCAATAAGGTAACAAATTTTGTATTTTATTAAACAAGCTAACCCAGATTCAGTTCCTAAGGTTCATGATATTCGAGCAGTTGCTACTTCTATTAATTACTTTCATAATATGGATTTCTCAGAACTCTCCAAATACACGGGTTGGAAATCACCTCTAGTATTTAAACGCCACTATTTAAAAACACTCGAAGCCCTGAAGTTTTCTACAATAGCTGTGGGAAGTGTCATCTCCCCACCTTAATTAGTCATCTTCCTTTATCCTTCCCCTAACCCCCCGCCCGCCTGCCTCATTTACTTCTCTGCTTGTCCTCCTGGTTGATCATGCCTCACTGCCTTGCTCCTCATATTGATATTATATTGTCTCTGTTGAGTGGAAACTATAATTTGACATGTTATGATTATGTTTTTCCTTTGGGGTACTGGGCGGTTTTTATTTTGCTCCATGTACCCCATATATATATATATATATATGTATGTAATTCTTCCCCATGTTGTATTGTCTCTTGCGTGTGTAGCTATAAGGTTATATATACTCTTTAGTCTAAGTAATTTTTCAATTAACATTATACCCTTGTAGTCTTAAGTATTTTTGGGGTTTTTTCCCTGCCACACTGTGGACTTGCTCACATATTTCGTAATGTTAAGCTTTTTTTACTGTACTTTTCCAATTTAGTATTCAATTTCCCATGTGAGAGATACCCTGATTAAAACCATTTTCATAACTTGTGTTTTTTCTTCAGATTACCTTGTTTCCTCGTAGTTAGCAGCCTTGGCATGATTCTCTATCACTATTTCACCGGCTGACACGGGGCTGGACTCAGAAAAGGGATTTTGACAAAGGAAAAATCTATTTCTGAGGAAGGCCCCGTGTCACCCGGTGACCCTCCCTGAGGCACCTTCTGCTCCCCCCCTACTTGCACATGCCAAGCCTGGGGGTAGTGCTAGCCTGGAATGAGGTAGGTGGCGCTGGTGTCGCCGAACTGGCGGGCGTCTATGTGTGGGGGCTGTAACGGCTCACCGCTCTCTTCTGGGGGTTTTAACAGGGAGATATCTTTCGAGTGAGACTCCGTGGTAGTGATCCTTTCACTCACCCTTTGTTATACCGACGTCTTCCTTGGAGAAGACGCTCGATCTGGGGGTAGTAACCCCAGCATTCCTGAAAGCTCTTTTTTCTCTGGTATATCTAGCATTTTATACCTAGAAATTCGTGCAACAATGGAATTTCACCGGGTGACACGGGGCCTTCCTCAGAAATAGATTTTTCCTTTGTCAAAATCCCTTATTTGTACCTTTTGCGTATGTTTATTCTTTATTGTATTCAAGGTCTCATCTGGAGTTAAACCAGTCCTGGTTGATTGCCTACTCCTCCTCAGCTTTAACTTCTAGAACTCAAATCTATTTTGATTTTCTAGGGCGTAAGCCTCTTAATATTTATCTTCAAGGAACTAAATTTTGTCAAACCTAGATATTCTGTCAGATTTTTTGTTGGATGTTTTTAATTTCAGCCTTAGTGTGGCAACAACAGGATGGTGATCACAGCTGATATCTGCTCCTCTGTGGCTCCAAAAATTCCTCAGTGTTCTTTTTTCTCTCTCTCAATTACAGTGCTGTATTAATTATGTGATCTCTTTGTTTTCTATGTCTGCCATCTGGAATGGCCAAGTGTATTTATAAGTCTTATTTGTTAGAAAAGGTTATTGCCAATTGTCAGATTAATGCAGCAATAGTTAATTTTTAATTTTCTGTCATTAATCAACATTTATGTCTGCTCTTTTTCACTTTAATGCACTCAGTCAGTAACAAAAATGAATTCACTGTAAAGCAGATCCTGTTCAGTCACCAGAATTATATCTGTGAATCACCAGCTAAGCAGTGTTTAGCTCTCTGTTAGTAACTAAATTTTTGGTCATCCTGAGAATTTAGCTCTTTTGCAATGCTTTATTTGCTTTGTTGTTGCATTTTGTGAAGGGTTTTAAAGTTTTTATTACTCGCTGGCTTACAAGTTCTTCCTTTTTTTTTTACAATGAGTTTGCACTATCTATTTTCTTTTTCTCATTTACTGTACTGCAGGGATGAGAAGTGTTCTTTGTTTTGGTTTGGAGGGATTTTTGGTCATTATGCATTTTTTAGAGTTGGCTTTTTATTTATATTTTTGTTATTGAGTGATTTTTTATTCCATGAAAATTAGATATGCAAATTTTTGCACTTTTGCTGTTTCTCTCATGTTGTGCCCCAGTGAACCTGCTAAGGCTTTCCATGTAGGTCCTTTCATATGTATGTCTTCCCTTTACGGAGACCCTGACTTCCTTTGCATCAGCTCTTGCAGCCAGATATGTATGCCCCTCCTCACCTGTAGGACATACCACAGAGGGTCACCCCTCCAGTGGTTCTGCTGCATGACAAGGAGGACATACAGGGTGAGACATTCAAGGAGTGCCACTACTGTCATAATTGGTCATTGTGATGGAGTGCCAGCCCTTGGATAATGTCTCTGCCTAGTCCTTGTGCTCTGCATGCTCTTTGACTACTCTTTCAGTATTTTCACCAGTGCCTGCTTGATGGCCCATCATGCTAGCTCTTGCAAACATGATGGGCTGATAATCCTGCCACAAGATCCACACATTCCACACCTCCCATGCCTGCTTATTTCTGCTCTCCTCTGCTCTACCTGTGAGCTCAACTGTTGCCTTGCTTGGTGACTGGCTTAATAGTTCAACTTCTATTCTGCCCATAGCCCTTGGTGAAAAATTTGTTGCAATATCATCCAATGAAACAAGCCATTTCTTTATCTCCAATACCCCCTGTAATGCTTCAGTTTTCACTGTAGAACTGTCTTGCAATTTTTAGCAATTAAGATTATTGAAAACATGCCACTTCAGAATTTGTAATTGTCATTTACCCAGTGTTGCCCCAAGATGTATTGGAAGAAGACAAGTAACAGAAGTCAGCCCCGAGATTTAGGGGGGTAGACCATTCGTCTTTGGACTCTATTCATCTTCACCATGGGCCACCAGGTGAGGGAAAACGATGCACCAGCTCTCTGCTGCATAGTTGGTCTTGACAGAACAGTTGATAAACAGGACAGTTCAGTCTCTCAATTTCTTCAGCAGAAAACTAACTCTGTCTCTCCTTCATCAAGTTTCTTTAATGGTATATATTTGCACAGACCTTCATTGGTCTCATTAGGAATGAGTAAAAGGAGACTGTTTTCTTTGCTTGAGATAATGTTTGGCTCCTGCAACCCTGGGGAGGAACCCCATGGATGTCTCGCCTCCTTGCCAATGATTTCAGCTTCCCTGAAGTTGTCAGTTAAACTGAAGGCTCTCACTACTCCAAAGACATTCTGAATGCCTGCCGAGAAGATGCAATTTGTCTCATAAAAGGACTGGATTGTGCTCACAGAGCATTCAGAGTGGACAATCAAGAGGATACTGCAGCCATGCAAAATGAAATTTCCTTTTTGGAAGTTCTGATTACATTTAGGTTAGTGGTCTCAAAAACCCAAAACTGAAGCATGCGCCATTAGACTTTGAACCAACTACAGCTGTGAGTTTGACCTAATACCAACCGCCATAATTTGCTGATGTGAGGGTTTGAATGGAGGGATGAGGAAACAGCAGAGGGAACAATTGACCCTTGGCCATTCCTCATTTGTTTTTCACTGCCAAACTAGTAGCCAAACCTCACTTTTATAAAATAAAAGGCTCTTCTGTGACTTATCCCTTGTCAGTTAAGGAGGCAACAGTGAAGCTTGCCCCATGTTCCTTCCCTCATCCACAGTCACCTTTATATCAACTGTGAGAGAGATTAAGTGGTTTCTCCTGGGGTTTCTGTGCTTATCCATCTGGTGTGAGCAGGTGTAGGGAGCCATGAGTCCATGCTAAATGAGGAGGTCAGGTCACAAGAAAATGTTTACAAAGCCCTGGAGGATGGTACTGTTTCTATGATGAGCATTAGTGCTAAACATTATATACCTTATCTATAATATTGTATATGTAATTAAGATGTAGGACATGGTGATCAAAGATCGCTACAACCCCTTGTCTTTGATCTTCAGGATTCATTCTTGTTCTGAGAGAGCATTTTTAGGGAATTCATAAGCAAGTTCATTTTAACAGTGACCTGGGTGTTGAGTTTAACTGTGGCAATACATCATCTTTGTGTCTACAAGTGATGCCTAGTAGAAGAATGCAGTGACCGGGTGAGCTTTTCCCTGGATGTAGGCAACAGGATACCAGGCATGCCTTCAAGATCTTATTCATCACACCTCGAGAGGTCAACTCCATTAAGGAGGCAGTGGCTGCTCTGTATGCTCAAGATGATGCACAACGAAGTCTCATGGTAAGGGATTTAGCAGTTCTGCTAATGGGGCGTCTCCCGAGATTCATTAGATCATGGTGGAAGATCAGAGCAGAACTGTGGGGAGTATACGTCATCAGGGTTGGCTGTCTATTATATTTTCTGGGACAGCCCCAACTTTCAGAATTAGCCATTAGACTGGAATGCATTTCTGACTCGGAGAGATTCCTGGCTTTGGGCAAAGAGGTGCGGTAGATGGTCATGATTTCTGAACTCATCTGTTTATGGTGCCAAAGGCAACAAAGAAGTTTAGAGCCCAATAATCAACCTCAGCCCCCTGAACAAGTTGTGCAGCAAATCATTTTCAAGAAAGAGACTGGAGCTGTGCAGCTACCCATTAGGAAGGGTAACTTTTTAGCATCTCGAAACCTAAAAGATGCATATCTCAAGATGCTTATCCACCCAGCATTAAGGAAATGATTTTGCTTTGTTTGAGGAGGGATGTTAGTTCAGTTTCAAGTCTTATGTTTCAGCCTGGCAATTGTTCTATGTCTTCACATGAACTTTTTCACTAGTGGCAGCATGAGCTCATAAGATTGGTACTGTATAAGACTTCTGAGGTACCTAGGTTACTGGCTGGTGATGGTAGCAACAACAGGGAAATTGAGGTGGCACCTGACCTTATTCTGTAAAGTTTGAAAAACCCTCGAACTCCATGTCAACTGTGGTAGATCAGACCTAGTGTTCCCAGCAAGCTTTGTACCAGGGTATTGTCGCCAACACATAAGTCAAGCTAGATATCATGTTGGACAGAGAGCAGAATCAGTGGGTTATCCTTGAACTAGCTGTTTCATTGGAGTCCAGATCCTTGTGACCAAGTTGTGTCAGTCCATAACTGGACACCATGTGTCATTGGAGATACTGTTTCACAGCTTTGTACCAGGGTATTGTCACCAACACAGGAGTGAAGCTAGACATCATGTTGGACAGAGGGCAGATTCAGTGGGTTATCCTTTAACTAGCTGTTTCATTGGAGTCCAGATCCTTGTGACCAAGTTGTGTCGGTCCATAACTGGACACCATGTGTCAATGGAGATATTGTTTCACAGAGCCACTACAGGATTTGGTCATTTAAGGTGCAACTCTTAATGTCATGGACAAGATCTTGGATATTGCAGGACAGGGAAAGGAGCAGCCATTTTCTTAGGACTCCAAGCATTTGCAGGAAAAACAGTATGTGTGATAACCAATAATTTAAAGGGCACACAATTAGAAACTGTCAGCTAACAATCTAAATCTTCATGTGGGTGAAGGCAAACAAGGTTGACATAGTGGCAAAGTTTGTTCAGGGAAAGCACAGAGCCATAGCCAACAATCCTCTGTACTATACAGATCATCTAGAATCTGCACCCTATAGGATAGTTGTAATGTTACATCCTTTGGATGAACTTGACATTGATAATGCCTCATCAGGCAGTTTTTTGACAAACTATGCATCCAGAATGGTTGTGATAGTTCACTTTTGGTTATAGCAGGAGTGGTTTACAGATCTGCTATCCATAGTGGTGGGCAGTCCCAGGAGTCTCAAAATCTCAAAGAAGCTTCTCAAGTAGCCATATTTCTACTGACTCCACAGCAACCTCAACAGCCTTCTTCATGAGGTTATTCAGGAAGTCCTCAGAGGTAAAGCTTATTTAGAGGAAGCAGCCACAGCCTTGAAGGTCTTACAGAATTTAAATGAGCGGCCTCTCTCAGGTCAAATTGAGCTAATTCCTAAGTTGTAGCAGTGGATGGGGGATTGATCTGGTAGACTCCTTATATTCATTATTTGCTTTTGTTGATGCAGGAGGTTGTCTCCACCATCAAGGGATGTAGACCCACCCATTCAGGTTTTTGAGCCAGTGGGCTTAGTGGGGTTCTTTAGTGAGTGAAAAGGTATGTAGCACTTTGAAAAAGAGGTTCCATGTGGGTCACTCAGACCTACCTATTTGAGATCTCTCTCTTGTTTTAAAGATTCTTACAAAGTCACCTTACAAACTAGTTTGGAAACTGCTTTGTTGGACTTCATACTAGGTGTTGGTCATCACTGGGTCAGTCATTTGCTCCAAACTCCATTGCAAAGATTTAAAAGACTAGTGGCCAAGACTATTCTGCATCCTTCACTATTCCCTCCTTGTTCTTTATCATATTGAAGATGACCTCTTTCTTCGTCGAGTGAGAGCTATTAAGTTTTGCCTACTGGTGACTAAAGACTTTAGGAGAGAGACTGGTAGACCACTTCTCTCCTTAGGACAAAGGAAGAAGCAAATAAAGAAACAGTCTCCTGTTGGGCAAGGCAAGGGATATCAAAACCTACCATAATTTAATAATAAGGCAGAACACTTTTTATCTAGAAGGCAGTTTTCTCAAATGGTTGAATCTAAATACTGGAGCCAGTAATTGTGGGGGGCATGTGGTTTTTACATATGCTGATCGTAAAAGTGCTTCCCCTCCAAACATGAGAGTCTTATTTGATACAAGTGCCTTGCAGTGTTAGGGTATTGTCCTTCCATGTGTTACCAGTGACTAGGCTGTGATTCATTAAAATACGGTACCCAAGAGCTTTACCAAGTTCCCCAAACATACACAAACAGTGGGACAATCATGCATACTGTATTTAAAATCACTTTTTATAATACAATAGAAAATCATTAACCAAATAATGAGTGTCCTCCTAACTACCTCACAGTTTCAAGAAAAAGTGAGGCAGGTGATCAAGACACACCTGAGAATTCAGATGGTGCAGTGTGTGTTGAGACTACACTTTGTGTATGTTTTGGACAATTGACTTATGAACTAGAAACATGATAGATCTTCAAATAGGTTTACAGTATATAAAATTATTGATTTTATGTTAAAAACTTGTTTATGTTGTAAAAACAGTATTTATATGGCTATACCAGGCTAACTACACACATGGATATGGGGGAAGCTGATAAGATCAACAACTGGAGTTGAAGAAGAGCTTTTGAGAATGTAATATTTTCATGATTACAGGGATGCCAGTATGCTGTTAATATACAGGGCAAAACTTGACATAGTCTGTTCGTATTGTATACTGCTATCAAAATGGAGTACTGTAGTTTGTTTTTGTTAATCAGGTATGTACATATTTTAGCTGTTATATTGTACATCAGTGTTGCTTGCAAATCATTAGTTTCATCTAGACTAGAGTGTAGGTTTAAGAAAAAGGTGGAAATGAATCAAAGATGGTAATTAAATGACTCTGAGGAAGAGGAGAATTTTGCAGCAATAAGTGTAATGTTAGCCCTTTATGAAATAAGAGTGGATGTGTCCCAGAGGTGCTCAAAGGAATGGATTTGGTGAATCATTACTTTAGTGTTGCATCTTCCTTCAGATGAGGACCGTTTCATGATTAAAAAAAAAAAAGAGCTAATAAAATGTTTTTGGAGAAGGAAGGCTTGCTGTGTGTTCATGTTGAGTAAAAGCCCTTGTAGTAAACAAAATATGTTATTTAAATATTATGACAAATGTAAATATAATATATTCAATCCATTTTAAAAAATCTAGAAACTACTCTGTTGTATACCTCTCCTGTCAGCTGATGACACCCAATGTGGTTGGCATCAGACGACTCGTAGCATGGCACAATACAGTGCATCAGAACATTGTAAGCCCTTCAGTAACATTAGAAGGTACTGATTTTTTTTCAGTTTAGTTTGTTAATATCTGTTAACACAATTTAGCTCATCACATCAGAGGCAATATATTTTTACCCTTACTCTGCATCTCAACTATTAGCTGTAAGGAAAGCTAATCTAGGGGGTTAAGAGTGTTATAAGAAATTCTTATATTTTTCCCTTCTCTCTTTATCTTATCAGCTTATATCATTCTTCATGGATGATCTGAAAGTGTTACCAGTTATACTCACCAACATATCTATAATGAAAAATGCCCCAATAGCAATGTCCATAAAAGTAAATGTTATACTTATAAGTAGCCAGGGAAGGTAATATCCCCAGCGTTTCCGAGCATTACCTGAAAAGAAAAAAGATGTGTTTAAAAAGGGTTGTAGCATGATCTGTCTTACTGAATGTATCTGTGTGCTGTGTGGAGATTTGGTATTGTAGGGAATAATTAGTAATATTTGATGGTATCTTTTGTCCTTATTTTGGCTGTTTTTCAATAGGAAAATATGCTTGTTTACTAACAAACCCATAACCATAGACTGCCTTTATGTGTGTCTGTTGTAAACTTCAGACAATCTGCATCTAACTGTCCATGCATGCTGGCTTCACAGTTCTCCAGTGACAGACTGAGTTACTGTTTGTGTCTGCCACTGTGTAGGCTGCTAGCAACTTAATATTTCCAGTTGCTGTTTTATACACTCTCCATTCTAAAAATTTTAGTTTTGCATTCATAATATTCAGTCACATTAAGTACAGTACTGAAACATTTTCTTGTATGGAATGTCTCAAAAAATGGGTATTACCTTATTGATTATACTTGGTTTCAGTAAGTGCCAACCTATGTTAGTTCCCGTCTATCGCAAGTGTTAAAATTTTCCTTACAGCAGCTGCCATTTTCAGTTTTCTTAGCATTCCTCAGTTTGTTGTAGATATTTGTTTTTCATTTGTCCAATTTTTGTGGTTTAATAACTTAGTCATGTTTGTTTCTTAGTTACGGTAAAACTTTTCATAGACAGGAGATTTCATGCTGGACTTTCTGTGTACAGTGTATGAAAATAAGCAGACAATATGGGGTCTGGCATTTTGATAAGTAGTCTAACAAAGACCCTATATTATAACCTGCACTTGAATGTTTTCCAGATATCTTACAGCTAACAGCAATTCCACATGGTAGAAGAGCAAAAAATGTGATTATAATAATATATTGATATATATGCAGTATATATACAGCATATATATATATATATATATATATATATATATATATATATATATATATATATATATATATATATATGTATATATATATATATATATATATATATATATATATATATATATATATATATATATATATATATATATATATATATATATGTATATATATATATATATATATATATATATATATATATATATATATATATATATATATATATATATATATATATATATATATATATATATATATATATATATATATATATATATATATACACACATATATTATATGTATATATACATATATATTATATGTAAATATATATATGTATATATATGTATATATATGTATATATATATATATATATATATATATATATATATATATATATATATATATATATATATATATATATATATATATATATATATATATATATATATATATATATATATATATATATATATATATATATATTTATATATATTTATAAATATTACTACTGTTACTTATAATTTATGTATTTAGGTGTAGGAATATGAGACAGATGGCGTCCCTGCATAGGCTGGGCAGTTCAAAAAACAAAATATGCTATGGCATTAGGGACCTAAGCCTCAGAGAGGGTTTACACTCAATGACCCCTAGTAATGGTGGCCTTAAGCTATCTTCCTCTCTATTCTATGCATTCGGCGATGCCTTTGTCAAGGTCGGATTGCCTGGGGCGGTATGTCAAGAGGCCACCTCGCCTGGCGGTCCCGCGAGGGAGGTCGCAGAGAGAGAGAGAAACTGTCCCTGAACAAGAGTGTATGCAACGTGCGTGCCAGAACGATCTTCTTTGTTCTTTATCACTTTTACTCCTACGTCTATCTTAATTAGTGAATTGGGAAGACTGCCAGAATCCCGACTCCTGAGGTCCCTCGTATGCGCAACGACTCGACGTTCACAGTAAGTCCGATTCTTGTTGAAGCTTCGTCGATTGACTAGTAACTTTTTCTGTATTTCAAATTTCCTTTGTTCCTCCTTCAACCACCACTTACGGTCTGTGTTCACGAAGTCTAGATTAAGCCAAATTATTATATTGTTAGCTTCAACCCCGTTATTCCAGTAAAATACCTAGGATTTAGGGTAAGCAAATCAGTTTAAGTCTCGAGGCTTTCTTCTGCCTAGCATTCGAATGTTTGGAGGAACCGTTGCGTTTGAAATCTAAAATCATCTTAACAAGTAGAGATCCTTGTATGCGTCCGCAGTTGGAGGACGTTTATTATAAAGTCTTTATTCCTTGAATATTCTTTATTAAGGTTAATTACCCTTAACTGGCGACCTTTGGCTAATTAACGACTGTCTTTGAGGTTAACTCTTGTCTTCAAGTGGCAGGTTACGTGTATTCTTGGTTTGCAGGGCCGTGAAAATTACGTAAATTGAACAATGAATGATCAGCCAAGACCCTACACGTAACATTGGCGACCTTGCGTAGAATCTAAAGTAAATTTTAGAGAAAGAATCTGGAGAAAAGGAAATTAAATTACATTAATTCCAAAGATAAAAGTCAGACATTGAGTTCCATTTCACTCTTCCAAACAAAGAACCAGGCATAATAATGAGCAGTAAAGAGAATAGTTATAATAAGAAGTATAGTGAGAATTAGCGTAGGTAGGAAAGGGTGCGTCGAGAACAGAGCGAGTCACAATTTGTAACGTTTAAGACAAGGGCATTTTACCGCGTTCGGCGTTCGAGTTAAGTCGTTCAATAACAAATCCTAAGACCGAATCAGCGGAGCCCATTTCATGTACACAAAGTAATGGTAGTAATCGCGTCGGCAATTCCGAACGTTATTGTTTGCATATAGCGGGAATCAGTTAAAACCGTGTCAGTAAAATAACGAACTGAAATAGTAATTTTACAATAAAATGTACCGTTCAGCAACGTAAATTTACGCAGGCCGGCCAGCATTTCTTTTCATTCTTTTGTTTAATGTCCGGGTGAGAAGTACGATAACAAAAGACACAATGTTGTTTGGTAATTTCGTTTTCCATCATTAACGTAAAACACTATGCATGATTGGTATATTTAAAGTAAAATCTGGATACCTGCATTTGTTTTGTTCGTTGTTTTGAATTTGGTGCTAAAAAGAAATACCCGCCATTTTTTATTCCTCCGCTGTGTCCGCGCGGGTATTCAGAATTGTTTTGAACTGTTTGTGAGAGGACCCGCCATTTGGGGTCCCGCGCCGCCCAAGGTTTTGAATTTAGGCCTAACGGGATTTGGCCGCCATTTTAAGACCTTGTTGTTGTGACGAGACTCTGCCTTCCAGCCACTTCTTGAGAACTTTTATTTTTTTTGGCGTAGTAGACCCACCTCGCAATATCTTAGCTAGACAGACTTCGATAGACAAAACCAAAAGATAATTTAGGCAGGGAAAGATAGGCCTTAGTTAGGATTAATACAATAACAAGTTCCTATACAAATACATGCTGTAAAAATCATAGAAAAAGAATTTAAAATTGTACGCTCAAAGTCTTGTGACGTCGCATCGGCTCCCAGGAAAATTATGATAATAAAGCAATCCCTAAGGAAGCCAAGACGAGGTATATATCTGATTTGATTAAGATCCATGCCATTGTGCATTTATAAAATCTTTGCTTTACATGTTCTCAACCAGCAAGAAATTAGCAGATTGAAAATCTCTCTCTCTCTCTCTCTCTCTCTCTCTCTCTCTCTCTCTCTCTCTCTCTCTCTCTCTCTCTCTCTCTCTCTCTCTCTCCATTCAAGTAAGCATTCATAACCTAACTAAGTGTATGTGACCCTCTTCAAAGAAAGAACGGCCGACGCTAGGACAATTAATTAAAATACAGTAAACCAAATAAAAGAAACACCTCTCTCCCACATAGATGAGGACAAGTTAAGAGTAATTACAATACAGTGATAAACTGTCGGTCACGAGTGAGGCCTGCTATCCATACCGAAGCAAACAGTAGTTTTTCACCCTCTGAAAGAAGGAGGGGTTAGCACTGGGTACTGGGACCAGCCACTCACGAGGATCTTTAAAGAAACAACCCAAATCTACCTTATTCCACAGTGCCAATAATTTGCTGCACTGTCATCACTTGAATAGCTTACTTCTCTCTCTCTCTCTCTCTCTCTTTTACCTTCCCTTTCTCTCTCATTCAATTGTTACAATCTGCAGGGGGTGTAGAGTGCCTTTCCTCCCATATAGCCTAGTTGGACTCCAGTAGAGGGTCCCTAGGAACACATTGGCACCATAAGTGCCACTAAGCAAGCATCTAGAAAAATAAATAAAACCAAACAAAAGGGGAAACAGAAGAGAAAGTTCTTCTGGAACGTAACCTGCACCAGTGCCTAGGGATACTGAGTGCCACCAGTGTGACCTGTACACGGCACACCCAACTACAGTGCCACCTTTTGAAAGGGTGCCACGTCACTGAAGAGACACTTCCTCGCTGTCCAAGTACGCCCAGTCGACCCGGTTAGACGCCCTTCCCCACCAGAACCATGGCAGCAGAGCATTATAAAACCTTCCTGGGGCTGGGGACGTCGGCAGGTCTCACCGGCTCGGAACTTACCACCTGGGTTAAGGAGCAAGTGGACGACTTGGCCAAGCGGGAGAAGGAAGAAAGACTCGAGCAGAGGAGGTATGAAGCTGAGCAGAGGAAGTATGAGGAAGAACGAAGGGTGTATGAAGCCGAGCAGAGGAGGTATGAAGAAGAACGGAGGGCGTATGAAGCCGAGCAAAGGCAACTAGAAGAGGAAAGAGAAGAAAGAAGAAGACAGCATGAGTTAGCCTTCAAAGAGAAAGAGCTCGAGCTGGAAAGAGCGAAAATGGAGAATGCCGAAGCTATGGCTAGACAGCAAGCCTCCAGTCCTACACCTGCTGCATCAAACGCTCCAATTTCGAGCATCAATTCCCTAGTCCCCAAGTGGACTGAGGATGAGCCAGAAGCATGGCTGGAGGAGATCGAGGCTCTTTTCGATAACTACAGCACCACAGAGACGGAGAGAGCCTTAATACTAGCCAAGCATATGGAGGGAAAAGCCAAGGCAGCGCTTCGCTCACTGGAGAAGAGCCAGAGAGGAAACATGGCGGAAGTTCGTAGAGTCATTACAAAGGCCTACGAAATAACCCCAGAAAAATGGAGACAACGGTTCCGAGGTCTTGCCAAGGAAGTCGGCTGGTCTTGGACGGAATGGGCATGTCACAAAACCCAGTCCGGTACGCGCTGGTTTGACTCCCTGGCCTGCACGACGTTTGAGGATCTTTTCAATCGGACCATGCTAGAAGACCTTTTCCAATGTGTGCCTGGGCCCCTTGCTGTATATCTTAATGATAAACAGCCCTCCACACTTATGGAAGCTTGTCACATGGCTGATTCGTGGGAAACATTCAATCTGTCGCATAGCACCTCGCAGAAGCAAATCGTTCCCCAGGCCTACCTCTCGAACTCCACTCGCCCGAAGAATGGACTGCCGAGCAAGACCATGTGCACCTATTGCAAGAAGGGGGGCCACGCTGAAGCTGAGTGCCGATACAAACTCGGCACTAATAAGCAGCCTAACCCTACCAGCCAGAACTCCGCTCCCGATTCATCCGCTCAGCCCTCCCCTCCAACAGTTACTGCAGGCCACCGAGCCCATCCAAGGGGCCCGTGCAAATCCTGTGGGGCTGCTAGCCACTACAATGCTGGATCTCCGGCCTGTCCACATCATGTCCCCACCACCAAATTTGTCAACCTAATCAGCACTTCATTCTCTGCGGCCGGTCCGCACCGGATCCTTTACCCCAAGAGACTGGAAACCCAGTTCATCTCGGTGGCCCCTCTTCAGAGCACTAGCGGCAGACATTAGCCTGATCACTAGGGCCCAAGTGCCAGCTGGTGCCATGGTTGACGAAGAAACCCGGTGGGAAATGAAGTGGATAGAAGGCCACACCATTACCGTTCCTACGGTCCAACTCCAGGTTACGACACCTTGGGGCATGATACCCCACCGCCTTAGCGTGGTAGGTGGAATTTGGCCCGGAGTGGTCTTCTTGTTGGGTCGGGATCTTCTCTGCGGAAGCCCGTTACCAACGCCACTTCGCAGCCGCGTTACCTCCTCCAAGGAGGCCCCATCTAAAACTCTCAATAAGGTCAAACCCCCACCTTCCGACCACTGAAGTGGTCTGCGGAAGGAGCACAACCCAAACTATTTCAGGCCTAGCCCTCTCCAATTGCGAAGGGCTGGCCCACCAAGAGGTCCTCCCCCTCCACGAAGAGAGATTCAGGAGGAGCAGTACCGCTGCAGGACGTGCAAGCGGGCAGACCACTCCACAAATTGGGTGGGCTGCCCAAACAAGCAACGCCCAGCGGACGCCCCCGAACAAAACTCTCAGAGAGGCTACGATCTCATGCTGGGGCAGGAATCTCTGCCACAGCCAAACACAAGTCGTCCGCGAGGGATAGCACCTCCGGACCCCTCGTCAGGCATGCCTGACCCTCAACTGCTGCCAGTGCCACTTGCGAGCACTGAGCAATGCCAGACTCTGTCCGCCCTGGACGTTGAGCTACCAATTGAGAAGGCCCCTATGCCGGGTCTAAATCGTGAGGTGAATCCTCCTCTGGGAGATTTAGGATTCCCCATGCAGTTGATCATCGCGACTGGAGAGCCTCCAGCACCCGAAACTTCTTTGCCAAATTTGACTCCAGGGGATGAACCCCTGGAGGATCGAAATGGTACCCCATCTTTGGAAGACCAGGAACTGGCCTCCTCGGACGCAGAAGTCGAGATCGCTCTCGCTCCGGTTGTCGCAGCAGCTGGAGTAGGGAGCCCTCCTGCAGCTTTTGAAGTTGCCCCTGACTTCGCGCCCGCTAGCCCTTCTGGCCTGTCCCTGGAGTCGGTGCCCTCATCACCTCCTAGGCCTGCTACTGATAGGCCTTGGAGGAACCCGAAGAAGAAGAAGAAGGGGCGGAAGAGAGCCCAGTAGTTGCCGAGCTATAAGCTCATCCAGGCACTAGTGCCCTCTCGGCACAGTGCCCTACCATCTTAGAGTGATCCTGGTCCCTTGCCCAGAGGGGGAGCCAGTGTGATCTCTTCTCTTTTTATTGTACCTAGCCTAGACCGCCTTAAGTACGGTACGTAAATTTAGTAGCCTTGTTCCTTCCACTTACCACCGAGCCGCAATAATCACGTAAGTAGCATAACTAATTTCAATAATCTTAACTATTGTGAAACGAGCCACGATGCTCATGACACGCATGGCCTAAGACCCATTTATCATATGAGGCAACCCTCATGAATGAACTAGTAATTATTAATTGTATTAAACATAAACCACGTAATTTAGTTAGATCATTAGCTCTTATGTTGGTGCTACGGTCGGGTTAGGATAGGTTAGGCTAGGGAATATCATAGAATGTACCACTAGGCTAGGTCTAAAACACATCATGATTGAAGGAGGTAGCCTATAATAACCGTAAGCATCTTCTAGTACTATTAGAATTAGGTAAAGTAGTGATTATAGCTCGTATCCTATCTAGGGTTAGGTAGTTCTGGAGCTAGGTAGGCTAACCAGGACTAATCTGCTCAGGGGAAGGAGAGTAACCTACGAGAGGCGAACAGCTTGCTTAGTATAGACCTTCACGCCCGAAAAGGGAGTGAAGGCCCTCTTAAGGGGGAGAGCTTTTATAAATATTACTACTGTTCGCCCTCGATGTATTTAGGTGTAGGAATATGAGACAGATGGCGTCCCTGCATAGGCTGGGCAGTTCAAAAACAAAATATGCTATGGCATTAGGGACCTAAGCCTCAGAGAGGGTTTACACTCAATGACCCCTAGTAATGGTGGCCTTAAGCTATCTTCCTCTCTATTCTATGCATTCGGCGATGCCTTTGTCAAGGTCGGATTGCCTGGGGCGGTATGTCAAGAGGCCACCTCGCCTGGCGGTCCCGCGAGCGAGGTCGCAGAGAGAGAGAAACTGTCCCCGAACAAGGGTGGACGCAACGTGCGTGCCAGAACGATCTTCTTTGTTCTTTATCACTTTTACTCCTACGTCTATCTTAATTAGTGAATTGGGAAGACTGCCAGAATCCCGACTCCTGAGGTCCCTCGTATGCGCAACGACTCGACGTTCACGGTAAGTCCGATTCTTGTTGAAGCTTCGTCGATTGACTAGTAACTTTTTCTGTATTTCAAATTTCCTTTGTTCCTCCTTCAGCCACCACTTACGGTCTATGTGTTCACTAAGTCTAGATTAAGCCAAATTATTATATTGTTAGCGTCAACCCCGTTATTCCAGTAAAATACCTAGGATTTAGGGTAAGCAAATCAGTTTAAGTCTCGAGGCTTTCTTCTGCCTAGCGTTCGAATGTTTGGAAGAACCGTTGTGTTTGAAATCTAAAATCATCTTAACGAGTAGAGATCCTTGTATGCGTCCGCAGTTGGAGGACGTTTATTATAAAGTCTTTATTCCTTGAATATTCTTTGTTAAGGTTAATTACCCTTAATTGGCGACCTTTGGCTAATTAACGACTGTCTTTGAGGTTAACTCTTGTCTTCAAGTGGCAGGTTACGTGTATTCTTGGTTTGCAGGGCCGTGAAAATTACGTAAATTGAACAATAAATGATCAGCCGAGACCCTACACGTAACAATATATATAAATTATATATATAATGTATATATATAATATATTATTTATATAATATATTATATATATTTTTATACAGTATATATATATATTATATAATTATATATAATTATATATATATTATATATATTATATATATATGTATATATATATATATATATATATATATATATATATATATATATATATATATATATATATATATATATATATATATATATATATAAGTCATGAGGATGACCTTTGGAAAAGACATATGATGACATGTCAGAGCACTTCCTCTGTAGTCAGTGGTGCTGGTGTTGAGGAATGCCAATTGAATGCATTTGTGCTTTGCTCAGTTAAGATATAGAGAGAGCCAGGCGTTTTAAGCGCATGGGAGAAACGTGACAGAGTGATGGAAACTGTGTGATATCTGTAGGCGGGGTTCGAACATTGAACTGGACGGTGACATCACGTTGCAAGGAAGGGGTTATCAAGATAATGTGTGTTCATATGCGTTCTCTCTCTCGCTAACATTTATATTACAGAGGAACCATAGAATGGGTATTCACTTTGATTTGTGGCTAGTGATCGCTCTTTTGAGCTGTGTTTTGTGAATAAGACAGTCACTGTGAGGAACAGTTTCCTGATGGCCATGGAATGTGAGTAAGATAACTCATTAACAATTGTACCTTTTTTCAGACATTATATGGAATACCCATTTTCTGAGCTCGGCCCCGTGTCACCCGGTGAAATTCCATACTAACACGAATTTCTAGGTATAAATATTGCTAAATATACCAGAGAAAAAGCTTTCAGGAATGCTGGAGTTACTACCCCAGATCAAGCGTCTTCTATATTGAAGACGTCGGTATAACCAAGGGTGAGTGAAAGAATCACAACCACAGAGCCACACTCGATAGACATCCCCATGTCAAAACCCCCAGGGAAGAGCGGGGAGCCGTACCAGCTCCCACACTCACCCGCCCGCCAAGCGGCGACTCCAGCGCCATCTGAACTCATTCCATTTCTAGCACGTGATTTTCTCACTCATTATTTTTGTGCTCGTGCTTTTGGCTGTTTTTTCCTGCTTATCAGCATGTCTTCCAGCAAGTTTACCGTCACCAAGTTAAGTACCATCTTATTGTGGGGTTTTTATGATAAGTTTGGCTGTTTCAACCTGTATCTTAATATTATTCGTGGTTGTTGTTATGACGCAGTGGCGTCCCCGTCAGCCATGTCGAGTTGAGATTCGCCCACCCAGCTTGTTCTGTTTGGGGCTTCTCCTTGTCGTTTACATTTCTTATCATTATTCCCTAGAATTCATCCTGGTGGCGTTTCCTGGGCAGGGGTTGTTTTGGTGTTCCTCTGCATTATTTTTGTCGAACCGCATATCGGGGTTCCTCCATTTGGGTTCCCGTCATTTTCCCGCTTAGGTTTCTCCCCAGGATGTTTTCCGCTTTGACAGTCTTAGCTACATTATTATTATAGTGTGACGTGCTGGTGCTATCAGTCTTTTATTGCTTTGATTTGGTTATGTGGGGGAGCGCCAGATACAGTTTTATTGTTTACTTACCCTGTCGCTCCTCTCAGTTAGGCTATGCGCCTTGCACGAGCACAAGCTTATATTATTATTTTATGTATATATATTATTCTTAGTGATGGTGATTTATTTTTATCTGGTTAAGTTGTGTGGGGTTCCCCTAGCCTGCCTATGTCACGTTAGGCTTGTATTTTGCTTCCTTTGGCCTCCCACTCTCCCTTTTACCCTGAGTTAGGTTAGGTGTGAGGAGGGGTTCAGCAGGTAGAGAGAGTTTCTGTTGTTGTTCCTTCCACTGGCCGTTGTTTGGGTTGTAGAGTGAGACCCCATTGTCCTCCCCCTTCTATGGAGGGGTAGAGGCTCTTTCTGTGGGTGTGTCTCCTCCGTGCTTCCATAGCATCCTCCCCTTTCGTTCGGCTCTGGTTGGTTTTCAGCACGGGAATTTCTCTCCCCATTGTTTCCTCCTTCCTCCCTTTCCTTATTCCCTCCTGTTAGCCTAGGCTATCCTTAGGTACGGGTGCTAGCCTAGGCCACGCCTGGGTGTGGGGCGAGCGCATTGAGGCCTTAGGTCACTATCCCTTCCGTTCCCTTATTCGGAGTAGGCTGTGTTCTTCCACTGCTGGTATTAATTTACTTGGCGTGGTGTGTGTCTGCAGTCGAGCGGGTGAATAATCTTCCCCAGTCTCCTGTTTTCACCTGCTCTGGCCTACTCCCATCCCTACCCCTCCAACCCTCCCCCCCCCCACCTACCCTAAGTCAAGCTCTTTGTCATCTTCTCTTGCGGGTGACGTCAGCTGGCATTCACTCCGAGTTGTGGGGCCTTTTCCTGGTGGAGAGATTCGCTCCCTCCCAGGGCAAGTCCTCGATGGCTTTTTGCTTGGCTCAATGTCTCGTTAACCCGCTCTCCTAGGATCGAGCAGAAAAAGGAACATTCTTAGGGTTATTGGTTCTCGCCTTTTTTTCGCGTTCGCTTGGCGTTCGAGATACTTTAGTTGGGGTTGACTGGCGCTTTCTCCGGCCCTTGTGGTCCTAGCGATGTTTGTTAGCCTCACCCTACTATTGTTCTCTAGCGGTTGAGGCTTGGGATCTCCGGAGGGAGTGGTTCCGACTCCGGAGTATATGGAATTAACCAGTTTTGTTCCCATCCCCTGTATTTTATATATGCATATACACTTGTTTTGTTCCTGGCGGCTCACTCCACCGTTGGACATATTGTTATTACAGGGTCCCTGGTGTCCTACCCTTGGGTTCCGCCGTTTTTATTCCCGGCATCCCTTGTGGTAGGGCCCTGTTGACTCAGCTCTATCGTTCCGCCGGAGTATTCCGGTGGTCGGAGAGCAGCTTGCTTACCACTATAAGTTACTTGCAGGGTAGGCCCATCTCTGACGGGAGTTTTTCTTCCCGCCGGAGTACTCCGGTACTAGGTTTGAAAATACCCGTGCCTGCCTAATTTAAGTTTCTAGAGTGGTAGGTTCATGTACTTTTCACACTTACAGACGTTGTGAGGGGCCGGGCGCCGCCACTCTCCATCAACCCACGGACATGGTGTGCCGGACCCACGCTGGCTGTGCGGTCCGGCTGGATGATCTCGTAGTTTGGCATCCTGGCGGTTTGCGAGGTGTGCTTCGCTCTGTGCAGCAGTGTCCAGGACGAGTCGGTAAGCTTTGACTTTCGTTCTTCACGCTACTTTCAGTCTGATATGTGTTCATATTGTAGGTCATGACTTTTTTGTTACAATATGTTAGAACTGATTCCCTGCTCTCTTTTAGGCTGACGAGTCCTCCAAGAAGGAGGCCTTAGAGTCTCTCCGCGCCTGGGTGGCTGGGTTCGGAAGGAACGTGCCGCCGGGAAACCGTATGTCCTCGACGCTAGTTTGAGGGACCTTTGACCCCGGCGCCCGGATTGCTGCGGCCGTATATCGCGGATCTGGCCACCCTATCATCGAGCAGATCCGGGCCGCACCCAGCCACCTCAAGAGGACCTGTACGCGGAGGTTTCTGAAGACGTCGCCGCATTAGACTTGGACCTGGAGCCGATGAATACGGAGCCGACCAAGGGGTAGGTAGCGAGGTAAGTGAGGCAGCGGGCGGGTCCCCTTTTTGATTCCCCATCTTCCTCTGTGTCTTCCTTTTCAGGATTCACCAAGTCTTCCATCTTGGGGACAGGGCTCCATCTGCTGTCCCAAGTTGAAATTGAAAAATCGTGGAAAAAAGGGCTATAAGTCCTTGTCTTCTCGTAAGGCATCTCCTTCCCCGTCGAAGGCCAAGGTTGTGGAACGTGTGGCCTCCGGGAGCAAACTGAGCACCTCGGGCAAAGGAGCGAGTAAGAGGGCGCCCAAACCCAGCCCTCCTCGCCAGCCTGCCTTTGACCCTGAGGCGTTTGCAGGGATGTTGCTGGAACGCATCTCTTCGGAGGTGGAGGCGAAGCGTTTTTCCAAAATTATGGAAAGACTTCATAGTCAGGAGACTCTGCTGGCGGATATGGCTCGCTCTTGGCGGAGCGCTCCGCAGTCAGAGATCCCTGATACCGCTGACCTCCCTCCTTTCGATGTAGGGAACCCGTGGCGTTTTGCTCTTCGTGCCATTCGTCACGAAGACACTCTGACCATCGAGGGTCTGGGCACGAGGCGTCTGGAGGAATTGGAGTTCTTCCTCCTGATCTCTTGCCCCCTACCCAAGCTTCGTTAGGCTGACGGAGGAAGCCTGGATTTTCAGACAAGGTCCCTAAGGAGACGGTGATCTTCCCTAGGGACCATGCCCAATCTGCTCTGTTGCGCACTCCACGGAGTGGCAGGCAGAGAACACGAAATTGACTCCCTTCAAGGGCAACTACACCATGTTTTCTTTGGGTGATAAGTTGCCCACTCCTGCCTGAACAAAGTTGCTTTGGCAACGGCTCAGGCTTGCTTCGACAGCAAACCCTTGCCTCAGCTGAGGGAGACGGACTCCACATCCCTGGTATTCCCTGGAGGTGAGGAGTTCTGGAAGGACGCCCCGTCCACATTTACAGTGGGTAAATTGGACGCTTTTCTGCGTTATCCTCTCAATTCAGCGAAACAGCTTCCTAAACTCCCGGAAGCTCTCCTGAAGGCGGAGTTTGAGGCAATTAGTGTAGGTTAAGCCGGTCTTTAAACTCCTTGTGCTTAACAGAAGCGGTCGCCTCTCTGTGCAGAGGAGCCTCTGTTTCAGGTTCTGGCTAAATCCCTGTTGGCAGGGTTTCAGTCAGACCTGTATGACTTCATGGTGGCAAAGTTAGAGTGCCACAAATTCATCTTCGCGGATGCCACCATTCGTCATGAGCCTAACAAGCTCATGAAGAGTTCCATCTGGGGGGTTAATCTCTTCCCAGAGGACGAAGTCTCCCGCATCCTGAGCGAGGCTACCAGGGCCAACCAAAGCCTACGCTCCGTTTGCTAGTATCTCCGCCTTCAAGCCGGAAGACCCCGATCTGGCAGCTCCCAGAGTAAGTCTGGGAAAAGTTTCAGAAGGCACAGGAGGCCTCAACACCAGACAGTGGTTCAGGCTGTCCCAGTCTCGGCGGTGGCCAACCTCCACCTCCAAGGCTCAACCCCAACAGTACGTGCTGGTTCAACCAGCCCAATCCCTTGCTGCACCATCGTGACGCCTCCTCTCCGGCGTACAATCCCACCTGTGAGGGCCGTGGGGTCTTTCACGGCCTTAATAGAAGCGCAAGGGGGGGCAGAGGTCGAGCCCCATACAGAGGCAAAGCTGGATCTGCCTCCCGGGGAAAATCAGGCCGTGGTAGAGGAAACAAACCCGCTTCCTCCCACTGAGACCAGTCAGGTAGGTGGTCGCCTTTACTGGTTCAGAGACCAGTGGTCCTTCAGTCCTTGGGCACACAGCATTGTGTCCAAGGGTCTGGGTTGGAGCTGGATCAAGGATCCCCCTCCCCTGACCAGATTTTACCAACCCCCTTCCAAAGCCCTATAGGATTTTGTGACGGAGCTTCTCAACAAGAGAACAATAAAGGAAGTAAGGCACCTCAAATTTCAAGGCAGGTTGTTCACCGTTCCAAAGAAAGATTCCGATCAGCAAAGAGTGATTCTAGATTTGTCGCGTCTAAATCGCTACATAAGATGCGACAAGTTTCGCATGCTTACGGTGGCTCAAGTACGGACTCTACTGCCGCGTGGAGCCGTCACCACCTCTATCGATCTTTCAGACGCTTTACTATCACGCCCCGGTTGCGCTTGGAACTTTCTCCCTTCCTGGGTTTCAGACTCGGGAAACAAGCCTACCCTTCAGGGTCATGCCTTTCGGACTCAATATAGCCCCAGGATTTTTATGAAACTGGCGGAAACAGTCGTTCAGCAAATACAGTCCCGGGGGATCTCCCTGGCGGCTTACCTGGATGATTGGATAATCTGGGCTCCAACAGTACAGGAGTGCCGGAAGGCTACAGCCATAGTGATGAAGTTCCTGGAGTCGTTAGGCTTTCGGTTGAACAGGGAGAAGTCCCGCCAGACTCCGGAGTCCCGGTTTCAGTGGCTGGGTCTCCAGTGGGACCTGTCTCATTACAGGCTATCCCTCCCCGCCGTCCAAGCGGAAGGAGATAGCCGCCGCTACCAGGAAATTTTTGAAGGACAAAGCAGCATCCCGCCGGTCTCAAGAGAGAATTCTCGGCTCCCTTCAGTTCGCCTCAGTGACGGACCTGCTCTTAAAAGCGAAGCTAAAAGATATAAACAGAGTGTGGCGGAGACGAGCCAATGTCAGGCTCAGAGACAGAGTCTCTTCAATCCCGCGAATCATGAAGACAAGGCTTCGACCATGGTCCACAACCAGTGGCCTGTCGAAGTTGGTCCCACTCCAATATAAAGTTTGCTGCAAAAAAGGGAGCAAACATTGACCCCGTCAACACTCTGTTTCTAGAATCTGATAAGAGGGATTCTACTCTCAGACAGTATGATTCAGCAGTCAAAAAATTAGCATCCTTTTTGAAGGCATCTGAAGCTCAAACTATGACTACTAACCTAGCGGTTACTTTCTTTAGATCATTGTTTGAAAAAGGCCTTGCCCCGGCCACTATTACTACAGCTAAATCAGCCTTAAAGAAGGTATTTTTGTATGGTTTCAAAATCGACCTTACAGATTCATACTTCTCCTCCATCCCTAGAGCATGCGCCCGTTTGAGGCCGGTAACACGCCCACATTCTGTTACCTGGTTCCTCAACGATGTTCTGAAATTAGCCGCTGATACTGATAACTCACAATGCTCTTATCTAGATCTGTTGAGGAAAACCTTGTTTCTGATTAGCTTGGCTTCAGGTGCCAGAATTTCAGAGCTATCGGCTCGCTAGAGGTGATGATCATGTTGATTTCCTCCCGTCCGGAGAAGTCCTCCTTTCCCCTGATCATAGGTTCCTAGCTAAAAATGAAGACCCCAGGACAGGTGGTCCCCCTGGAAGGTGGTGCCTCTTCCTCAGGACCAATCCTTATGTCCAGTATATACCTTAAAGTCTTATCTACAAAGAACTCCACAGTGTAAGTCGGGTCCTCTTTTTATCAGGGAAAAAGGTGGAACTCTTTCGTTGAATGCTATAAGACAGCAAATTCTGTATTTTATTAAACAAGCCAACCCGGATTCAGTCCCAAAGGTTCATGATATCCGTGCGGTAGCTACCTCTACTAATTATTTTCATAATATGGATTTTGCTGAACTTACCAAGTATACGGGATGGAAATCACCTCTAGTGTTTAAACGCCACTATTTAAAAATCACTCGAAGCCCTGAAATTTTCTACAGTGGCTGTGGGGAGTGTCATTCCCCCACCTTAATTATTCTTAATCCTTTTCCTTCCCCCCCGCCCGCCTGCCTCATTTATTTCTCTGCCTGCCTTTCTGGATCAATCATGCCTCACTGCCTTGCTCCTCATAATCGATGCTAGTATTACCCTGGTTATTGTTTGTCTTGGTGATTGGATTTTGATATGGTGTGAATTTAGATTAAGATAGAAGCACTGGAGCGGTTTTTATTTTGCTTCATGTACCTCAATTCCTGATTTTGTATATATCTCATTGTTCTTAGATTTAAATTTGTATTTACCTGTTTATACCATTATATTGTGGGTGTCTTTTATTCCACCCCTAATTATATTGTATTTTTGTCATTGTGTATTGCTCTTAGACTTAAGTTTACATATTCTTCATTGTGTCTTTATATTGTTGGGTGTGTGTTGTTCCACCCGTACTTACCTGTTATTAAATCTATTTTTCCTTGATGAGATATCATAATTAAATCTATTTTTTCATAGCGTGTGTTTTTGTTCTAATCACCTTTTGTTTTCTTTTGTAGCTTTGCAGTCTTGGCATGATTCTCTGTCACTATTTCACCGGGTGACACGGGGCCGAGCTCAGAAAAGGGATTTTGACAAAGGAAAAATCTATATCTGAGGGAGGCCCCGTGTCACCTGGTGACCCTCCCAGGAGCTGGTTTACCCCCCCTACTTGCACATGCCAAGCCTGGGGGTGGGCTAGTCTGGAATGAGTTCAGATGGCGCTGGAGTCGCCGCTTGGCGGGCTGGTGAGTGTGGGAGCTGGTACGGCTCCCCGCTCTTCCCGGGGGTTTTGACATGGGGATGTCTATCGAGTGTGGCTCTATGGTTGTGATTCTTTCACTCACCCTTGGTTATACCGACGTCTTCAATATAGAAGACGCTCGATCTCGGGGTAGTAACTCCAGCATTCCTGAAAGCTTTTTTCTCTGGTATATTTAGCAATATTTATACCTAGAAATTCGTGTTAGTATGGAATTTCACTGGGTGACACGGGGCCTCCCTCAGAAATAGATTTTTCCTTTGTCAAAATCCCTTTTATGTTGCAGTGAAACCCTTCTGTTTTTTATTATGCCTTTTTCCATTTTAAGTGTTTATTTTTTATACAACATTCCAGGATTCCAATATAATGTAATGCTCTTCTTACAGGAGACTCGAACATTTTCCTGGAAGGACAAATCTTTGGGAAGTGGTGTTATTATCTTACCAACTATATGACTTGTATTGTGGTCGTTACGACCTTATTGTATTGCTTGATGACAGGGGGGTCATTGACTGTTATGGTTTGGTGTAAAATAATATCCATACTGGTTTGGGGAAAAGTATTCCCTATAATAAAGTGTTCCTTTGATAGGGAGTGTGAGTCACTCCATTTCTTGATCGTAGTTTTTGAAGAGTTACTTTTGTTAAATTTGTTAATAAAGTCTAATTTTCTATCTCAGTGTCTCATTCCAGTAGGCCTTTGTGTAAAGATAGGTTTAGAGAGAATCTTGTGATGATGAAAAGAGAAGGGATCTGCTGACCCAGGTAAGGCTACAGCTACCAGAAGCATCTCAAGGAAGGTGAGATGCTAAATTCTGTTCTTAAAATAGATACTTCAGTATAAAGACAGCCCTCGAACCGGGCTGGATAACATATATATATATATATATATATATATATATATATATATATATATATATATATATATATATTATATATATATTATATATATATTATATATATATTATATATATATATATATATATATATATATATATATATATATATATATATATATATATATATATATATATATATATATATATATCTCAACATCAACAGATTATTATAATCATATTTTTTGCTCCTCTGCCATTTTAGAAGTGATACTTTTTTAAATACATCTCTTACATTGAATGATAATTGTGAAGTACAGGTTTGCTTATATATATATATATATATATATATATATATATATATATATATATATATATATATATATATATATATATATATATATATATATATATATATATATATATATATATATGTGTGTGTGTGTGTGTGTGTGTGTGTGGTGAGCAAAGTTACAGCCACAAAGGAAAGAGTGAAACAATGAAATGCTAAGTAAGTACTTTCGTCTTATTACCAAGACATGGTCATAGAAACTAAAGATATACAGAGACAAGGGTGTATGTATATGGTGGGTATAAGTCCTAAGGGAATACAAAAAGGTTTGGAGATCACAAAACAGTCAACAGATTAACATCGAAATCTACTGGGTGTTCTTTATTTTGTCTTTCAAATCCTTCTGGAACATTTGTTTTATTAAAGAGTCAAAAGAAAATAATCCTGGGCATAAATTACGTTAACCAGGTCACCTGTTTCATAACAGATTCCAACAAGTTCATGGAAATAGTTTCATGGAAATAACAATATAATTTAAACAATAGTACTAATACATACATACATACACAAACACACATGCACATGTATATATAGTATATGTGTAAGAGCCAACGCTGCCTCTTCCAAACACGTGTGTGTTCGTGTGTTCGTCAGTCGTCATCATCGGAATGGACAGGACAAAACAGGAGCATCTCGTTTTCTTTCTCTACAGGAACGCGATTTCAAGCATACAATATTTCCGTCTGTTTCTCCCTAAGCATTGTTGTCTTAATGTATGTACAATCACCACTACTTGCATTGCCATGCAAGCATTCTAATCATGTACTCATAATGTTCCAACGAATCTTCTGTATCAAACTGTACGTGTGTTTCTGTTTGTGAAGACGCCAAAAGTCTCTCCATTTCACATTTATTATGCTGTTGCATTGTATCCATTAATCTGTCTTGAATCTCATGCAATTGGCCATATGTAGAATTTCCTGGCCTTTCCACTGATGTATGTTTCATCACCGTATTTTAATCATGTCTCTTGATATCGCCATCTGTTTGTCTGCCGACAAATACAGATGTCTGAACCTTTTATGTCTGTTTTACCTGTCTGTGTGTAGACGCTACATTACCGCTCACACGCGTCAATAACATCTTCGAAGATTCTGTACATTTATCTCAGTAAGGAACTACCAATAAACCAGTAAACACCCAGCCAGTATGTCACTCATACCCCAGTCCTTACACTGGTGACCCCGGAGTGACCCGAAGGACCCAGCCGACCCAAGATGACAACCCACGCGCCGACAGACCCTTCGCCGCCTCGCTGTTTCCCGCCGTTCCTGAGTTCTCAGTAGAAGTCCGACCCTCCGAGATGACCCACCCCACCACCGGAGCCCTGGACGCCTCCTCCAGGAAACCTGAAGCCGCCCCCGCACTCGTACTGGACGAGCTGACCAAGGAAGGACCAGCCACGTCATCCTTCAGCCTGCTGCTGCCCCTCTCGAGCGGGCCACCAAGGATCAGCCGCCGTCATCCTTCAGCCCTCGAGCCGGCCACCGAAGGATCATCCGACGTCACCCTTCAACCCGCTCCCGTCCTCCTCGAACTCCTGCTGGCCGGTGCCGCCCTTCAGCCTCCTAGCCCAAGCCCTTCGAGCCAACTACAATTGTCGGCAAGACAATTTCCGCATCGATGCCTCGCTTGTGGGGGGAACATTGTAAGAGCCCGTCGCCCCGACGCCGTCTCTTCCAAACAATCAGACGTTACACATGTCTTGGGGGAGAGTACTTGTAAGAGCCAACGCTGCCTCTTCCAAACACGTTTGTGTTCGTCAATCGTCATCATCGGAATGGACATGACAAAACAGGAGCGTCTCGTTTTCTTTCCCTACAGGAACACGATTTCAACCATACAATATTTCCGTCTATTTCTCCCTAAGCATTGTTGTCTTAATGTATGTACAATCACCACTACTTGCATTGTCATGCAAGCATTCTAATCATGTACTCATAATGTTCCAACGAATCTTCTGTATCAAACTGTACGTGTGTTTCTGTTTGTGAAGACGCCAAATGTCTCTCCATTTCACGTTTATTATGCTGTTGCATTGTATCATTAATCTGTCTTGAATCTCATGCAATTGGCCATATGTAGAATTTCCTGGCCTTTCCACTGATGTATGTTTCATCACCGTATGTTAATCATGTCTCTTGATATCGCCATCTGTTTGTCTGCCGACAAACAGAGATGTCTGAACCTTTTATGTCTGTTTTACCTGTCTGTGCGTAGACGCTACATTACCGCTCACACGCGTCAATAACATCTTTGAAGATTCTGTACATTTATCTCAGTAAGGAACTACCAATAAACCAGTAAACACCCAGCCAGTATGTCACTCATATCCCAGTCCTTACATATGTGCATGTATTATGTATGTATTAGTACTATTGTTTAAATTACACTGTTGTTTTCTGCACATAAAATAAAGTTTATGATAATATTTGTAATAATATTTCAACTTTCCCTGTATAAATTAAACATTTTGTGTGCAAAAAAGTTGAAAATTGTACTCTTACTTGGCTACAGAAATGTAGTTTTAAGGACCTATTCTGCTTTAACGGATCATAGACCCACTGTACAGTATACTAGGCTATATACCAGTGCAGGATGCTGTGTATGCAACATAGTTGCTTTTTACCTTTGTAAACTCGTGTTGCATAACTTGAACAATTGCTTTACATGTCTCTGGGACTATATGCTCCAAGGAACGACTTGTTGCGTGGAAGCGAAGTGCTGCCAGCAACCTCTCTTACAGTGATATTGGTTGTCTCGTGCAAGTGTGCTTATTCTTGTACGATTTTATAAGAGAGGAGACCATATATAAGAATTCCTGTTGGTCTGCTCGTCCATTCTCGGGTAGTTAAACCAGTCACCAAGGTAAAGTTTCAATTTATTAAATAAATAAGCATGAGATTATTCATTTCTCTTCTCCAACCATATATATATATATATATATATATATATATATATATATATATATATATATATATATATATATATATATATATATATATATATATATATATATATATATATATATATATATATATATATATATATATATATATATATATATATATATATATATATATATATATATATATATATATATATATATATATATATATATATATATATATATATATATATATATATATATATATATATATATATATATATATATATATATATATATATATATATATATACAGGCAGTCCCGGTTTCACGACGGTTCCAAGCTTCGGCGTTCGAGGTTACAAACGCTTTTCAAATATATTCATCAGAAATTATTTTCCGGCTTACGACGCATGTTCCGGGGTTTCGACGCGTCGTACGCCGATCCGACGGAAGAAATATGGCACCAAAACAGCAGAATAATCATAATTTGAAGGTTTTTTTGATGTAAAACTCAATAATAATGCAGTTTACATCGTTTTCAATGTACCCAGTGCATTAAAAGTAAGGTTTTCTTATGATTTTTGACGATTTTGGACGATTTTCCGGCTTACGACGATTTTCGGGCTTACGACGATTTTCGGTTTACGACGCTGCGTAAGAACGGAACCACCGTCGTAAACCGGGGACCGCCTATATATATATATATATATATATATATATATGCATATGGGTATGGGTATGGTACACATATGGGTATGGGCATGGGAATGGTATGGTATGGGTATAGAATGGATATGAGCATAGGTATAGGTATGGGTATGGTAAGGATATGGGTATGGTACAGGTATGGGCATATTTATGGATGTGGATATGGGTATGGTACAAATATGGGTATGGGTATGGTATGGATATGGGTATGGGTATGGTACGGATATGGGAACTAGCAAATGCGAGCGATAGCAAGCATCTGCTAGTGTATGAATATATATATTTATGTATATACACGCTGGTAAAAATTAATATTCTGGTCCTTACTTGACCAGACAAGGATAAAGGTGTCGTCATTTTAAATGTCTGATTATCAACCGCCATGGTAGTTGGCGGTTAGTAAAACCCAGGAACTCGTAGTACACAAAACCCCGACTTTGGCCCTCTATAACTCTGGAAATATTCAACCGACTGGGATGAAACTCTGGCTTTAGAGGTTTCCCGCTACGGTCTCTAATCGTGCCAAGTTTCATCGAAATCCATTAAACCGTTCCAGAGATCCAGATATCGATTTTTGGCGTTCAGGGGATGTGGTAGTGGGTGGGTGGGTGGGTGAGCATCCTAACATACCTGTGGAGCAATAACGGTAAAAGATACAGCCATGAAACTTAGTTTTCCTGAAAGCTTGTATTCTGGAGGGGTGTTTTTCGGGCTTCGTTTTTTAAAATGAATTTTAAAGGTACAGTGGGCCAGTCAGATTAGCCCTCAAAATTCAAATTTCCTGATGCTCAAGTATGGACTGCTCACAACATTGAAAGAGACGCCATTTTCTTAATGTGTGTAAAGAGCGAGTGGCATTAGGAGAAGTTAATTAGTTGTGTCCTCCCCTCTCCTTCCCTCTTCCCTACCCCTACCTTTCCCTCCTCCATCCCCCTCCCCATTCCTCTCCCCTCCCCCTTCACATTCCCTTCTGTCCCTGAGCACAAGATCAAGTGTTAATTTAGCTGTGTCCCCCCTCCCCTTCCCTCCCCTCCCTTTCCCTCTTCCATCCCCTTCCCTCTTCCATCCCCTTCCCCTCTTCCATCCCCTTCCCCTCCCCATCCTCTCCCCTCCCCTTCCCTCCCCTCCCAAGCACAAGGTCAAGTGTTAATTTAGCTGTGCCCTCCCTCTCTCCTTACCACTTCCCTCCCCTCCCTTCCATCCCCTCCCCCCTTCCCTTCCCCCCCCCCCCCTCCCTCCTCCTCCTCCTCCTCCTCCCCTCCCCTCCCCTCCCCTCCCCTCCCTTCCTTCCTCCCCCTCCCCTCACCTTCCATCTTCCATCCCTCCCCTTCCCTCTTCCATCTCCCTCCCATCCCTCTTCCCCTCTCTATTTCCCCTCCCTATTCCCCCTCCCCTCTCCATTCCCCTCTTCCATTCCTCTCCCCTTCCTCCTCCCCTCTCACTCATCTTCCCTCTTCCCTCCCTTTCCCCTCCACTTCCCCCTTTCCCTTTCCCTCCCCTTCCCTCTTGCATCCCCCTTTCCCATCTCCTCCCCTCTCACGCCGAGGAATACAATGAGAACTAGGGTGACCTGAGGTCAATAACATTTGACAATAAATACAATAAACAAACACACTTTGAGTTACACAAATGGACAATAACGGAGTTGAATACATTCTGATACCTGAGAAAAAGAAACACATAACATACAAGTTGGTAGCTGGTAAATATTTACATAAATCATTTTAAATGATTGGGTATGGCTGAATCTGCGTGACCCGTTATCCTAGGAGCGGCGATCCTAGGAGAGGCAAAGAAAATGGGTCCCCACCACAGAAAACCTGCTTAGCGGGGACTTTACAAATACTCCCCCCCCAATATTCCTTGGCATGACGTCAGTCCGCTGCTATATAAACCGCCTATATCCTCAATAAAGTAGCAGTAACCTTATCCTGCTCGTTTCTTTTGCACCTCTTAAAAATCAGTCAATACCAAGTTCTGTCTTCTTTGACCTCACAATTGGTGAACCCGGAATGATGGTAAACACAGCGGTATTGGCTTCGCCATTAACGGACTCACTACAGCCACTTTACTTTCAGAGAGCCTTTAACGGAACCATACGGAGACAAAGTCTAGACCTCTGAAAGCTCCTTCCTCGGAGAACACCCACGCCACTAATGGCCTAATTACGGCATACCTTCTTCAGGTACGTACTGGCATTCTCGAACGGTTTGGCCCTGCCATTTACAATTCACGTTGACCGTATTCTGAAGTCATTAACGGAACCACATGGCATATAGTTTTGACTTCTGACGAGCCCCAAAATGTCAGACACTGAAGTAGAAAGTTGTTCCGAGGACACACAGATCCTCTGCATCCCCTTCTTGCCTTCGAAGGCAGCAATAACCCAGGCGATGAAACTGCCACCGTTCTCGCGGCAAAATACGGCATCCTGGTTCCTACGGACAGACGTCCATTTCTGTGTAGTTAAAATCACGGATAAGGAAACCAAAACGGACGTCACCATGACAACGCTGCCGAAGGAGGTCTTCAACAGAATCACCCCATGGTTGGACTCGCAGCTGGGCAAACTCAAGTACAAAGACCTACGAAAGGAACTCATTGACACATACTCCATGCCCATCCCAGAGAAAGCCCATCCCGCCCTTCACCTGATGAACCAGCCCCCAGGGGACGCATCACCCAGGGACGCCTGAGACGAACTACAAGGTCTCCTGATGCTGCCAGGCTTTGACTCAGACGGACGGAGGAGGGAGATCAGCTTGTTGCGGGAAATATTCCCGTGGCGCCTTCCACAGGAGGTGAGGGCACAAATCATGGAAGCAGACGAGCGCTCAATGGACGAATTGCTGAGTGTCGCACACAAACTCCACGAGGCAACCAAGGCCTCCAAGCGCACCGCAACACCTGCAGCCTGCAGCCTGGTAGCAGAAGCAGCCGAAGAGGGGGACACGAAAACAGTATGCAGGAAGAAGGTGCCGCCGCAGCAGCAGAAGACAAGGACAAATCCAGCCTGGTATTACTTCCATCGGAGGTTTGGAAAGGACGCCAAGAATTGCAGAGCCCCCCCTGTTCTTTCACAAAAAACTAGAAAGGCGGCCACCCATAGCCGCAGTGGCCGCAAACCTTAGAGGATCCCAGACAGTAGGATTCTTCATCCACGACGCCATATTGGGACGAAGGATGCTGATAGACACGGGGGGACTATGCGGTCGGAGGACTGCGACCGCATGTCTGGTGCCACAGCCGCACTAGTGGCTGCAAATGGAAGTCCCATCCACTGCTACGGAACTCAGACCCGCAGAATATCTATCCTGGGCCATAAATATGAATGGCTCTTCGTCATCGCGGATGTCAAGTTTCCCTTACTAGGCGCCAATTTCCTTGCACAATACAGACTGCTAGTAGACGTCGGCCGAAAACGCCCGCTGGATACCAGAACCTGCCACTCCCGACCATTCTCAGCTGGACCGGGAATGCCTGCCATATTCTCCATCTCATCGAACAAATACAGCGCCCTCCTGCACGAATTCCCAGATATCTTCAAGCCAGAACTGCATCAGGTGCCAGGTACCCAGGCCAAACACAGCATCCATCATCACATCTCCACCACAGACCTGCTGACACATGCCAAGTTCCGCCGCCTGCCGCTCAAGAAACCCCAGGATGCTAAACGAGCATTTGCTGAGATGGAAAGGATGGGTATCTGCAAAAAGCATCGAGTCCATGGGCATCCTCCCTCCACATGGTGAAGAAACCAGATGGTTCTTGGAGGCCCTGTGGGTACTATCGTCGGCTGAACCTAGTGACAACACCGGACCACTATCCCCTGCCAAACATGCAAGACCTAACAGGTGCCCTGCACGAGGCCAGTATATTCACAAAAATGGATTTGCTCATGTCCTATTTTCAGGTACCAGTATACCCCGACAACGTTCCGAAGACAGCCATCATCACGCCGTTCGGGACATATACCTTCTCCTACTCCACCTTCGGCCTCAGGAACACTGGGGCCACATTCCAATGCCTGATGGACAGCATCTTGGGGGACCTACCTTTCTGCATCTGCTATGTGGTCGACATCCTGATCTTCTCCAGGTCCCCGGAGTAGCACCTGGGTCACGTCTGGGCTGTACTGAAACGGCTTCAGGAGAACGGAGTGGTCGTCAGATTCAACAAATGTACCTTCGGAGTGGAGAAGGTAGACTTCCTGGGACATGAGGTCTCTCCGATAGGGTTCTGCCCCATGGCCTCCGAGGTGGATGCAGTGAAGGATTTCCAACACCAAAAACGATCAAGTCCCTGCAGGAGTTCCTCAGCATGGTCAAGAACAGATGAAGGCAGCCCTTGCCAAAGCCACCACCTTAACATATCAAGACCCACCGCCCCCCTGAGACTTACCACCGACGCACGCAACGTCGCTTGTGGAGCTGTGCTGGAGCAGATAGTAGATGATTCCCCCCACCCCCTTGCATTTTTTAGCTGCAAGTTAAAGCCGCCGGAGACCCGCTATCGTGCATTCAACAGGGAACTGCTGGCAATCTACCAAGCCGTGCAGCACTTTAAGTACCTCTTGGACGGCAGCCCATTCACCATCCTAACAGACCACAAGCAGTTGGTACATGCATTCATGAAGGCGGGAGACGCATGGTCGGCAAGACAGCAGTGACACCTGGTTGCTATCTCCAAATTCGGATGCACCATCAGTTACATCCCAAGCAAGAAGAACCCGGTAGCCGACGCCCTGTCAAGGATTGAAATAAATTCAGTCCACCTGGGCATAGACTAAGAAGACCTGGCGAAGGAACAGGCTGCAGACCCAGAAACGGCAGCTTACTGCACGGCACTTATCGCACTTAGGTGGGAAGGCGTGCCAGTAGGTGGATCCGGATCAGCACTTCTCTGTGACACCAGCACAGGCCACCCGCGCCCCCTGATACCCGCAACACGAAGAAAGCAGACGTTCAACATCATCCAGGGATGTCCCATCCATCAGGGCGAACAACAATGTGCCTGATGACAGAGAAATTTATGTGGCACGGGATCAGGAAGGACGTACGAGAATGGGCGGAGAACTGCATACCGTCAGACAAGTAAGATCACCTGGCACATGGAATCAGGCATTGGAGACTTCCCTCAACCACGATGGCGTTTTGGGCACATCCACGTAGATGTTGTAGGTCCTCTGCCGCAATCAGGGATCAGGGGACACCAGATACCTCCTAACAGTCATAGACCGTTCCACAAGATGGCCAGAAGCAACCCCAATGGTAGAAGCATCAACAAGCGCCTGCACAGAAGCCCTACTGTCAAGTTGGATAAGCCGTTTCTGTGTGCCGGATTATATAATTACAGACAGGGGCCTGGCATTCTTGTCGGAACTCTGGGTCTCCCTAGCACACCTGATGGGGACAACACTCCACAGTACGACGGCATGCAACCCTGCGGCCAACAGTATGGTGGAAAGGACCCACTGTTCATTGAAAACAGCTCTGATGGCATGTTGCACTGATGAGAATTGGAAGGCGCAGCTACCCTTGGTCCTGCTGGGTCTCTGCACCGCACCAAGGGCAAACGGCAAGAAATCTCCCGCAGAAAAAGTCTGCAGCACAGCATTGGCCATACCTGGAGAATTCTTCCCCATGGAGCCGGACGACCCGGATACACTCCTTCCAAGACTAAGAGAAATTGCAAAGAAGTTCGCGCCCTGCTAGAAGACTTTCGCGGACAGGACCCGTAACTTCAGCCCAGAAGACCTAAAAACCTGTACACATGTCTTCATGAGGAATGACACCCACGGCTCACCCTTGACCAGACCACATAGAGGACCATGCTGAGTCGTCAGTGGAACATCCAAGGCCTACCTCATCAACATCCATGGGTGGGAAGACTGGATATCTATTGACAGGTTAAAGCCAGACTTCCTAATGGACAACGGGACCTGGGAGGAAACTGGCAGACGTCCCAGAATTCCTCCACAAAACGAGACCTCGGATGAAGAAATTGGCATCCTGAAACGAGGTCAAGGACATTCCAAGGGCTGTACTAAGGATGTCATCTGCCCGGCAAAACCGCAGGAGACCTCGGCAGTCGAAACCGCCCCACAACCGCAGATATCAAGAACTCAGGGTCAGCTCCTGCTCCCAAGAAGATACCGTGATTAACATTCAACAGATCTTCCAGTCATTATTTTACAATAATTGTCTTGGGGGGAGTACTTGTAAAGACGTCTTCTTTACCCGTTAATTACGATCATGTATTGCATCTATGAACGCAGCAGGAATCTCATGTATATATTTGTATGTAGAATTTCCTGGCCTTTTCGCCAATATATATTTTACCACTGTGTGTACATTATGTCTCTTGTTATTGTTATTTGATTGACTGTTAACAAACACAAATTGCTCTCACTCAGCGTGCAGGCCATGGAGACCTGGGGTTGGGCACCACGTTTCCATCCGCACACTGCTATGTATACCTTATGCCCAGATAATAAATCAATCAGTACCCAGTTCTGTCTTCTTTGACCTCACAATGACCATCTATGCACCTTAACACCTCGTGTGACCAGTTTGCCACTTAATGACCTCGTCAAGGAACAGGAGACATTAGTGGAGGAAGGAGAGGACTTGTAAGCTCTCCATGCAAGTTTTTAAAAATATGGCTCACATACACAGTTTTGGCATTGCTAACAGGAAAGAGAGAGATTAAGTTTTGTTTTTATTTTGTGTAGACAATACTGTTAATTATTTTGCATTTTGTTTTAAGCATAGTGTATATATATAGCACTGTGAAGAGACAAAATAGAAAAACAGGTACAAACTTAGTGTTTTGCTTTTGTACAGTATGATAGTGCACTGTATGTAAAGTACCTACCATACTGTGTCGTATAAAAGTATAAAGTGAACATGTACTGTACAGTACTGTGAAGTTAAAATATAGAGAAAAAAGGCTGGAACTTACGGTTTTACATACATGCAGTTCTGTATAGTCTACTGTATAGATAATTAATGGATTACTGTACTTATATGTAACTATAAGAGAGAGAGAGAGAGAATGAGAGACCTAATTTTATCCTTCATTGTGACTGACCATATAGTTACAGATATTCTCACCCTGACATAGCCTCCAGGAACATGAGAATGATTCTTAATAACTCCCTCTTGTTTACAGCAGGCATAGTTTGTGCACCTATTTTCCTTGCTTCTCAAGCAGTAGCACTTCTACAGATTCTATAGCAACCTTAGTACCCTTTATCATGTGTGTAGGTTATCCAGCAAAACTTTATAGCCAGCTGCTGCCATTCCAGGTTGTTGACCTAGTCAACTCCATTATCCCTTCAGTTGGTGGCTTTGTCCTCTTCTTAAGACTATGCGAGAAGTTGTAATCTCTACCATTATGGCTGAAGTTCCACCATGTTGTAGGTATTGAAACTTTTGTGATCCCTATGTGGATTCTTTAGTATAGTTGAAGAGGTTCACCCAGCACTTCAGGGAGGTGGTGTGGGTTGCTCAGACCTAATTTAGATCTCTCCTTGGTTCTCAAGTCTTATGAAGACTCCATACAAATCACTTCAAGAAGTGTCTTTACTGGTGTTTGCAACTGTGAGATGAATCATTGAGAGTCATGTGCTGTCTGGAAATGACACACAAACACACACACACACACACACACACTGGAAAATGGTCATCAATGGGGTGTTATTTATATTTGCCTTCAAAGTAACAATCCAGGTGCCCAGGACTAGTTCCACTTCACCCTGCACAAGTAGGGAAGTTGACCTTCTGCTCCGCCCGGAGTTGGTTGTCAGACTTTATCCGTTTAGTACCAGAGACTTCAGAGGTGACAACTTATTGTTCCTCAAAGGGCAAAGGAAGAAGTTAGTTGCTAATAACATGATCTCATGTTAGCTGAGACAGATCCTTATGAGTGCCTACTGTACTCCTGTTGCCTTCAAATATAATTTGAATTGTTTTATATATGGGAGCATATATCTGACATGCCAGGCTACCTTTACAAGAAAAACATTGTATTTGAGGGTCATCACTCAGTTATGGTATGATTTGTATTCACTGTGAGCAGTAAATATGGCAGGCCTTATTTGCCCTTAAGGGAGGACTGGAATTCATCATCATTGACTTCTTCTAGCCAATTTTCACCCTTTATCCAGGGCTCCTGTGAGAAACATAGGCATCTAAGGTTATTAGCTACTACTTCTCATGGATTGAACCTTTACTATGAGCAAAACTTTGTTGCCAGAACCTTGTTCCTGACTTACACCAGTTCCCAATTGCTCTTTTAGATTCTACAGGCATATTGGCTTTCAGTCTAAAAAGCAATTCTGGTGCATATATGATTGATAGGGTTTTGATGAAACAAACCTTGTTTTCATAACACAAAACATTTTCAAACAAACCCATTAATCATAAAAGGAACACCCTCGTTCCAACTCCACGAATTTGGCTGTCTCATTGACATTTTACATTGAAAAGTAAAGAAGATGAATGAGGGATACTTTTGAATCCAGGTTGCTCATGCAGTGCAATACTATCTTTTTCTGTCTGTTAGACACAAGACTGTTGAACCTGAGGAATGTCGGACCACAGATGGTTTAGTATAAAAAAAACTTGGTCTGTTGTAAAAACTAGTTTTCTCATGATTACGGTAATTTTTAAAAAAGTGGTTCAAAATTAAAATGGACTCTGTTTAATGAATTAATAAGTTATAAATTATAGGTGCAGAGATCAGACTTAATAGTTTTTTGTTGATTTCATAATATGAAATTAAGTATGAAAAAATTTGTGTCAGTCATATGAGGGTTTTTTTTTCTTTTTGCAATTAAAAGGAGTGCTTCAATGATAACCAGTTTTCTTATCTGTAATGAAGAGTTTTGTAAGAGATAGTTTTTAAATGGGTACGTTGTTTTATCAAGTGTTTTGGGACAATTTCAGTTTTCAAAACATGTAATTTATCATAACAAACTATGTTTTTACCACTTACCCATGAAATTTTTGTAGCACTGTGAACAGAAAAAAGTAACTTTTTGAATGGTCTGTTTTGCCTGAGCCAAAACTCAAACTTTGTAGAACAGGGGTCTGTAAGTTGTACATGATATTTTAAATATTGAGTATTTAATAAGTAAGAAGTTATTTAGATGTAGCCTTACCATACATAAGAATGAATGCAGAGATGAACCAAAATGCATGCAGGATTAAGTATGAAATTTGGTATGCCAAATTAGCTTCTGGCAGCGTTTCTTTTGGTCTCTTTAGTAATGGATAGTCATCTGTAACCCAGTCTGGGACAGTAAAATTTTGTCCATATCGATCAGTGCAGGAGCCATTAACAGCTGTAAAAATTGTGAGGGATATATTATATACAGTATTTCTTTAAATATAAATATTTCTCAAAGTCATTCTTCCATGTTTGATATCTACTCATTTTAAATGTGGACAGAAACTAAAGTAAAAAAAAAAAGCAAAGGAAATACTTTAGATTCCATTTGAAAGATATTGTGAGTATTTTAAAAGTGGTGTATTTATACATTCCATATGCACAGTAGCAGAATAATTTTTTACTCAGTTCACTAGTTTCCAGATATTGTAACAACTGCTTGACATGTAGTTAATTTGACCTATGCTGCTCTGGAAACTGTTTTTCAATTAGAATAATGTTCAGTAGTTCAGGTCAGTGGGCCAGGCATCCCAATAATCTCAATTAACACAGGCCAAAAGAAAATATAGTTGGAATAAAAACAACAGTGCTTAATATGGGAGTAAGAGAGGCGGTGGGTTGATGGGTAAGCTGATGGATGTTACAAGGCCATTTTTTAAGAAGATGAACTCTCCATGAGGACAGGACAGTGGTAAAATATTACCTTCACAGTAGACAGAAGCCACCTTGCAGTGAAGAGGAAGAATATTGAGAGAAGAGGGAAAGGCAGGGTTACAATGTCATTGTAAAGTTTTGATCACTAAATGAAGAAAAGGATTTAAAGTATCAAAATAGCACACCTGTGAGCTGTGTGGTTGCTCTAAGAAGTTTTAAAATACAGTACCCTGAACCAAAAGAATCGATAAAGGGGTGAATGAACCAATTGTCATAAAAAAAGGGATAAAAAAATTGAGTGGTAGAGGTGAGAAAGTATGGTAGTAGTTGCCTCTTGGAAGCACTGAACTTTACTTAGTAAGTAATGGCATACCTATTAGGATATGTTCTCAAGATCAGAGTTGATAGATGAACAAAAAGATCAGTTAAAATTTTAGTGTTTTAGTGTAAATAATGGAAGAGGATGTAATGAAAGAAGACATAAAAGTTTGAATCACGAACAAAAGCATGAATAGAAGTTATATTTCAAGGTTGTTGTTAATAAGAAGGAAAAGAATAAGGAACACCACTATAGATGAGGAAAGGAAAAATGTTGTGATGTCAACAACAGTTATTAAGTAATTAGTTAAAAATCTAGAAAGTTTACAGAAGGAAGGATTAAGACCATAAGCAACAAGCTTGACTAAATAAGCCTTATGTTAAATGCTCTAAAGATATCAAGAGTAATGGAATAAGGTTTCTGGAGCCCTGTGAAGAAAAGGAACTGAGGAAAAGTCCTCAGATCTTGCCTCATGGAAGCCCTGCTGGTGTATAAAAAAAGTGAGAGTGGAGTAAGGCTTTGAATACTTTAGTGATAGTAGAAGTAAAAGTAGTAAGATGAAGGCTGATGGTATAGAATTATCAGCAATATTTGGGATATGCTGGACCAATGCTTACTGTATTTCCAAGAGGTAGGGATAGTGCAGGACTTAGCAATTAGTCATAAAATATGGCTAAGTGCAGAAGCCAATTCACTTGAAAAATTTTAAGGAAAATGCAAGGATTTGATGCAGGCTAGATGCTGTACTGACATTTAAGGTTGCAAGAACCATAATGATCACGCAAGCAGAGAAAGACGGGATTACAGATTGTTATATTATAATGACCAAGAACACGGAAATGTTTAAAGAAGAGGTAGCTGAAAGTAAGAGCCAAGGATTGTAGCCTTTTTTCTAAGTAAGCTAAATATAGGTCTGTATGAAAAACAGAAAAAAAGCGTGCTCATGGAAGATATTAAAGCTCATTGTCAAAGGACAAAGAATTTGTTCATTGGAGATGAGATCATGCTGTCATATTTCCTCTTGGTATAAGAAAACCTACTTGAGCAAGTAGCTCTTAGTACAGGAGTTGTAAGAAGAACATGAGTAGCAGCGGAAGGAAAGGTCAAGAATGACTCATGATCTCATTTTCTTGACTGGGTGGCAAGCTCCCAAAAGCCATAGAGATGGACCATTTCAGATGATAGTTCTGGCATAGGTTCGCAGTGTCAAGTAATGTTCAGTTGGATACACTATTGTATTTAAAGGAGTGCTGCATTCCGACGATAATCCCATAATTAAGCACAGTGAACGCCAGATCAGGCACATACATGGCTTGGATAGATGTTCCAGTGACCATAACTTAGACTGGAGCCATGCTGGATTGCAATACAAACGCCATCTTAATGACTGTAGCTGTAACTAGAGCTTTGCCAATGTTGTGAGCCGTGAAAGCCGTGCTAGGGACTCCTGTGACTTAAGACCAGATCTGCACCAAGACCAGGATTGTGCCAATGCTAGGAGCCTTGGCCAGAGCCGTGCTAGTGGATGGAACCAAGGACAGACCTATGCCAGGAATCAAGTCTGTGCTAGTGCCAGGAGCCATAGCCAGAGCTGTGCTGGTACCTGTATTCACGAACAGAGCTGCATCAACAGACACAACCCAAAGCCAGAAAACCATGCTAATGTTTGGGTCACAAACACACCCACTCCAGTTTTTAGGATCAGAGCTACTTCAGCTTTCAGGACTAGAGCTACTGTATCTTGCAGGATCAGGGTCTTTTCATTGACCAAATCAACAACCAAATTAAAGACCACCTGACTTTGAGGACTGCATTTGCAACTAGAATGGAGACCAAAGCTGCTTCAGTATTCATGACCAGAGCTATGACCAGGGACATGCCAGATGAATTCACTGTCAGAGCTGATCCAGCTTTGAGCACCAGAACTATTCCGATGATTGGAACCATGACTAATCCAGAATTCATCGTCATAACTGCTCCAGTGACCAGGGCATGACAATAACCATTCTAGGAGCCATAACCTTGAGATCCTTTCCAGCTCTCAATTATGTATCCACTCTGCAACAACAGGAGCCATGACCCAATGAAAGCCACATTCCAAGCTACAACAGCTGCTCCAGCTCTCATAGCTATAGCCACACTTGTACTAGAGCCATAGTTATAGACACAGTAACTGCAGATATAACAAGAGCCTCTCTCGCCCCAGGAGGTAACAGCACACTCTTTCTTCTCCCTTCTGTGACCTCTACATTGTATGGAAGACTCTAGGTCCAACAAACATGTAGGTCCAACAAGCACTACCTTTTTGGTAAAAAAATGCCAAGGCATCAGAGAACACTCAAGGCTAAGGAAAGTGCTTCCCCTCTTGGTTGAATCCTGTCATAAACTCAATGACCATCACTGAAAAAGCCTTTGACAAATGTTGCACAATTGAATGAAACACTTATTTGGACTATCACTAGGTTGTCGACTGAGTAACCTACAAACCAGTATCATCATGTTTCATGCTCTTGATACAATCCTTTGCCATTTCCTAGAATCTTTGACAAAGACTGGTGCACCCAAAATTCATGCTTTTGTTTCTAATTACTTTGGCACAATAGCTTGATAAGTTCTCTTTCTTTGCTGGCAGGTCAGAGACTGAATCATGTATAGACAAGATACTTTTGACAGTGAGACTGAAGCAATGCTTTAGACATGTGAATAGATTTTTCTTGGACAATGGCCCATACACATCTCTGACACTATCACATATGTCTGTGACAGTGTCTATGACATGTTTTACTGATGTATGAAGGCACCCTAAGTCTTATTCTCTGGATGGTAGTATATATATGTTAATTATCTCATCCTCAGGAAGAGAGATGCTATTTGGGAGATGTTTCTTTGACTTGGTACTGTAAATGCAAAAATTTTGCCCATCTAGCTTCATAATTATGAAATGTTTTGTAGAGAGGTGACTTTTAGCTGTTATTCAGCCAATTAATATTGTCTCATACAGGTAAGGCTTTAAGAAATACTGGGTAGCAAAGTTATGTTAATGTTGAAGAGGATGTTAGACAGTTCTCCATGTTTTTGCTGCTACATGTTAGGAGTCACCAAGATATAGAGGTAGCACCCCATCTCAGAACTCGGTCTGCTGAACCTGCACCTCCTTCAGCCCTTGCAGGATGTAGGCAAAGTTTTTGGTCTACTAGTATACCCAGAAAAAGTGAGAGTGGCACAAGAAAAAGTACTTTTAGGTTGACTGTGAATTATTGCTTTTGGAATTACCAAAAGGATTACACATATAGGATGGATGTGTACACAAAAGTACAACAGAAAGTAGGACCTAGAGGTTTTGTCCTTGATGCAAGTTTCTTTTGGGACTACTGTAGATCCACATGCAAGTATATTATAATCTCAGATAACTCGGAAAATCTTCATGTAGAAGCTTGTTCTTTACAGCCACATTCTTCAAATACAGATGAGCAAATTGTCATCAGCTCATCCTAACAGATTCCCAGTAGTCTCTTCAGATGACTTTCAGAGACAATTTCTGTGGAAGCAGCATCCTCAGAACCACAAGGCAAATAGTACACTAGTTTCTTCTTCCCCAGAGAGTCTATTTTTCCAGAGATGCATAAATGCACCTTCACCCCTCAGGGATGTGATGAACAACATATATTCAAATGGAGCTGAAGGCAGTAACTATTTGGTTGAAAGGCCTTTGTTTTTATTCTTTTTAGAAGGCAAAGTGTTGTTATTATGATGTAAAATACAACCATAGTGGTATAGGTGACATTCCAAAGGGACACACGGTTAGGTGTGACATTTTATTTCTATGAGCTGAAGCCAACAAGGTAGATATCATTGTGAGGTTTGTAATGGGAAGATGCAAAGTTTTGCAGACAGCCTCATCAGGAATATCCACATTATCTTTTGGAATGATCACTTCATCCAGAGCCTGGAACATAGATGCCCTAGTACATCCCAGGTATGACCTAGAAATCTATGCCTTCATGGTGTGACATAATTAAGACAGTAATGTTCAATCTTTACTTTGAAGAGTCTGTCATTATCACTATCAGTGCCTGTTATGGATGACAGAAATCAAGTTTCGATTCTGAAAAGTGCACTAGAGAGATGTCCTCCATATTGAAGGAAGATAAATTGCGCAAAAAAGTACCAGCTGGTTCTACTACCTTGCTCATTAAAGGTGCATTCTGTGTCAGTGTAATGTAGTTGATTGGGAATACAGTCATAGAGGGATGTAGTGTGAGAAGAGGCATGATGGACAGGTATAGGTTGGACACAAGAGATGTGTATGTGGTGGTCATGCTACAAGATTGAAGGCTAGTTCAAGTTGTGCGGGTTAACTGGACTTTGCAGTACTCAGGTGCTAACATTCGTGAAACAGAGTCTTCAGTGATGATCTTTGGTAGATTTATGGTACATTCTGTTTGGACAGTACTCGACTAAATAATGTCCACAGTCAAATTTGTTTTACATCAAAGGACGAGTGATTTAGTGGCAAATGTATCAAATGATTTTTTGTTAGAGGTACAAGCCAGTAAAGAGTCAGATATACTTACAGTAATAGTACCAACTGTAGAATTTGTCAAGACCAGCATGTAATGTGCCATCTGCTGGTTTGATGATACATGTGGCTACCAGTATTAGTAAAAAATTAATAGTTCCAAAAAGCACTGCCTCGACCTGCAAGAAATATGTAAGATTTAGAGTCATTTTGTAGTAAATTCTGCCATTTCTCTGCATTAAATATTAGTTCCCTGTTTAGAAGTGCATATGCAGTAAATGTGCTTTGCTGTCGAACTTCTCAGTTCCAGAGGTCCTTTATTCCTCACACTGTTGAACTGTGGAACAGCCTCCCAGAACATGTCGTGCAATTGGAACTTCAGAAGTTCAAGTGAAGATGCAATGATATTCTCCTTGCATTTTACTACATGTTTATCTATTTATTAATTTATAAATATATATTTTCTTCTTAAATAGTGGAATCTTTTCTTTATGTATTTCCCTTTACGTCGTTTTACTGCTTCCTAATGAACACCATATACTTTGGAAGCTTGAATTTCAAGTCAGTGGCCCTTGTGTCCTTGTTCAATATGAATAGGTTTCATCTTCTGAAAAATGATAATGATAATAATGTCATAAAAAGGATTCTATCCAAGATTTTTCAGCATAGGAATTTGAGTGGAAGTTATAACTCTGCTATATACTGTATAGGAAGAAAATAAAAAATTTGTAAGAAAGACAATTGCTCATATATGTAATGGAATCATAACCAGAAAACTTGGTAGTGGCATAAAACGTCTGTGTATAAAAAGGATTTTGACAAAGGAAAAATCTATTTCTGGAGAGGGGCCCGTGTCATCCGGTGAAATAGTCCATTCAGCACTTATTTCTAGGTAATTCCGTTGCTAGATACCAGAGAAAGCTAAATGAAATGCTGGAGTTACTACCCCCAGAGCGAGCTCCACTAGATGGAGTCGTGTATGGAAAAGGGTGAACTACAAAAACACGGAACCTTATCCTATAGAGATTCCCAATGTCAAAAGTCCCAACGAGAGAGGTGCCGATACAAGCCCATGCACTACTCGCGGACTGTATACAAGGCAACACTAGCCGCATTCCATGTTAGCACCCACCTCACTAGAATGAAGTTTATCAAGGAGGAGAGAATGAAAAACAGGGTGGGTCACCGGGTGACACGGGCCCCTCTCCAGAAATAGATTTTTCCTTTGTCAAAATCCTTTTTCTGGATCGGGGTCCCGTGTCACCCGTGAAATAATAACAGAGAAATAAACATCATTCTTATGCTATTAAAGACTTAAATAGAAACGTTGAAAACTAGGAGAATTCTACCCTGAACATTAGTAAGGTCCTCTAAGTTCATGTAATGAAAATAATGTAAGTGGTCACTGTCTAAGATCATGAGCTTAGAATAGCACCTGAATAGGCTTGTATTAAGAAAATACTTCCTGCCTAATAGCAGACCCAATGACAGTGCCCCCCCCCTTTTTTTTTTAAAGGAGAGGACCTGACAAAATTGCGAGGTCCTGTCTAAAAAAGCCTGCAAGGAGAAAACTGGACACAGAAACAGACCTTGTAAAAGGGGAGTACTTTCCAAGGTGACCACCGAAAATGAGGACCTTCAATTGTAGATAGAAAGTTAGGGTGAGGAATTCACAACACTACCCCTGATGAGGGGAAACCAAACTGATTGGTTCCGCCAGACAGGGCAGACAGTACAGGAAAACTAACACTAGAAGCTAAGCTGATTAAAAATTTTTGGGACTTCCTTAACAAGGAAAGGTAAGAACAAGATGATTGTTGGTTACCGAAGCTAACTCCGATACATTACTCAAAGACCAGGAAACCGAATGTGGACGAAAACAATTGTTTAACATGCCCCACAAAATCATTAGAAATACATTTTATTTTTCTAGTCAAGACTGGTAATGGTCTGACTATATATGGGGCTCAGATAGCTTTACGAACCCAAAAGGCATAAGCTCAAATCCTGGCCGATGGAGTTACAAACATATATTTGCCTGAACGTAAGTTATTCATAATGTAGAATTATTTAAATATCAAAGGGTGTTAGTGGCTATATATATATATATATATATATATATATACAGGCAGTCCCGGTTTCTGACGGTTCCGGCTTACGACGTTCGAGGTTACTTGCGCTTTTCAAATATATTCATCAGAAATTATTTCCTGGCTTACGACGCATGTTCCGGGTTACGACGCGTCGTACGACGATCCGACGGAAGAAATATGGCCCCAAAATGGCAGAATAATCATAATTTGAAGGTTTTTGATGTAAAACTCAATAATAATGCAGTTTACATCATTTTCAATGCACCCAGAGCATTAAAAGTAAGATTTTCTTATGATTTTTGACGATTTTCGACGATGTTCCGGCTTACGACGATTTTCGGGTTTCGCAAGTATAAGAACGGAACCCCGTCGTAAACGGGGACCGCCTGTATATATATATATATATATATATATATATATATATATATATATATATATAATATAAATATATATATATATATATATATATATATATATATATATATATATATATATATATATATATATATATATATATATATATATATATATATATATATATATATATATATATATATATATATATATATATATATATATATATATATATATATATATATATATATATATATATATATATATATATATATATATATATATATATATATATATATATATATATATATATATGTATATATATATATATATATATATATATATATATATATATATATATATATATAAATATTATAAGGTATTATAATATGTAAAACCATTCTACAAATATAATATGTGTCTCTGTGAAAATTTTGATGTTTTGCTTGCAGATTCGTTATTTGTTGTGAGATATGTTTTTTTCTTACAGATAAATTGTGTATCATGTAATCTTATAATGTTTTGATATGTTTTTCTTTCATTTGTTTAATATATGGTGCAGTATATTAGTGTTATGGACTTGAATTCTTAAAGAGTTGTGGAGAGAGAGGGTAAGATTCGTATCGCTTAGTACATCCTGTGTTGACATAAGTGTTTGGACAAAGTCGTGTTTGGAGAAAGGCAGAGGCCTCTTGTCTTATCTGATGACTTGACAGCCATCGGCAAATTGCCTGTTACGCATTTGTTCTGTGTGCCTGTTCCATGGTTATTAGCTGTGGCTATGCCTATTATGTTTTCATAATCTTAGAAAGAGAGAATGAGTAAGTGAGAGAGATGAAGTTGACATGCTGACAGCGAGCCAGTTTTGGTCCAAAATACCTCCCTTTTATTTGCTCGGTTGGAGTGAGCGGATGATGTCAATCACCAAGATAAGGCGCTCGAAGCTCCAGTCCTGTATGTATACTGTACATGTATACCTGTATGTATAATGAATGTACACTTTATGTATCATGTATTCTGAGAGGGCTTGAAGATAAAAGAGGAGTTCTGAATAAGAAACAGGCAGTTAGGAACAGGGGCTGCTGGCAATAGGGTGTCTCTCTCTCTCTCTTTCTCAAAATACCATTCATGTATAAGGTTGTTATACTGGCTGCTCTACTGTTTGTAAAAGTTTTGTTAAACTCACCCAAGAGGTTTATACATTTTGTAAGAATAATCTAAGGTATTCATATTGTGCAAGCATTGTGTAAAGTGTATAATGGTGAAACACTTAAAAAGGTAATGTGATGTTTACTGGTTTTTATTATGTTAAGAGTTAAAGTGATGTTCTAGGTAAAAGAGAATTATTATTTTGATAAGAGGTGAATAATTTCTCTTATAGTGAGTTCTAATGTGTCTTGCTGCTAATTATATATCTTTGTGTATGTCATTGTGACTTGGCAGTGTTGTCTTTGAGAAGGTCTTAGAAAGATGTGAGTTTAACCTTTTTTAAAATTGAAGGTAATCTTTTGAAAGGTTGATATAATCTTTAAACATATTTTTGTCTTAGTGAAATGGCTGTTGTATATTTCCATTTTTGCATATTTCATTCTTATATTTCTGTGTCATCATATTACTCTAATTTTATAATTAGTGTTTTACAAAGTTTTGTGCTGGTGATTACTTAGCATTTTGTTAGTGCATACTTATTATTGAGATTTCCGAGAATATTTGTATAGATTCCAGTCAGTAATATTTTGGTGAACACTTGTGCTGAGTTTAGTTAATCAGGTGTAAGTTTAAAACTTGAGTGATAGTGAATGGTTTGAATCTTACTTAACCAAATTGCTTTCTTAATAAATTAAAGTTTTGTGAATTAAACTTGATTAAGAAATACTTAAATCTTACACTGTTGTCGGATAACAGTAAATCTTTTTGAGATTGTGAACTCTGCATATAACTTTTGAACTTAGAAATAAATTTCTCTGTTTAAAGTTTTAAAAGCACAGCTTTTCATTTTGACCACCAGTAATTAGAGAAATTAATGAATGTGTAGCCTACAAGGTAAGTGATATATCTGTTTGTTCACCTGAGACTTATCGAGGTGAAATAGAGCCAGGGAAACAGTTATAGTGTTTGTTGAAGTGATACCCATTTTCCACTAGTCTGTTTATAACTTATTAATTGTTACCTCACCCATAACTTGATAAAGATACATTGATTTTCTCAAGTGACAAGTAAGTTTTATGGGATCACTGTGCCTTTAGGGTATTCAGTCTTAATATATTTGTTATGAGGTTCCAAGTATCTGGTCAAAGTGAGGTAACTTTTTGGTATTATTATTTGTGTAATTACCAGGTGCTTGATCACTTCATGGCAAACCCGGGAAATTAAAGAACGGGATTAGGCAGATTGAATGGGATTGAACTCGAACCCTGATAAATTATTTAATGGCCAGGTCTGGGAGAATTAAACAAATTCTTTGGTGCCCATTGTCCGAGAAGAACTGAACAGAATATCACTCTGGTTTATGGTTTATTCTGGTGGTGTTAGGAATATATTTTGGTAGGAGAGTAACCATATAATTGTTTTGAAGTGCATTGTAAACCCTTTTTGTTGAGTAAACTAGAGAAAATGGCTCTGTTTGAAGTTCAGGATTTTTGGCCGCTCCAGCCACCAGAAAGTTATCTGAATCTCACCTGACTAAGGCACAGTGGACTCTCTTAGCATTAACGTGTGGGGGTAATGTTACTTTTGATATGATTGAGGCACAAGTTAAGTGTGTCGCAATCCAGGCATTAATAAGCTCTGATAAAGTAGATGGAGAGTTAAGGGAGGTATATGAATTGTTGAATGCAGCTGAGGTAGAACTTACAAATAAGGTAAGGCAAGAGAATGAGAACGGTGATGAACAGGCAGAACTTAGAAGTTTAGACTCAGAAGAATTTTGGGGTAGACTGAAGGTGGTAGAATCAGAAGAAAACTTACTTTGGCTGCAGATACAGGCTGATAAAGAAAAAGAAGAAAGAGATGAAGCAAAAGAAGAAAGAGATCAAGCAAGGAAGCAAGAAGAAGAAGAAAGAGAACAGGCAAAAGAAGAAAGAGACAGAGTAAGGAAGCGAGAAGAAGAAGAAAGAGAAAAAGCAGAACATGAAAGGGAGTTGAGTTAATCAGAGCTTGATCCATACTACCTGTAAACCCATATAACTATATCCAAGGTAATGCAGACCCTGTGTTTGATGTAGTAAGAGTACAGAAGTGAATTCCAAAATTTACAGAAGCAGCTCCAGATGAGTTTTTTGATCACTTTGAAAAAGTGGCTTTAGGTATGGGATGGCCAGAGGATAAATGGTCCGTTTTGATACAGAGTGTTCTCATTGGTAAAGGAAGAAGTGCCTACTTAGCCTTATCAACTGATCAGCGTAAAGAGTACCAGGTACTCAAACACATTGTGCTACAGGTTTACCAGATGACCCCTGAATATTATAATGAAAGATTCAGATCTTTGAAGAAGAATGACAAGATGACACTCTTTGATTATGCCTATAAAGTAAGGAGATGTTTTAAACGATGGCTAGAGGTGGCTAAAGTTAAGTCTATGGACGAACTTGAAGAATTAGTGGTCTTAGAGCAATATCTAAGAGGAATTCCTGAACATATAAGAGCTTATTTGAGAGAGAGAGAGGTGAAGAAACTTGATAAAGCTGCTACTCTGAGCGAGGACTATAACATAATATCCAGCAAAAAGAATTATAATGGCAGGTACCAGAACCAACATTTCACAGGTTATAGGTCTCAGTCGAATTTTAAGAACAGTGCTGTGAGAAACCCCTCTAATAACTATACCAGTACAAAGCCAGGATATGCCCCACAGCAGTGGAATGTTAAACCCGCCCCTTCTAGTCTATTCTCAAGACAGGTGCAGAAAACTAATGTTGTTTGCCACAAGTGTGGAAGAGTAGGACATTATAGTCGAGATTGCTACAAAGTGTACCAGCAGACTAAACCAGTTGGACAGGTGACAAGAGGTAACCAGGTAAAGCCAACTACGAGGAACAATGTGGGAAAAAATGAAACCAGACAAGCAGAGTGCTTAGCAACCAGTGGAAATGCAACTTCCAGTAGTGAGTGGCTGAACAGTGAGGAGGCTTTTAAGCCATATATCTATGAAGGTATGCTGACAACTCCCTCTTTGAGTGTACAGGTACCAGTGAAGATATTACGTGATACAGGAAGTAATCATAGTGTGGTAGTTCGAGGTGCTCACCCACAGTTGGAGAAGAATCTCACCGGAGATTCAGTTATTTTAAAGGGTATAGGAGGAGAGGAAGTAACTCCTATATGCCACTTGCATTTGTCATGTGAATTAGTGACAGGAAGCATTGATTTTGCAGTAAAGGACTCACTAGCTGTTGAGGTTGTGCATGTTTTACTGGGTAATGAAGCTGGTAGTGTTCCCTTTGTTCCTTGTCCTGTAGTGACAGACAAACCGTTAAGGATTAGTCCTACAATAGAGTTGGAGAAGAAAAACCCTCACCTGTTTCCAAGTTGTGTAACTACCATGAGCATGAAGAGAACTGAGCATAGAAGTGAAGACACTGAAGATTTACCTGCACCAGAAGGATCTTTGAGTTTAGAAGAGCTGTTCCAGGAAAGTGAAGTTTCCCCTAATGTCAGTACTGAAAAGATTCTTGAAGAAGAGGAAAATCCTATTATTGGTAAAGAGACTCCGAGTAGTCAAAGTGTTCCTGAAGACAGTAGTGAAACTACAGAAGCAGAGTTAACAGATATTGAGAGTTCAGCCCTTGAAGTTGGTCAAGTGACTAGAGAGAAATTAGTGGAACTACAGAAGAGGGATACAACGTTGGATGATCTGTTCTTCAGAGTTGTTGACCAAGAAGTAATGCAACAAACTTCTACCTGTTAATATCTACAGGAAGGATTGCTAATGAGGAAGCATCGACCTGCAGATATACTAGGAAATGCTGAATGGGGTGAATATCATCAAATTTTGATTCCATATCCATTGAGGAAGCAAGTGGTAGCAGTAGCGCACGAGGCTGGACATATGGGAATCAGGAAGACTGTTGAGAAGGTTATGAAGTATTTTTTTTGGCCTGGACTACACAAGGATGTTAGCAAATTTTGCAGGGAGTGTCATACATGCCAGGTAGCTGGAAAACCAAATGAAACTATTCAGAAAGCTCCCTTGCAACCAATAGAAGTTAGAGGAGAACCCTTTAGCAAGGTGACAATAGATGTGGTTGGTCCGTTTCCGAAAACGAAGAAAGGACATGAATATCTGTTGACTTTAATGTGTCCCGTAACAAGATATCCTGAGGCGATTCCTGTAAGAAGTATAAGTGCAAAGGTAATTGCTGAGAAGTAGGTGGAATTTTTCTCCAAGTTTGGAATTCCAGAAATTGTACAGAGTGATAGAGGAACGAACTTTACCTCAAAACTATTCCAGGATGTGATGAATTTGCTAGGAGTGAAACAACAGTGATCTACTGCTTATCAACCAGAGACTCAAGGAGCCTTAGAAAGGTTCCACCAGACTTTGAAAAGTATGTTAACCAAGTACTGTAATGAGTCAGGAAGAGAATGAGATGTTGGTTTACCCATAATGTTATTTGAGGTTAGAAAGGCTTATCAAGAAAGTATGGGATGTTTGTCAAATGACATAATTTTCGGTCGAGATGTGAGAGATCCGTTGAAAATCCTTGCAGAGAACTGGGAAGAAAATCAAGAGGAAGTCCAAGGAGAATTTGTGAAGAACTTGAGGAAAAGGTTAAAAGAAATCAGAAAATTCTCTTTAGAAAATTTGAAGACAAGCCAAAAGAAAATGAAAAGAAAGTATGATGCTAAGACTAAGCTAAGAAACTTTAGTGTTGGACAGCAAGTTCTAGTGTTTTTACCAGTGAAAAGGTTTCCCCTTATAAATAAATTTCAAGGTCCTTATAGGATAACAGAAAAGTTAAGTGATCGAACTTATGTGATTGAAACACCAGGGAGAAGGAAACGACAGAGGAAGATACATGTAAATCTTTTGAAACCCTACTTCTCAGAAACTAGAACTGAGGTTATGTCTATAACCCAAACAACTTCATATACAGAGGATGATGATGGTTATGAGTTGGGAGCTGAAAACAAGATGAACAATTCCTTAATATTAGAAAATTTAGAAAACAAACTAAAACATCTAAGTGTTGAACAAAGCAAAGACTTAACTGAGATGATGCAAAGTTTCCCTGAGATTTTTACAGACATTCCTATGTGTACCGACTTGACAAAGCATGAGATAAAGATCAGAGAAGATGCTAAACCATTCAAGCAAAGAGCTTACCGTGTATCACCCTTTCATCGAGATGTTTTGAAAAAGGAAGCTGAATATTTGTTGCAGCACGGATTGGCAGAGCCCAGTTCAAGTCATTACAGTTCTCCTTGTGTGTTAGTGAAGAAACCAGATGGCTCGTTTAGGATGTGTACTAATTATAGAAAACTGAGTTCCATCAGTGTAGCTGATAATTATCCCTTACCTCTTATTGATCAGTTACTTGATAATATTGGGCAAGCCAAGTTTGTTTCCAAAGTGGACTTACTAAAAGGATATTATCAAATTCCCCTAGATGAGGATGCCAAACTGCTGTCAGCTTTCATCACTCCTTTCAGACTATATCAATACTGTATACTGTCTTGCCATTTGGACTGATGAATGCTCCTGCAACTTTCCAACGAGTGATGGATCAACTACTAGGGTCAATCGAAGGAGTGGGTGTATACCTTGACAATATTGTGATTTAGTCCAATACCTGGGAAGAACATTTAAGGATTTTAAGGAAGGTCTTCAAGAAACTACGAGAAGCAAGATTAACAGTCAACCTACAGAAAAGTGTACTTGGGAAAGCAACTGTTCAGTATCTAGGGTTCAAAGTTGGAAAAGGCCTTCTTGCTCCTCTTGACGCTAATGTAGAGGGTATTCGTAAAGCTGCTCTTCATACTACTAGAAAACAACTACAAAGATTTTTGGGCATGGCCGGATTTTATTGCCGCTTTTGTCCAAACTTCTCAGCGGTGGTAGCTCCGTTAACTGACTTAACAAGTCCAAAAATCAAGTTTGTTTGGACCCCAGAATGTCAAGAGTCCTTTGAGAAAGTTAAAGCTATTTTAACTTTGAAACCAGTGCTGTAGGCTCCAGACTTCAATAAAAAGTTTGTGATACAAGTTGACTCATCTGATAGTGGAATTGGGGCTGTTCTTCTTCAGGAAGATGAATATCATATTATGCACCCTGTGTGCCTCATGTCATCAAAACTAAAGAAACATCAGAAGAATTATTCTACAATTGAAAAGGAGACATTGGCATTAATTACAGCCTTGAAAAAGTTTGAAGTGTATGTGACCAACCTAATAGTGAAGAAATTTTAGTGTTATCTGACCACAATCCAATAACATTTATCAGTAAGATGAAGAATCACAATCAATGATTAACAAGGTGGTCTTTGTGTTTACAACCGTACAATGTAAAGGTAAAGTATATAACGGGGAAAGATAATATCATTGCAGATTATTTATCCCGTACCGAATCGGTGGATTCGAACCCGGGATAATTAATCTTCTGGGGGAAGGAATATTATAAGGTGTAATAATATGTAAAACCATTCTACAAATATAAAATGTGTCTCTGTGAAAATTTTGATGTTTTGCTTGCAGATTCGTCATTTGTTGTGAGATATGTCTTTTTCTTACAGATAAATTGTGTATCATGTAATCTTAAAATGTTTTGATATGTTTTTCTTTCATTTGTTTAATATATGGTGCAGTATATTAGTGTTATGGACTTGAATTCTTAATGAGTTGTGGAGAGAGAGGGTAAGATTCTTATCGTTTAGTACATCCTGTGTTGACATAAGTGTTTGGACAAAGTCGTGTTTGAAGAAAGGCAGAGGCCTCTTGTCTTATCTGATGACTTGACAGCTATCAGCAAATTGCCTGTTACGCATTTGTTCTGTGTGCCTATTCCATGGTTATTAGCTGTGGCAATGCCTAATATGTTTTCATAATCTTAGAAAGAGAGAATGAGTAAGTGAGAGAGATGAAGTTGATATGCTGACAGCGAGCCAATTTTGGTCCAAAATACCTCCCTTTTATTTGCTCAGTTGGTTGGAGTGAGCGGATGATGTCAATCACCAAGATAAGGCGCTCGAAGCTCCAGTCCTGTATGTATACCGTACATGTATACCTGTATGTATAATGTATGTACACTTTATGTATCATGTATTCTGAGAGGGCTTGAAGATAAAAGAGGAGTGCTGAATAAGAAACAGGCAGTTAGGAACAGGAGCTGCTGGCAATAGGGTCTCTCTCTCTCTCTCAAAATATCATTCATGTATAAGGTTTTTATACTGGCTGCTCTACTGTTTGTAAAAGTTTTGTTAAACTCACCCAAGAAGTGTATACATTTTGTAAGAATAATCTAAGGTATTCATATTGTGCAAGCATTGTGTAAAGTGTATAATGGTGAAACACTTAAAAAGGTAATGTGATGTTTACTGGTTTTTATTATGTTAAGAGTTAAAGTGATGTTCTAGGCAAAAGAGAATTATTATTTTGATAAGAGGTGAATGATATCTCTTATAGTGGGTTCTAATGTGTCTTGCTGTTAATTATATATCTTTGTGTATGTCATTGTGACTTGGCAGCGTTGTCTTTGAGAAGGTCTTAGAAAGATGTGAGTTTAACCTTTTTTTAAAAGTGAAGGTAATCTTTTGAAAGACTGATATAATCTTTAAACATATTTTTGTCTTAGTGAAATGGCTGTTGGTATATTTCCATTTTTGCATATTTCATTCTTGTATGTCTGTGTCATCATATTACTCTAATTTTATAATTAGTGTTTTACAAAGTTTTGTGCTGGTGATTACTTAGCATTTTGTTAGTGCATACTTATTATTGAGATTTCCGAGAATATTTGTATGGATTCCAGTCAGTAATATTTTGGTGAACACTTGTGCTGAGTTTAGTTAATCAGGTGTAAGTTTAAAAGTTGAGTGATAGTTAATGGTTTGAATCTTACTTAACCAAATTGCTTTCTTAATAAATTAAAGTTTTGTGAATTAAACTTGATTAAGAAATACTTAAATCTTACACTGTTGTCGGATAACAGTAAATCTTTTTGAGATTGTGAACTCTGCATATAACTTTTGAACTTAGAAATAAATTTCTCTGTTTAAAATTTTAAAAGCACAGCATTTCATTTTGACCACCAGTAAGTAGAGAAATTAATGAATGTGTACAAGGTAAGTGATATGTCTGTTTGTTCACCTGAGACTTATCTAGGTGAAATAGAGCCAGGGAAACAGTTATAGTGTTTGTTGAAGTGATACCCATTTTCCACTAGTCTGCTTATAACTTATTAATTGTTACCTCACCCATAACTTGATAAAGATACATTGATTTTCTCAAGTGACAAGTAAGTTTTATGGGATCACTGTACCTTTAGGGTATTCAGTCTTAATATATTTGTTATGAGGTTTCAGGTATCTGGTCGAAGTGAGGTAACTTTTTGGTATTATTATTTGTGTAATAACCAGGTGCTTGATCACTTCATGACAATATATATATATATATATATATATATATATATATATATATATATATATATATATATATACTGTATATGTATGTATATATATACATATATATGTATATATATAATGTGTGTGTGTATAAAAGAGACAGTAGCCTGGATAAATGAGACAGATGTCTGTGTTTGCATGTATATGGGTTTGAAATCTACGCTCTTATCTAAGTTGGGTCAAATGGTGGCCATATGCCCAATTTTGTCGAGATCAGTCAAGCGGCTCAAATTTCTGTAGCGCACAAACATACAAATATTCACTTTTATATATAAGATATATCTATATGTTTGATTTTAAATCATGAGAAATGGGAAGTAGGAGGGTAAGGGGAGGGGAAAGTGAAGGGGATGGAAGAGGAAGGGGAGGGAGGGGGGATGGGAAAAGGGAGGGAAGGGTAGGGAAAGGGGAAGAGAGAGGGGAGGGGAGGGAAAAAGGAAGAGAGAGGGGGAGGGGAAGAGAGGGGAGGGGGAGGACAGGTAAATTAACACTTCATTGTGTGCTCCAGTGTGCAAACAAACAAACAATCAAATGTTTTAGTGTTTTAGTATCACTGTATATATGTATATATATATATATATATATATATATATATATACACAGTGAACCCCCATATTCGCGGGGGATGCGTCCCACACACCCCATAAATAGCTAAAATCATGAATACTTAAAACCCCTCTAAAAACACTTAGAACTGCCCATTTTGATAGATTAAACACAGAAAAAACCCTCTAAAAATGCATATACCTGAGTATTTTAATAGTTTTATCACAAAAAGTGCATTTATTCATCAAATTATATGAAAATACAGTAATTAGTGAATATTTCTCAGTGAAAAATACAGGAAATGGGCGAATTTTACATGAATAATGGCTAGATATGTTCCACAGAGAAACCTATGTGAATGCGTGAGTCCATGAATCATGAGAAATTTGAATACAGGGGGTTTATATATATATAAATATATATTATATATATATATATATATATATATATATATATATATATATATATATATATATATATATATATATATATATATATATATTATATATATTATATATATTATATATATTATATATATATATATATATATATATATATATATATATATATATATATATATATATATATATATATATATATATATATATATATATATATATATATATATATATATATATATATATATATACCAGGTGTTTCGAAATTAGAGCCCCCCCTCCACAGAACAAATGGAAAGTTATGAAGTTTTCTGCTGTAGCCTATCTCCAAGTACATTATTTTAAGTTTCTATGAAGCTATTTTTCATTTTGCATTTCTTGTATTTTAAGACTGAGTAACGGAGTTAGATACAGTCATAGCTAACAACTCGGAGGAAATCAGATGGATTGACTGAATCCGGGCTATAACCTTCAGAGAGGCCAGGGATGCTGGCGCATCCTTCATTTCACGTTCCTGGATAGCTAAATACATTAAAAGGGATGAGTCCTTTGTTAAAAGAAACTGGAACAAAAATCCATATGACTGTCATCGTGAAAAGAGTGAGAATCTTGGAAGGCCTGAAGTCCTTTCTCAGGAGTCAAAAGACATCATAGCTGAGGCAGTGGGTAGACCAAGAAAGTCTTTACGTGAATTGGCGCTTGAACTAGAAACAAAAAGGGGACAGAAGAGAAGTTATAGTGCTGTATATCGTGAGTTGAAAAAATCTGGTATCAAGCCATTTCATGTTATCAGCAAACCCAACATCACTCAGCAACAGAGAGAAGACCATGCATGGTTTTGTGGTTCATTTCTTAAAGATTGGGATGAAGCTAACTTTCTCCATGTTGCCGCATCAGATGAATTCTTCATTTACATAGTCAGGAAGTCAAATCATAAAAATGACATCATTTGGGCTGCAAAGTTGGATGATATCAGCGATGATGTGCGCTATCGCCAAGTTGTGAAATTTCCTGAATGTTTGGGAATTTTTCTCTGTTTCACAGCCAAACGGTTAATGTGGATCATCAAAGAAAAAGGACAGTCATGGAATGGCGAATACTTCAGAGAAACTGAGCTTACTGGTGGAGTATTTCCTTTCCTCAAAGATCCTGAAAATGTGTTATCTATTGAAGAAGTCACAATTTAGCAAGATAAGGCACCATGTTTCAAGGCTCTCCAGACACAGGAGCTTCTTCGAAACAGTGGTATTGATTTCTTCTCGTCAAGTGAATTTCCAGGTAGCTCCCCTGACTTTAATGTGTGTGAAAACATTTGTAGTATTTTAAAGGACTGTGTTGAAGCATGCACAGTGAACTATGATGGTATACCAAGCCTCGACGAGCTGCGAAGAGAAGTGACTGAAGTGCTCAGGGAAATGGAGTTTGAGTCTCAGCTTTTTAGTGATTTGCTGAAATCATACCCCTCAAGAATGCAGGCTGTGGTACAGGCAGATGGAGGCCACACAAAATATTAAATACTCAGAGAGAAACTTAAATAAATACCTGTTCTGAATTACTTTTGTTTTTTTCCATATCAATTTTAGTTTATGCTGTAGAGAGAGGGGCTCTAATTTGGAAACACCCTGCATCTATATATATATATATATATATATATATATATATATATATATATATATATATATATATATATATATATATATATAGTATGTATGTATTGTAAGGTTTAGTGCTTGTTTTTTGTTTGGGACAATTGCTCTCCGATTGCTCCCTTGTTGAGGGTGCGCTCCTTACCTGGTGGTGCTTGTAAGTAGGTGATGTCTGCCACTTACATTCTTGTTAGCTTTGGTCAGGCTTTGGATAACAGCGAGTCTAGTTCTCGACAGCATAGCAGCTTCGAGTATTTGGAACTGCAGGTATTCGCTACCTGTGGCCCTCTGCAGTTCGAGGATGATGTTGATGGCCGAAACGTGTCCGTCAGTGGAGCAGTGTTGTTCCTGTTTGACAGCAGTCTTGCTGTTGCCTTGACCCTGTCAATCATCTGTATATTTTTGTAGATATTCCTGTTGGCCATCATGGGATGGCTTTCGATGATCGTATGGCAGCGTTCAAGGGTATTCATCCTCTTTGACCATTGATGGGGTCTCGACATCTGTGTAGATTGTCTGTTTTTTTTTTGTACTGCATGAGATTGATTTGTTGTTTTTTTTTTTGTACTGCATGAGATTGATTTGTTAAAATGCTATTATTCTTCGGATAGTGTTATATTATCTAGTTATTTTATACAATACTAGTGATTTGGTATTGTTTATGCTGCCTAGTTATTTAATGTGTTATTTATGAAGTTTGTTATACCAATACTTATTTTGTTTGGTGATGTTTGTGCTTTTATTGTTTATGCTGTCTGATGTTTTGTTTTTGATGTAGCTAAAGTGTTGTTAACTACAATTTAAATGTTTACTGTTTGCTAATTTACTTTGATGGTGTGTTTGAAGTAACCTTGTTTGATTTTGCTACATCCATGTTATTTAACTGACTCGTTTGTTGGTTGTTTCATTGATTTTTGTAATGTGATTTTTTGCTTTCAAGCCTGACTAGTTTGTAAGTATGTCAATTTCTATATTAAACTAGTATTAAGGTAATTTTGCTGGTTTTGTTGAACCCCTTTCCCGGTTGCTGTCTCGATTCCTGCTGGTCTTTCCAGATCCTTTCTTACTTTATTTGTTGAACCTGTGTGGAGCCCATAGCGGTCCATAACAGTGTGTATGTGTGCATGTACTTGCAAACTTGTACTATGGAGAAAAGTCAATATTTTATCATTGTACTTTAGCCACTTGATAGGGGGCACTGTCGTAACTTGTCGCTGCTCTTATCTGGCTCTTCAGAATAAGGAAAATTTGTATATTTTTTATTTATCACCTGACAGAAATTTTTTGTGCATTATGCGTATTTCAAATTCGTTATTTGAATTGAATTATCACACTTCTTGATGATAGGGAATCAAGTGAGAAATTGGAAGATTTCTATTAACTTGTTCTGTAATCGTATGACAAATTTTGAAGTGCTTACTCAATGAACAGGTAGTCGTGAGTTGAATAAGTACTTTGAAACTAATACAGGCTCTTAAAATTCAGTATTCATAGATTAGTTAAGAATTTGTTTGTTAAGCATGATTAACGTGCATATACAGGTATGTTAGATAATCGGTTAGCAAAGAGGATCTGTTGGAGGTATAACTGATCATTATTTATTTGAAACAAAAGCTAAGGTAGATGAAATTTGAAATTGGAGAGGAGAGAAAGGAGTGAAAATGTAGCTGAATGGTTATTAAGATTGAGTTAGATAAGAAAGAAGTTCCAAGTTACGATCAAATAGTCAGCAAGGAATCTATTTAGTTTTAGGAGGGTAGAAAGAGGGAATAAGAATAGCGGGTGATGGGATGTTGAAATGAGAAGTTTATTGAGGGGAAAGAAAGATTGAGATGCAATTGCAAGACAAGAGAAAAGAGTGTTGACAAAAATACAAGAGAATGGGTAAGGAGGTCAAGAAGAGGTGAGAGAGATAAAGAAGGCCTTTGATACAAAAAACGGGGGAAGGAGGCGAGTGAGGACCGGGTAGAAAATTATTCTCAAAGAATTGAAGCAGAGTATAAGGTTAATGGGCAAATTTTGTCTCAAAAGATACTACTGGAGAAATGCGAGCAGTCCTGGGTATGGTAGCTTAAGTATCAATGAGATGTAAGGTATTTGTGGATGAGGAAAAAGGCTCTAAAGTAATGGACAAAAGTAATAACTACTCCTTTACAGGTCAAAGTAATAAAGGACTTAGAATTATATGGAACAATATTATTTAGTTGACTAGGGAATGTGTGTGATAGGATTCAGATAAGTACAACAGATAACAGAAGGATTGATAAGGGAAGAACTGTCGGTTTAGACAGAGTAGAGTTTGTGCAAATTAAGTATTTGTTATTATGACAGTCACTATAGAGACAAAATGGAGGGTGTTGAGGATGCATGATATAGAAGTTATGTAGAGAATGATAAGAAGATTTTTTGAGGTAAATGAATTATGTGTTAGAATTTTTAGGCAGGAGAGTGACTGGTTTAGTGTAAAAATAAGCTTGAGACAAGGGTGTTTTGTATCTGTTGCTGTGAAATATCTTTATGGATGAAGTCTGAGGTAAATCAGATGAAGAACAATGGAATGGCTTATAACTGTTGACTGTAGATAGTGAAGAGACACAGGAGACAAGTAAAATGATTTTGAAGCTTAGTAATAGAGGATAAGTTAAGAGTAAATATGAGTGAGAGTAAGGTTATGTAGGTAAATGGAAACCAGGAAGAATGGAGAATAATTGTTAACATGGATGGTTGAGTAATGAAGAAGACAATTGACATGAGTATGTCTAGTTCAATATATCGATTGCTGGAAAGATGAGAAAAGAGGAGAGTCACAGGATAGGTGAGGCAAGGAAGGCAGCAGAATGTGCTCTTGGAAGCCAAGGTTAGAATGTGTGAAGGGATTTTTGAGATGTATCAGACTTCTTTAAGATGATTTGGTCATATGGAATGGATGGAGGATGATATAGATTAATGAAAAGAGTGTACAATAACATTTTCCAAGCCCAGATAAAGAGGGATGGTTGGAGTCAGGAAGACCACCTATCCGTAAAACACCTGGCAAAACACATTATGAAATAAGTCGTTCAGTGAGTGTTAGAAACGCCTGAAAAAAGTTTCACTTAGAATAGCTACCAAGACTATGAATCAAGGTCCCCATAGCGGGGGGGAGGGGGGGCGCTAGTGCCGTCAGTACCCCTCATGCGGTGCAATATAGGCATTACTTAAGGGTCTTTGCAGCGTCCCTTCGGCCCCTAGCTGCAACTGCATTCATTCCTTTTACTCTACCTCCGTTCATATTACCTTTCTTCCATCTTACTGTCCACCCTCTCCTAACAACTGATTCATAGTGCAACTGCGAGGTTTTCCTCCTGTTGCACCTTTCACTTTTACTGTCAATTTCCTTTCCAGCGCTGAATGGCTTTAGTTGCCCCAATGCTTGGCATGTATGCCTAAAATCTAAAAATCTATCTACTTATCTATGGATCAAGGTGTGAAGAAAAAATATTATTTTACCATGTCATTTTCATTTACAGTTTAGTCCGGAGCTTAATCTGTGTGTTCTAAGGCATTATATGCATCGCTGTTATCAAGTATTTTCCATTCGCGTGTTGCTTTATTTTAGTGTCTCTGCCTTTTTGGCATCCTTCATCCTTCTTAATCAATATCCTTGGAAAAGAAGGGAAATCAGGACAAACGAAAAGATTAAAAGTTGTTCTCTTCCTACTGACCGTGGAGGTATTCAGACCTACCATCTTTGATATCCATTAAGCCACACATTCTTTATGATATGAGTACGTCATGTCAATTAAATTCTTGGATCATTACGATTATAAATAACTTGCTATTTTTTCAGATATACTTCGTTTCATTCGCTGCGTTTCTAGAAGCCCTTTTAAGGAAGGAACTGTACATGTTCAAAGACATGTTGCATATTTTAGGTGTGTTTAGCAAAGCTACTTAATGGAGTTTGCTGCAGTCAGAAAATCCGAGTAATCAGTGACTATTTGATTTCCTAATGATATAGGACATACGGAAATTACCCTACCCATGAGCATGATGTAAAAGTATACAAACAAAAAGTTTAAAAGCAACTTATTAATTGGTTTTGATGGAATGAGGCGCATTTTCATTTTACTAGACTCGTGTTTTTCGGGTGGAGTGTTTCAGTGAGTGATTCGGGTGACGCACTGGAATTTTGAGGTTCCTGCGTTGTGATCTCAGTGTGTTTACAATTTTGAAGTTCTGTCCTTAAGGTCTTTCAAGGATCAGGCTCAAGGAAGAATATGAAAGTCGAGTTGCTATAAAATTGGTAATTAATTATACCCTTATTCGATCGTCTCGCCGACTTGTATCTCCTGTCGTTCTTATAATCGCAAGCAACTGCTATCTAATCTTATCACAAACCCTGCCTGCTAAGCAGAGATATTGCTTCTCGCCATGTTGATAAGACTTTCAACAACACCTTATATCGTTTCTAATCCAGTAGATAAGAGTATCAAAAAATTCTGAGGCATGGCTCTAAGATTCTCTCTCTCTCTCTCTCTCTCTCTCTCTCTCTCTCTCTCTCTCTCTCTCTCTCTCTCTCTCTCTCTCTCTCTCTCTCTCTTATGTTATTGCATACGTATCCAAACGAAACAACCCATCTCTTTTTCCAGTTTAAGCGTTGATACTCGTATTAATTGCTGTGTTTTGATTATCCCAAAAAATTCTTCATTAATCTGAGATTATACGCATCCTCCTCATGTAAAAGATTGTGTGACTAAATCCAATGGTAGTTATGAAAACCCCGTCAAAGGGCTCACTCTGTTAATCCATGAAAACACCCAGTTGAAGGGTTAGCAAATGTTCGTGTGGCCATTCCAGAAATGAGGTCGAGCTCTGATTGTCAAACTTCCTGGTCATGCCTTTACTCTTCTCTAGAAAAATAACTCATTAGAGCCGAGTATGATGTTGCAACTTTTGGGGCAACGTCTGTTCCTTTCCTCATGTCTAGTGTTGTTCCTCAGGGACCGGTTTTCTCCCTTACAATTATACTTTTTTTTTTTATACGACCTCCTTCAAGTCTAGTCCTGCACTATGCAGATAGTACTTCTCTTCCTAAGTTGCTCTCTTACCTGTCTTCTCTTCATTCAAAAGTTTTGCTAAACTGTCGCATGCTCCTTTTACTTCAAAATTATATCTGAAAACTTGATTATTGATCTCTCTGATATATCAATATTTTTGTGACCTTCATCAAACTGTGGGCCCCTCTAGTTAGCTTCAAAGAAGTTTGGTATGCTCCGATCTATGACTGTTACATGTGGGCTACTTCTCTCCCAACAACTTCCCTCAGATATTAGTGGGACTTCAGTGCATTTATATTGAGCCTATTTTCCATATCGGGGGAGGCTTTTCCCACTAGTTTTCTTTAGTGTATAATCGGAGACTTTCTTCAAAATGAATGACAAGGTTCCCTCTTCCAGCTTCAGGTAACTTTCAACTCCGTCGTAAGGTTGCATGCCTCTGCTTGTTGTACAGATATGACTTTGG